>NW_024412421.1:20373545-20442999 GCF_014898765.1 Herpailurus yagouaroundi | reverse complement strand
AGAAAGAAAGAAAGAAAGAAAGAAAGAAAGAAAGAAAGAAAGAAAGAAAATTTGCATAACAAAATGTTAAAAAAATTTAAACTCCAACATATTTCATTGTAATTAGAATATCAGTAAGAACTGGGGCACCTAGGTGGCTCAGTCAGCTAAGCACCCAACTTTAGCTCAGGTCATGATCTCCTGGTCCATGAGTTCGAACCCCACGTCAGGCTCTGAGCTGACCATACAGAGCCTGGAGCCTGCCATGGATTCTATATCTCCCTCTCTCTCTGACCCTCCCCTGCTCGCACTCTGTCTCTCTCTCTCTCTCTCTCTCTCTGTCTCTCAAAAATAAATAAGCATTAAAGAAAAAAAAAGAATATCAGTAAGAACCACAGATTTATGTTTTGGTTTCTGAAAACCCACAAAGTTCCTAGCTCTAATAATTGAAAAAGTCTGGAAGCAATGACATCAGGGGTAATGAATATGCCTGTTACCCATATTGTGGTCTCTACCATTTCTCCTTAAAGAGAGCTGTTTTCAAGAACAGGGCAAGAAATGTATGAGTCTGAGACATCTTGTCATGCCTGTAAGGAAGGAACATAAACTACTCATTAAGAATAATGAGAATCAGGGGCGCCTGGGTGGCGCAGTCGGTTAAGCATCCGACTTCAGCCAGGTCACGATCTCGCGGTCTGTGAGTTCGAGCCCCGTGTCGGGCTCTGGGCTGATGGCTCGGAGCCTGGAGCCTGTTTCCGATTCTGTGTCTCCCTCTCTCTCTGCCCCTCCCCCGTTCATGCTCTGTCTCTCTCTGTCCCAAAAATAAATAAAAAAACGTTGAAAAAAATTTTTTTAAAAAGAATAATGAGAATCAGAAAAGTAAGAATTTTTCAGTACTTCTCTAAGATTGTCCAGGGCAAGCGTTCTGACCCACTAACATGAATATCTGGTTCCTTTAGCGAATATATACTTAAATAGGAAATAAGTGCTTTCCTAGTTTATCACCACCAACCATTAATATCCCTAAACAACCCCTCAGGGACTTCCTGCAACTTTATAAGATCTTTGAACCCAAACATGGGAAGCAAAGTGATTTCAAACAAAAGCTTTGTTTTTCAGGAGCCACTTAATAAAGTAGTCTCCTCTGCCCTCTACTGGTGAAGAACAAAATCTACTTGAAAATAAAGGCATCCCCTAAAGCAGCAGTTTTCAAAGCAGGGTACAGGGACTCAAGTTTTCAGGGGGTTCAGATTTTCAGGGACTCTGCAGGTTCCAAACTATTTTCATATTAATACTAGGCCATTATTTGCCTCCTACAGTCTCATTCTCTCATGAGTGTACCAAGTGTGAAAAGTTCATTCAGTTTAGGGGCACCTGGGTGGCTCAGTTAAGCATCTGGTGCAGTTAAGTGTCTGACTCTTGACTTCAGCTCAGGTCATGATCTCACGGTTCATGGAAACAAGCCCTGTGTAGAGCTCCGTGCTGATAGCGTGGAGCCTGCTTGGGATTCTCTCCCGCTGCCCCTCCCCAGCACGCATGTGCGTGCTTTCTCTCTCTCTCAAAATTAATAACCATTAAAAAAACAGATTCCATATCGTAACTAACCTTTAAGAAATTACCTCTCGTTCAGTTTTAGCACAGTATGAAAAAATACAACTCTCTGAAAAGGCTATTGAGTTCTTCCTTTTCCAACTACATATCTATGTGAGTCTAGATTTTCTTCATCTGTTCCAATCAAAACAACCTATCATGACAGATTGAACAGAAAAGCAAATACAAAAATCCAGCCGTCTTCTAGTAAGCCAGACATCAAAGAGACTTGCAAAAATGCAAAACAATGCCACTCTTCCTGATAAGTTAACTCTTGATCACTACACTACACTATGCAGCCTCGAAATGTTACTGTACGTACCACGTAAAACTACATCACTATCACACTTCAGGAAATGCTGCCCTTATGGACAGCATTATGGATTCTTCCCAATCACCAATTTGAATGCCTATGCTTTGTGACATTTAAAAGCAGACTTCACAGTTTGTGTGGAACTTTTTATTATGCTCAAAGTGCAAAGCAATATGGCATGCAAGATTAAGTATGGTACATCTTCATTATACACAGATTATCAGATTTTCCAGCTCCTTCCCCACAACATATTCAAATTCAATGATAGAATTTGGTCTATATTTAACATAGAAAGATATTTTTTAGGAAAACTATTGCTGAGATGGCCTCCATTTCTTACACACAAAACTTCACTAAAATCGACAAATCCCTTTCAAATTCTGCTTAGCACATTTCTTAACAACCCAGGTGGTGAAACTATTATTTGCCCCATGATTGACAATAGAAATGGAAGGCAGAGGAGAACACGCTTAATGCAGCAGAACATCTGATGCCTCACAAGTGAAAGACTATTGGCATCTCCCTTCCTTTCTATATAATTCCCACCGAGACCGAATTCCTCCTCCTCTTGCAGCCTTCCACAGCTCCACTCAGGGGTGACTCCTCTATCCAACTGCCATCTGCACTAGCCTCTCACCATTAGTGTGATCCTACTGTGTGAACTATCTCTTCATCTACATGCACACTACCATCTCCCCAAAAGACAAGATACTTGAGAGCACACATTTTTATGTAATTTTGTTTCTCCAAGAGCAGTGAGGACAGACTATTATATACAGATGACTCCCAGCGCATATTACCTCAAAGGGAGTCAATTTAAAAAACTGTTTTAACGCTTATTCGTTTTTGAGAGTGAGAGAGACAGAGCATGAGCAGGGGAGGGGCAGAGAGAGATGGAGACACAGAATCCAAAGCAGGCTCCAGGCTCTGAGCTGTCAGCACAGGGCCCGATGCGGGGCTCGAACTCGGACTGAGAGATCATGACCTGAGCTGAAGTCAGACGCTTAACCGACTGAACTTAACCGACTGAGCCACCCAGGCACCCTTCATGGGGAGTCAATTTAAAGACAGATCAGGGGCACCTTGGTGGCTCAGTTGGTTAAGTGTCTACCTCCTGATTTTCGCTCAGGTCAGGATCTCATGATTTGTGGTTTGAGCCCCCTATAGGGCTCTGTGCTGACAGCGTGAAGTCTGCTTGGGACTCTCTCTCTTCCTCTCTCTCTGCCCTTTGCCACTCACACTCTGTCTTCCTTTCTCTCTCAAAATAAATCAAATACTTTTTTTAATGTTTATCTATTTTTTGAGAGACAGAAAGAGACAGAGCGTGAGCAGGGGAAGAGGAGAGAGAGAGGGAGACACAGAATCTGAAGCAGGCTCCAGGCTCTAAGCCGTCAGCACAGAGCCCAACCCAGGGCTCAAGCCCACAAACCATGAGATTATGACCTGAACCAAAGTCAGACGCTCAACCGACTGAGCCACCAAGGAGCTCCAAATCAAATAAACATTAAGAAAAAAAAAAAAAAAGACAGATCAAAAAAAGTTTAATCTAGCTGCATGTAATTTTAACCAGTACTTTCACCCTAACTCCTCAATACATCAGGGACATCTGAATACTCATGACGCACAGGTATTTTTTAATTCCCTCAGCAAGTGATATGATAAAACAGCAGGCAGATGCACACAATATATAGTAGACTCTATGTGCAAAATCATACCATTTTACCACAGTACTTATCCTTTTTCAAATAGGAATGCCTGTATTCCTGTATGTTAAGTGAGCACATGTATGTGACTCCACAACACTCTTGGAGATTTAGAGAGGTCTTCTATAAACGTGTTTTGTGTATGTGTGCTTTATGATAGATGATTACTTCCAGAGTTTTTGCTTATTTAACCTTGTTCTCAGTCATTTGTAGATAGTTGCAGTTACTAGACAAGTGACCTCTTTAACTTGCTTAATTAGCAAGTTAACTTGCTTAATTAGCAAGTTAAAACTGTCTTTTGCAGTTTTCTTCTTCACTGGGGCAAAGTAGTACAGTTATACTATAGTGGAAGGTACCTGAGCTTAAATCCTGGCTCTAGCCAACCCCCCGCCTCCCACAAAAAAAGTATCCAAAACATATAAAGAACTTACACAATTCAACACCCAAAAAACAAATAACCCAATTTAAAGATGGGCAGAAGGGGTGCCTGGGTGGATCAGTCGGTGCCTGGGTGGATCAGTCGATTAAGTGTCTGATTTCAGCTCAGGTGGTGATCTCACAGCTCATGAGCCCGCTTTGGATCTTCTGTCCCCCCCTCTGTCTCTGCCCCTCCTACTCTTGTTCTCTCTCTCAAAATAAATAAACTATAAATAAATAAATAAATAAATAAATAAATAAATAAATAAATAAAAATGGGTAGAAGACGTGAACAGACACGTCTCCAAAAAAGAACTGGGGGCGGCTGGCTGGCTCAGTCGGAAGAGTGTGCAACTCTTGTTCTCAAGGTGGTGAGTTTGAGCCCCATGTTGGGTATAGAGATTACTAAAAAAAATAAATAAATAAACTTAAAAGCAAGAAAAGACATCCACATGGCCAACAGACACATGAAAAGATGCTCAACATTGCTCATCATCAAGAAAATGCAAATCAAAACTACACTGAGGGGAACTTGGGTGGCTTAGTCGGTTAAGCATCCAACTCTTGGTTTTGAGACAAGAAGAAACAACAGGTGTTGCCGAGGATGTGGAAAGCCATCCTCGTGCACTGTTGGTGAGAAAGCAAACTGTGCAGCCACTGTAGAAAACAGTATGAAGGTTTCTCAAAATATTAAAAATAGAACTACCCTGGGGGTGCCTGGGTGGCTCAGCTGGTTAAGCATCTGACTCTTGGTTTTGTTTGGCTCAGGTCACGATCTCACAGTTCATGGGATCGAGCCCCACAATGGGCTCTGTGCTGACAGTGTGGAGCCTACTTGTGATTCTCTCTCCCTCTGTGTCTGCCCCTCCACCGCTCACAAGCTCTCTCTCTCTCTCTCTCAAAAATAAATAAATAAACATAAAAAAAATAGAACTACCCTATAATCCAGTTATCACACTACTGGGTATTTACCCGAAGAAAACAAAAACACTAATTCAAAAGGATATGTGCACCCTACTTTCATTGCAACATTATTTACAGTAGCCAAATTATGGAAGCAGCCCAAGTGTCCATCAATAGATGAAAGGATAAAGATGGATAAATATGGCTGAATATTATTCAGCCGTAAAAAAGAATGAAATCTTGCCATTTGCAACAACATAGATGGAGCCAGAGTATCATGCTAAACAAAACCAGTCAGAGAAAGACAAATACTGTATGATTTCACTCACGTGGAATTTAAGAAGCAAACAAAAAAACCCACAAGCAAAGGGGAAAAAGAGAGAGAGAGACAAACCAAGAAACAGCTGGAGCTAACAGTTCTCTTAGCTACAGAGAACAAACTGATGGCTACCAGAGAGGCCAGATGGGTAAAATAGGCGATGGAGATTAAGAAGTGCACTTATAATGATCACCAGGTGTTGTATGGATCTGTTGAATCACTATATTGTACACCCAAAAGTAGTGTAACACTGTATGTTAACTACACTGGAATTTTAAATGAAAAAAAAAAAATAGGGGCACCTGGGTGGCTCAGTCATTTGAGCTACTGACTCTTGATTTTAGCTCAGGTCATGATCCCCAGGGTCGTGGGATTAAGTCCTGTGCCGGGCTTCTCGTTTAAGAAGATCCGGCTTAAGATTCTCCCTCCCTCTTCCCCTCTGCCCTTCTTCCTCCCTCACACTCCTTCTCTAAAATTAAAAATATATATATTTTTTAATATTTGTTTAGAGAGCGAATGTGTGTGCTTTGTGTGCACATGCAAGAGGGAGAGGGGTGGAGAGAAAGGGAGAGAGGGAATCCCAAGCAGGCTCTGTACGGTCAGCACAGAGCTGGATGCAGGGCTAGATCTCACTAACCCAGGGATCAGGACCTGATGGTCCTGGGATGACTTGGATGACTGGGGAGCCTGGGTGGCTCAGTCACTGGAGCAACCGACTTGGGCTCAGGTCATGATCTCACAGTTCATCAGTTTGAGACCCATATCAAGCTCGTTGCTGTCAGCGCAAAGCCCACTTCAGATCCTCTGTCACCCTCTCTCTACCTGTCCTCTGCTCACACTCTCTCAAAAAGAAAAAAAAAAAAAAGAACATAAAAAAAAAAAAAAGAGTTGGTGCTTAACTGACTGAGCCGCCCAGGCAACAACTGCCTCCAAAAACCTTTTAAATAAAATAAATAAACTGTTTTAAATCCTGGCTATGATGCACCTGACTAGCTGAGTAGAGCATGCCACTCTTGATCTTGCAGATGTGAGTCTGAGCCCCACGTTGGCAGAGAGCCTACATAAATAAATTAAAAAAAAAAAAAAATCCAGTTCTACCACTTTATTAGACTGACATCGGGCAACTTCCCCATACCTGAGCCTTAGTTCCTTCATCTGTAAAATGGAATACAAAAAATATCTATGCTATGGAATTGTAAGGATTAAATAATACATGTAGGGGCACCTGGGTGGTTCAGTCGGTTAAGCTTCCGACTTTGGCTCAGGTCATGCATGATCTCACTGTTCATGAGTTTGAGCCCCCCATGGGGCTCTGTGCTGACAGCTCAGAGCCTGGAGCCTGCTTCGGATTCTGGGTCTCCCTCTCTCTCTGCCTCTCCCCGGCTCGCACTCTGTCTCTCTCTCAAAAGTAATAAATAAACATTAAAAAAATTTTTAAAAATATATATGTAAACAGCATATTATTGGGCCTGATACTTGGTAGGCACTGAATTACTATTACTTTTTTTTTTTTTTGAGAGGGAGAGAGTGAGAGGGCCCAAGGGAGTAAGGGGCAGAGAGAGACAGAGAGAGAGAGGGAGAGGGAGAATATCCCATGAAAGTCAGAGAAAGAGAGAGGGGAGAAGAGAAAGAGAGAGAGAGAGAGAGAGAGAGAGAGAGAGAGAGAGAGAGAGAGAGAAGCAGGGCTGACCCGAAGCAGGGCTCGAGCTCACTAACGGTGAGATCATGACCTGGGAGGAAGACAGATGCTTAACTCACTGAGCCACCCAGGCGCCCCTCAATGACTATTATTAATGACTTCTTTTCATTTCTCCCAGGTATGGTATAATGTTTGTGGAAGTTTCTGCATTTTGGGGAGTATCTTAAAATTTGAGACTTGAAGCATCACCTCATGGCCCTTCATGTACCTTACTTTGCTCACGAACAACCCCCTTCTTGCACATATACGGTCCCTATCTCTCGTGTCCTTTCTCCAAACTCCAGATAACATCAGAGGCTCCACACTTAATAATCTGCCTTGATTTGAGAAGGGAGTTCGGTAGACCTCGGCCCTAGGTCCGTGTTGTGCTCCTAATTTGCCCACATAATCTGTGCCAGGTCACTTCATCTCTTCAGCGAGCCTTAAGTGTCCCCAAGTGTAAAAGGAGAGCGCCAGGCTAAACCACCGCCATGGTCCCTGCAGATTCTAAATTGGGAAGATCTTGCCAACTCACCAGGAAAGATTACAAGTGACTGTAAATCCCTCCCACAGGCTGTAAATCCCTAAACGCTGTCCCCAAACCCAGCTCAAACGCCACTGCTTCCATCTTCTGCACGCCTCGCCATTCTGTACAAATCTCCAGCGTCCACATTAGACCCTGAACCCTCAGGAGGTGGGACCTCACTTAACGCGTCAGGAGCGCTACCCTCTCGGAAGCTCTTGCCGCAGTCCCTACCTCAGAGGGTGACAGTAAAGACTGAATGGAACCAAGTACCCAGGGCGCTTAACAGTGAGTGCCTGGCACAAGGTTGGCGCTCAAGAGACGTCGGTTACCATCAGTGTTCAGCAAATCCCATCCCCTCCTTGAGCTTCGGTTTCCTCAAGTAAAATGAGGCTGGACGGACAATGCCCAAAGCCCCCAGGAGCCTCAGAGCTGGGGGTCCCAGGGAGGGCCTGAGAGGCGCACGCTGCGGAAGGCAGGGCAGCCCGGGAAGACTGGTGGCCCTGAGAGTCCCGAGTGCAGCCCGGCGCCGAGATCCGTCCTCTCACCTCCCGGGCTCAGCAGAAGCTTCAGCGCCTCCAGAATGCTCTCCAGACCGCACGTTGCCAGAGCCCCGCTGCCCGCGACCGGTCGGCGGGCCGCCATGACTGGAGTGGAACGCGCCACTAGCGACCTGCTCAATCGCCTCTGCGGACTGGCGTCGCCGCCATACTGAATGTGGCGGAAGGCGCGAGGGGTGGGGCCCGCCGCAAGGGGCGGGGCCGACGTGGTCGGAGCGCCCTTTCACAAAAGTTTTCAGTCCCCGTTTAGTCCCTTAGGCAGAAAAAACAGTTCACACAACCAACCTACATGCACAATTTCAGAAACTCAATATGATTAACCACTAAGTAACGAAGAAGAGAGAAGTATAGTTTATCATAAAATGATACCTATTTCACTATGAAAATAATTGGGTACCGGAGCACCAAAAGACAGTGAAATAAACAGATGCTGTGCCTACTTATGATGAAGTTTGGATACATAAACATCACTCAACTGAATATTTTTTAATTTCTTTATGAATGATATTTAAAAACAAGTGCTGGGGGTGACTAGCTGGCTCAGTCAGTAGAGCATCCGACGCCTAACCTCAGGGTCATGAGTTCAAGCCCCAGATTGGATGAGGAGCCTACTTTCAAAAGAAATTAAAAATAAGTGCTAAACACAGACACATGCATTTGAATAACCACAAATATTGTTATTGGTGATACGATTTTTGAAACGTAATAATTACCGGTCCCAGTAAAATGTTGATCTTTGCTGTGTTTATATTCTTGGGAAATTCTGGGTACATTAAAATTGTGCCCTCCCCACACCCCATTGTGTTTTTTAATTTTTTTAAATGTTTGTTTATTTTTGAGACAGAGAGAGAGACAAAACATGAACGGGGGAGGATCACAGAGAGGGAGGCACAGAATCCGAGGCAAGCTGCAGGCTCCAGGGGAGTCAGCACAGAGCCCACCTGGGGCTCGAACTCACAAACTGAGAGATCATGACCCCAGCGGAAGGCGGAGGCTTAACCGACTGAGCCACCCAGGGGCCCCCACCCCATTGTGTTAATAGGTAAAACAGAATTCATTTGAGAGTCACCCCAACAGGGACAGGCTTTCACCTACACGAATGCTGGTGGGACATTCTAAAGTCATGTTGTCTGAAAGTCATGCTACAAATCTAGGAGAGTACTTCTGAGGGCAAGACCTTTAGCTTCCCTTCAGTAAAAGTCAATAATCATTGTCACGGCCACCCCCACCACCCATTTTCTGAAAGCTCTCCCAAACAGGCTGTCTTGTTTCTCCTTGAGATTCCCTGAACTAGCCTGAGTTCATCAGGTCTGATGACTGCCCGTCAGCATTTACCTGTTGGAAGTCTTAGGAACTGGGATGTGCTCCACTGCGAGCCCCTGCCACTGGAGAAAGAAGTTGGTCACTTAACTCCTTTCTCAGACCCCTCCTGGTCACTCTCAGGACTTTAGGCTCCAGCCCAAACCCATCAACCATTTCCTACTCTCTAAAGTGAATAGGTAACAGAACCATTTGCACGAAGTTATCTTAGGGAGTTAAAGCGATACTGTTCTTAAGCATTTAGCAATGTCTCCCACAGAGGGGATAATTAAAAAATTATACGTGTGTCTTACTCTCCACCTCTTCCTCAAATAAAATCCTGCCAAAATATCTTTAAATTGGAAAAACATTTTTGAAGGGGAAATAAATGACCTGCGAAATTACTACAATGCTCTCTTTATTGTGTTATACATCTCTTTGTCAGTAGACAATTTTTCTCCAGTTATGTGTGTATCCAAGTTCATTTTGAGGAATAAAAAATGTAACGTCTCCCTCTACAGGCCCCCCCCCAAAAAGCCTAAAACAAAACAAAAAACTTAAGGTCATTTCAAAATATTAAACATTTAGTGAGTTTGGCATAAAGATTTGTGTGGGAACGGCCCAGCCCTAAGATTTGTGGGCACTAGGGTAGAAATACAAGTGGAGGCCTTCATATCATATGCTTAAGTTTCAAAGTATAAATCAAACGAATAGCCTGTTAAGTAAAATATCTTTTGTTCTCCTACTTTGAAAAATATACCAGCTTTCAATTGAGAATTCTCAAATTTGGCCTCAGAACTCCATATTGGATGTGGCAGTATGACAGAAGTCAGCCTCCCACCTCTGGCCTGACCCCTTTCCTTCTCATTAGTGTCTCCATCCTGCATTCACACATGTGGCTATCCCAGCCTGGATGTGCACACACCTCTAAGAAACTGCCCCTTGGCACCCCCTTAGTGTTAGGAATACACGAACAGGGTTCAGCTTCCAGAGGGAAGACCAAGCGAGGAGGCCCACGTAGCACTGGAAGCAGGCTCAGGGATGATTGGACAGGGAAGTCCAGAGTCCCAGAACTTGGAGTGAGGTCTGGAGGGAGGATTTGGGGTGGGCAATTCCCCTAGGACTGACGTATTTCTTGTCCGTGAAGATGCGAATCATGGAGGAGGCCAGGTGGGGCCTGTAAGGATGGGACCCAGAACGGAGGCCCTACTAGACAAGCCTAAGGGCGATACTGGTGTGGGAGTTACAAAAGATGGTAAGAGGGGTCCCCAGAGCTAATCATCCTTTATCCCCAAACCAGATATTGGCAAAGGATTTTATTATTTGGACTCTAAAAGGCTCATATACCACAAAATGGCATGTTCAGTTTTTTTTTAATTTTTGTTTTGTTTTGACAGAGTGTGAGCAGGGGAGGTGCAGAGAGAGGGAGGGACAGAGGATGCAGAGCAGGCTCTGCCCTGACAGCCGAGAGCCTCATAAGGGGCTTGGACTCAGGAGCAGTGAGATCACAACCTGAGCTGAAGTCGGACGCTCAACCGACTGAACCACCCCAGGTGCCACTCATGCGTATAATTTCAAAAGCAGTGTCAAAAAGATCCTATAAAAATTTTCCAGCAAAAAAATATATCCCAAGTAGAATATTTGGTGCATCTTAATACATATGATAGGATGTCAGAGGAGTGCCTAGGGCCTATAAGTTGATAAATAGGCTCTGCATCTGAAAAAAAGGAAGCGTTCTCAAGCTTCTCCTGCCCCCACAAAATCATTCAAATTGGCTTTTATTTTTTTATTTTTATTAAAAAAATTTTTTTTAACGTTTTATTTATTTTTGAGACAGAGCATGAACAGGGGAGGGGCAGAGAGAGAGGGAGACCCAGAATTGGAAGCAGGCTCCAGGCTCTGAGCCATCAGCCCAGAGCCCGACGCAGGGCTCGAACTCACGGACCACGAGATCGTGACCTGAGCTGAAGTCAGACACTTAACCGACTGAGCCACCCAGATGCCCCTCAAATTGGCTTTTAACTACCCTACTACTTCCTTAGAATCCGGTATTTACACTTACAGGATTTTAGTTTATAGAAATTGAATTTTGGCAATCCCCTCCTCGTTTTGCTCTGGGCAAACACATTAGAAGAGCTGGGAGACTCTCGGGCAATCATGCTGTGAGATACCCATCACGACAAATATTCCAGAAGAGCTACATCGGAGAGGCTGCGGCTTCCCCACAATGAGCCACCCGGGAATGTTCAACACACACACAGTCTGTATTCATGAAAAACGTATTCCATTGATTTCAAGTCAACCAACAAGGAGCCCATTATCAGGGACTTGGGGGACAGCAGCTCAACAAGATACCCCAACCTGCTGGGGCTGCTTGCCTCAACCCAGAGAACTAATGAGGATAATGGCACCCTGTAGTTATCGATTGTCTTACAGTAACAATTCTCAGTAAAGACGCCAGCAAATTAAGTGTTCTTATGGGTACTTATCTTCTAAAGCCACATGTGATGACTGGAGTGGTTGCATGCCATTTCCCATAAATGACCCTTAAATTCTTACCCTACTCTTGTCAAAACTTTACTCACTGTGATAATCCTCACCACTCCCTCCACAGAGAAGGGGCCCCTGAAACTCACCTAATTTTCAATTTTTTAAAGTGATTTTATTTTTAGGGCTTTTGTTTTTTAAAGATTTTAAAGTAATCTCTACACCCAACATGGGGCTCAAATTTACAGCACTGACATCAAGTCTCATGCTCCACTGACTGAGTGAGCCAGGCACCCCAATTTTCATGTAATTTTTTAAAGCTTATTTGAGAGAGGGAGAGAGGGGGAGAGGGGAGGGAGGGAGACAGAGACAGACAGACAGACAGAAGGAGGAAGGGAGAGAGGGGGGAGCATAGAGAATCTCAAGCAGGCTCTGCCCTGTCAGCACAGAGCTCCATGTGGGGCTCAAACACACTAACTGTGAGGTCATGGCCCAAGCCTGGATCTAGATCTTAACCGACTGAGACACCTGGATGACCCTTCATTTACTTAAAAAATTTTTTTTAGTGTTTACTTATTTTTGAGAGACAGACCACAAGCGCGCGGGGCGGGGGAGGGGGGTGGCGGAAGGAGGGAGGGAGGGAGAGAGAAAATCAGAAGCAGATTCCAGGCTCTGAGCTGTCAGCAGAGAGCCTGACGTCCCTTTATTTTCTTTTCTTAATGTTTATTTTTGACAGAGAACGAGCATGGGAGGGGCAGAGAGAGGGAGACACTAAATTAAAAAAAATTTTTAATGTTTATTTACTTTTGAGAGAAAGAAACAGAGGTGTGAGCGGGGATAGTGCAGAAAAAGGGAGACACAGAATCCGAAGCAGGCTCCAGGCTCTGAGCTGTCAGCACAGAGCCCAACGTGTGGCTTGAACTCACAGACCGCAAGATCGTGACCTGAGCTGAAGTCAGACACTTAACTGAGTCACCCAGTCGTCCCCCTTCATTTATTTTAAAGGAAGGGGTTTCTCTCTTTAGTACCACTCTTTGGCATCAATCAGATATTTATCATAGAGGAAGAACTTTTCTCTATCCTCTTAGGTTCTGAACAGAAAGGTGTGTGAATTAAACAGACAAAAGATTAGCAGAAGACAGATTTTTATTCACATCCAAGGGAGTTCATAGGAAAATGTGACTCAAGAAGTGATTACAATTTGGGGCTTATATTCCATCTTAATAGGGGAAGGGGAGAAACAGCTTACATCCCGTCTTACTAGAAAAAGGGCACTTACGGGAAAACACGTGACTTTGAGAGAAGATCAATGAGATGGGAGATATGATTTCTGTCACACTATCTGTTTGGGTGATTTCTTATCCTGAGGTGCCAATTTCTAGTCTCTGGTGGTAGGAGTCAATCCTCCCTACTTATGAAACTCCTTGGGAGATGCTTTAGACTGCCAAATCCGTTGAAGAGGCTCTGCTTTTAGGTAGATAAAGGGGAGTCTTTGGGAAAAAGCCTCTTCACAGTGCTGTATTCTGGATCCTTCATTTCTGTTTCAACGGACAGAGGCTCTTTACTGTCTTGGGTACCCTCCCCAGGACAGCTCATCACCCCTGCAAACAGATGCCATCTTCACACAACACCGCTTTCCATCGCATACTTCTCCTGCTCACAACACTTGAGTTGTGCTCTCTGACCCACTAAATCCAGTCCAAAACACAACGGTTGGCCTTTTCTCTCCAAACACGCTGCGTCCACTTAAGTGATTCTCTCTACCCGAACTCCTTTGTTGTGCCCCTTATTCAATAATAAAAACAAGAGCTCACATTTAACAGACCACTACCATGTGCCAGGCACTCCTCTATAAATGCTTTATACACATCAACGCTTCCTTCGGAGATAAGGAAATCGAGGCATCGAAAGGTGAAGTAACTTGCCTAAGCTCACAGGTGGAAAGGACAGGATCAGGATTGGAATCCAGGTTGCACGGCTCCAGGGTCTGTCTTCTCCACATAACTGCCTTGTCGGTACCCGCGGAACCAGCCAGAGGGAAACCGAGGCGCTGTTTTCCAGGCTCGATGTAAACCCCTTCTCTGTAGCCTTTCTCAGAAGTCACGTGACCTGACTGGTTATAGCCCTTTGCACGTGGTGGTACTTTGTAAACAGTTTAATTCTGTATAGAACCATTTTATCATTATTTGTCCTCATTGTAGTTTTTTCCCCTGACCTTTTTTTATTGTGGCCAAATAGAAACAACGTAATGCCAAATCTGGCGTCAGGATGTTTTTCTCTCATTTTCTTCTGAGGGTTTTACAGCTGTAGCCCTTATGTTTTAAAAAGTCTTTCATTTGGAATTTATTTTTTTGTATATGGTATAACAGTATGACTAATTTCATTCTTTTGCATATGGACACCCAATTTTCCCAGCACCATTTGTTGAAAACACTGTCCTTTTTGGCAGAACATAAGGAAAATAGTCAATGATATTGTAATAGTGATGCAACAGGACAGATGGCAACTACACTTGGAGTGAACATAGCATAATGCATAAACTCGTCAAATCACTAAGTTGTAACACCTAAAACGAATGTAACACTGTGTCAACTATAATAAAAACATATAAAGTTTATTTTTGAGAGAGCGTGAACACAGGCGAGTGGGGGAGGAGCAGAGAGACAGGGAGAGAGAATCCCAAGCAACCCCCCCCACCCCCCAATGAGAGGGAGACACAGAGTCCGAAGCAGACTCCAGGCTCTGAGCTGTCAGCACAGAGCCCGACGTGGGGCTCAAACCCACAAATCGGAGGATCATGACACAAGCTGAAACCAAGAGTCTGATAAACAAATGAGCCACCCAAGTTCCTCAATACTGTGCGCACGTGCACACGCGCACACACACGCACACACACACGCAATTTTTGTGTTATCTGCCCCCCCCAAAAAAACTGTCCTTTTCCCAATGGTCTTAGCACTCCTGTAGAGTATCAGTTGACCATATATATGAGGGTTTATTTCCAGCTTCCTAATTTCTCTCCAACTTTTAATTGTGAAATACTTCAAACTTGAAGAAAAACCAAAATAGTATGTCAACACTTACATGCCCTTCACCTAGATTTAGTCATTATGAACATTTTGTCACATTTGCCTTCGTGCTACCACTCTTCACACTTTTTTGTTGAATCATTCTTAATTTCCAGATGCAACTAACACTTCATCCCTAAATTCATCATCATTTATCTCCTAATAAGGTTCTCTTAGTGAACTATGCCCCCAAGAAAACTAATGTTTAGGGGCATATGTGTGGCTCAGTCGGTTAAGTATCTGAATCTTGATTTTTGGCTCAGATCACGATCTTATGGTTCATGAGTTCAAGCCCCTCCTTATGCTCCGGGCTGACAATGCAGAACCTGCTTAGGAGTCTCTCTCTCTCTGCCCCTCCCCGACTCATGCTTTCTCTCTCAAAATAAACTTAAAATTAAAAAAAAAAAAAGTTTATGGGGTGGCTGGGTGGGTTAAGAGTCTGACTTCAACTCCGGTCATGATCTCACAATCTGTGAGTTCGAGCCCCCCGTCAGGTTCTGTGCTGACAGCTCAGAGCCTGGATCCTGCTTCAGATTCTGTGTCTCCCTCTCTCTCTGCTCCTTCCCCCACTTACACTCTCACTCTGTCATAAACAAACATTAAAATAAAAGTTTATTCAGGAATATAATCTACTCTACTTATTACAATTTGCCCAATTTCAAAAAAAAAAAAAAAAGTCTTTTATGGATCTTAAATTTTCACTCCAGGACCCAACCAACCAAGGTTTCAATATTGGAGTCTCTCAAACCACACACAGAATTACCATGTGACCCAGCAATGCTCCTCTCAGGTTAATAACCAGAATTGAAAACAGTTTTTGTAAGCAAGCGTTCACTGCAGCATCATTCACAATAGCCACAAGGTGGAAACAACCCAAGATAAATGGATATATAACAACATGTGGTATACATGCGCATGATGGAATATTGCTCAGCCGTAGAAGGAATGAAGGGCTGATACAAGCTGCAGTGTGGACAACCCCTGAACACATTAGGCTACATGACATCACCAAGTTTAAAAGGACATAAATTACATGACACCACTTACATGAAATACCTAGAATAAATTCATAAAACAAGGTAGAATGGAGGTAACTGGGGCTGAGAAAGGGGAGAACGGGGAGTTACTTATTGCCTATGGTTATAGAACTTGTTTGGGATGATGACGAGGTTCTGGAAATAGAGATGAGGGTTATACATGCACTTAGCATCACTGAATTGCATGCTCAAAATCCACACACATTCAGTAGAAACCATACTTCCAATTTTGATCTTTTCCTGGGCTAGTGATACGTGGTCGGACTTTCTTGTGATGCTGGGCAGTGAGTGGCAGCCACGGCTTGTCAGTTCTGTGATCAGGAAGGTAAGCAACAGACACACTTAACCATTCCATTTCTCGCTGTCCATATTCAATAAATGACACGAGCTCTTCAGCACTTTATTATTATAAAAGAGGTTTTGTGGGGGCACCTGTGTGGCTCAGTCAGTTAAGCATCTGACTTCGGCTCAGGTCATGATCTCACGGTTCATGAGTTCGGGCCCCACATCAGGCTCTGTGCTGACAGCTCAGAGCCTGGAACCTGCTTCGGATTCTTTGTCTCCCTCTCTCCCTGCCCTTCCCTGCTCACGCTCTCTCTCAAAAATAAACAAACATTAAAAAAAAAATAAAAAAGGTTAATGTGAGGGACACTTGCGTGGCTCAGTTGGTTAAGCATACACACTCTTGATTGATTTCAGCTTAGGTCATGGTCTCATGGTTCATGGGATCGAGCCCCTTATAGGGCTCTATGCTGACAATGTGGAGCCTGCTTGGGATTCTCTTTCTCTCTCTCTGCCCCTCCCTCATTCATGATGTACTTTCAAAATAAATATTATTTTTTTTTTACATTTATTTATTTTTTGAGAGACATAGAGAGACAGAACACAAGTTGCGGAGGGGCAGAGAGAGGAGACACAGAATCTGAAGCAGGCTCCAGGCTCTGAGCACAGAGCCTGACGTGGGGCTTGAAGTCACAAACCATGAGATCATGACTTGAGCCGAAGTCAGACGCTTAACCCACGGAGTCACCCAGGCGCCCCTCTCTCAAAATAAATATTAAAAAAATAAATAAAACAGGTTTTGTGTGAGATGATTTTACTAAACTATAGGCTAATGTTAAGTATTCTGAGCACATTTAAAGTGGGTTACGATCTCATGTCTGGTGCCTTAGGCAAATTAAATGCACTTTGACATATTCTCAACTTATGATGGTTTATTGGGATATAACCACATAAGTCAAGATCTGTGTATATATTTGACCACCACTTAAAAAAATTTATATATCTATCTCAAGTCCTAGACTCCAGCAGAGGAAAGTGACAGAACTGTAAGAGGGTTTCTCAACAGCAGCACTGTTGACATTTTGAACCTGATGATTCTTTGTTGCACATGGTTGTCCTGTGCATTGCCGGATGGTCAGCAGCATCCTTGGCCTTGACTTGATGTCATCACAATCAAAGTATCTCCAGAAATTGCACAAAGTCCTCTGGGAGAGGGAGCCATACTCTCCCCCAGGGGTGAACCACTGGACTACACAAACCTTTTGCTGACTGACTGAATTTGTCTGAAGCTCTACTAGGTCCCTCAGCAATGCCCACAGTAGTTTTTCCATTAAGAAGAGAATGTTAATGGCTTCTCCACATACCATATGGATAGTTTTCAAGTAAAGTGAATTTGTAAATGCAGTTTCCCACACACTGCCCGCAATAGAAGGACACAAAGTTCTGGAGGAGTCATTTCAACATGAAGCTTCCTTCTCCATGTTTTGAATAAGCCCAAGTACCACTGGTCTTGCATGGAATTGTGGCTAACCAAATAAAACATGTGTCTGACAATGTTTAACAAAATTCTTTAATAAAATTTATAAAAATGGATATTTAAGAATTCTCTCAGCTTGAATTGTTTTCCTTTTCCACTCCCAAAGAAAATACAAAATTATCAACACCCACACACATATATAGTCAAAACTATAGTGACATTCTCTATACAGGACGACATTCGAGTTTAAATTGTTGAAAAATCAAGACAATTCCAAGATGTGATTGCAGGGATGATTTTCTTTTTCTTCAAAAAACACCTGACAGACAGTAAAGCAATTTAGATAAGATTATTTTCCATGGTTGTCAAAAGGTTCTTGAAGTTCACATTTCAACTAAAAGAAGATCCAAATCAGAGTTCTCCCCACACTCCCCTTACTGACACATTTTAGGGCCGTATTTTCTTCCTGCTCCTAAGGAAAATAAATTGGATTTCCTGATATTGTTTTCTATGCATGCTTGGAATTTGGGGCAGATGTTTCCAGATCAGCCAGCATATCCTGTGGACATCAACAACAGCAGGCACTTGGGGGGTTCTGGGCTGTCAGGAAGAAACTCTGGTAGCAGGATCCTGATTGGAGTCACATGTTAAGATTCTTCTATTCTTTTTCAGGACTAGAGGCAGAGCCACCTCAACCATCCTCAGCCTCAGTTTCCTAAATTGCCAGGCTCAACAACTTGTCTCCTGCCACCTTCAAACCCATTTTTCACGTTGCTCTCCGCTGGGACAAACACCTTCTGTCTTTGGCTGCAGCACTCGAGGCACTACCGTAAGTGTTGGAATAGATCACTCTCTTGTTTGAGTGTTAGATGAACATTAGATGTGGAGTGGCACCTGAAAACTCACCACCCTTTCTGGTCAAGGCTTCCTGTTTAGAACCAGATCACCCCAGTAATGACATACACATAACAAACATTCTTATGCACAACAAGTAAGTGGATGGATACCTATTTCAAGTTATACACTCAGAAGATTAAAGGTCTTAAGAACAAGGGGCACTGTGCAGTGATAGGAGGAAAAAAGTACACAAATTAAAAACAATTACACACACACACACACACATACATGCACACACAAAATAATAGGGCAGTTGACCCCTCCCTTCCCTTAAAAAATGAGACGAAAACCCTTAAGGAAATCTGCAAGTTGCTAGCAGAACCTTTTGAGGCTGAAGCTATTGTTCTGAAGTATTAACATATGGGGGTCTTTGGGACAGCATCACCACTTAAAGAGTGAGGAAAGAAAAAAAGATTCAAAAATTAGGGCGAAATCATTCGAACACACACAGATTAGATCTATAAAGTGGAAATCCCAACTATTCTAACTGCATCACCGAGCAGACTCTCTTCCCCAGAAAGTCATCTCAAGTGAAGGGAGGTGAGAAACCATGAGCCCTGCATTTTCTATCACACGATGTAGGGGCCCATCTCCTTCCCCATTTGTCTCGAGTCCCCTAGTCATCTTCACCACCTCCGTACATGTCTGCCAGCTTCTTGAAGCGATTGCCCCATTCATTCAGGTAGTCATAGTCCTGATCTCGGTCTGATTCCGAGGAGTTTAAGGAGCTCAGACTAGCAGCTTCAGAACCGCTTCCTTCATAGTCAAACACAAGCAGAGAGTCGTAAGGAGGAGCAGTGGGGTCACTGTCTGCTGCCTTCAGGTTCTAAAGAAGAAGGAAGACGAAAGGATCTTTCAATGCAAGGAATCGCACACCGGTCATCTGAGGCAAGATGCCTCCTCCAGGTGCCTCGAGCAACAAGTCACACATGACCATGCAACCATCCTGTGACACCACAGTCAAGGAAGACAAATCTAATATATATTTCATGAAAAGAGAACATTACAGGTAAATTGCAGAATCTTTTCCTCTATACTAATGATAAGTTATGTGTAGGCAGGAGACAGACAAGCCCGTCAGGATGGACAGAGGCTGAAAACAGTCATATTGTAACATATAGAATAAACTCCCTACTTGGCAGTAACAGTTTGCCTGAATGAAAATTTTTGGCTTCTACCCTACCCTTCCTACTTCTTCTTGACTGGAACACACAGACCCAAGGCCTGGAAGTGTGGCAGCCATCTTGTGCTCATGAGGTAACAAGCACAAAACCAAGGTACCCTCTGTTACATGTGCTTAAGCTCCTGGAATTTAAAGCTGAATGCATTTCTGACATATACAAAGGGATGCTATTTTTCTGGCCCTTAGGTAGACTTATGATACACATTTAATATCACATCCCAACCAGGAATGGGATGCAGGGGCAAAAAGACTCATTAGTGAAACCAAACTGGATCTACTTTGAATTCCTTTAGCTTCATGTCTACTTTTACTAAATCCTTTCAAGTCATTCTTGGTTTTGCCATATGGACTTTGCAAATTCGCTAGGAACGATTTGAAGTGCTCTGAGTTCTGAAATTCAGATGAGACACAAATAAAAAATAGCAGTCAGGGATCAGACAAGGAGAAAACATAAAGCAAAGAATCTAAAGACTTTTTCCTGACTTTCAACACAACTGTTCCTGAGTTTAGAGATGAATGGCACCATGGCTTTTGATTTTGCTAACTTACTTCATCAATAAAGTTTCCAATTTCATCAGGATTGGCAGGGCGGGGCCGGTACTGGGGCATGCTCAGGAGGGTTGGTGCCACATCATTGCGAGTCACTTCAGGCCGAGCATCCAGGCCCCTGTGCAACTGGCTCAAGTCAAAGTCCTTTGGAGAAAAAGGTAAAAATAGACCCCAGAGTAAAAAGAAACAGTCACAAATAAGGGGATATATTTGGATTATAGATTCTGGTATCAGAAAATACCCTGTCAATAGTTGCAAGCATTTGCCAGTGTAAACTAAAATGACAATTTTCAACCTAAGAGTTTTCACAATAGCCCTAGAAGGAAAGACATCAGGGGTGCCTGGGTGGCTCAGTCGGTTGAGCGTCCGACTTCAGCTCAGGTCATGATCTCAATGGTTTGTGAGTTCAAGTCTCACATCAGGCTCTGTGCTGACAGCTCAGAGCCTGGAGCCTGCTTCGAATTCTGTGCCTCCCTCTCTCTCTGCTCCTACCCCACTCACACTCTGTCTCTTTCTCAAAAATAAACATTAAAAAAAAAAAAAAAAAAAGGAAAGACATCAAATGATCATGAGGAGCACCTGTGGTAAGGATGTAGGCTGTTATACCTTATTAACTAAGTCCTAGCCGATCCACAGATTCTTGTGAGCCTAGCTGCCATATATACTCAATACCTGTGTCCTTCACAAAATTCATACATTGAAACCTAATGCTCAAGGTGGTGGTATTTGAAGGTGGGACTTTTGGGAAGTGATTACGTCAGGAGGGTAGATGGAGCCGTCGGGAAGAGGACTGGGGCCCTAATAAAAGACACCCTGGAGATTCCTTTCTGCCGTGCGAGTACATTATGGCTGATTATGAAGGAGGAAGCAAGCCACCACCAAACACCACATCTGCTGGTGCCTTGATTTTAAACAACCCAGCCTCCAGAACTGTGAGAGATGAATTTCTGTGGTTTTTAAGCAATGTCTGTGGTATATTGTTATAGCAGTCCACACAGACTAAGACAGTAGCTGAGACCAGCAGTTGTCCCACAAATGCCTGAAGGACATTTCTCTGCACCCCTTAATATGTTATGCAAAACAGGCTATTCTTCCAGACCACATCACTCAGCAAATGTGTTCATGCATGGCGGGAGTCAAAAGCAGAACTCAGAGATGGGGCCCAAGGTTCCCTTTCTAGATAGAATACACTTTCAAAAACTCTCCAGAAAGGTGCCCAGCTGGCTCAGTTAGTAGAGCATGCGACTCTTGATCTCAGGTCCCTGAGTTTGAGCTTCACGTTGGGCATTAAGGTTACTTTAAAAAACAAAACCAAAACAAAACAAAAAAACTCCGGGGCAAGGTAAGATCATCTCCAAAATCAGGGAAAATAAAGAAGGCCTGAAGATTTAACATCTACAAAAAGAAAGGCAAAAGTTTAGCATACCTATAAACTCAAGGGACAAAATATCACAACAGATTAAGTGCTTTATGTCTAAATAATTTGGAGTTCATGTCCTGAGAACAGCCATGAGGAGAACAGGCTTGAGTCAGACTACTTGGTTTGACTGCTTCCTACCTGTGTGACTTTGGGCAAGTTATTGAACTGCCCTTTGCATCTGTCCATTCATCTGGGCGCTGAACAGAACAACGGTATTTTAAATGCCTACCTTCTCCTAAACATTGCTTCTTCCAAACAGAGATCACCACATAGCTTTTTGCCACAGTTTTAAAAAGGTACCTGATCCTCTTCTCCACCTCCTTCTTCATCATAGTAATAAACATTGTCCCTGGTGTCATCTTCTGGGGGTAGTAAGGGCTCTTTGACCACCCCTCTCCTCCGAACAAACAGCAAAAGCAGCAGAATCAGGACTGGTGTGGGGAAGAGAGAACAAGGAGAGCCACAGGTCAGGAAGGCCATAAAAAGCAGCTATCACACAGCACCACTGCCTCGCCTACCAGACAGATGGCTGTCAGACAACCCACATGGCGATGCTCACATACCTGAAGTTAACGTATACAGTATAACATAGTGGACAATTACATGGGAATTCAAGCGTGTCTTCAACTGGACTGTTTATCTTTTTTAATGTTTATTTAATTTTGGGAGAGACAGAGCATGAGTAGGGGAGGGGCAGAAAGAGAAGGAGACACAGAATCCGAAGCAGGCCCCAGGCTCTGAGTTGTCAGCACAGAGCTAGACTCAGGGCTCAAACTCACAAATTGGGAGATCATGACCCGAGACGAAATAGGATGCTTAACTGACTGAGCCACCCAGGCGCCCCTAACTGGACTTATTAAACCAGTCAGTCGTTTCTCAGAATCTGAGTTAAAATGCTCCAGGCAGAGGAAATGGTGGTAAGGACAAAGGACCTGAGGCAGAAGCATGATTGGCATGATTAAGAAAAGTGAAGTCAGCATGGCCACAGCAGGGTGAGTGAGGGGGAAAGAAGCAAACAGAGGGGTGGCAGGGATATGTCAACTACTAGAAGGACTTTGGCTTTGATTCTGAGTTGGAACCATTAGAGGTTTGTGAACAGGGATGAGTCACCCTAAATGTGATTGACAGGTGCACATTATTTTTAATCAGTTCAGAGGAATGGGACACAGACCATATAATCACCTGGTATATTCCCTTATCTTAAGATAAAAATCATGTGGGCAAGCTCTACGATCTGTTTAATTTCCAAAGTTTTCATCTGATCATGGGATGTTTCTAGGGTATATATGATTAACAGCTGTTAAAAACTTTTAAACTACTTATTGTGAATGAAGAAATTATGATTCAATGTGTTTTCTTCATAGATGCTTGTGCCCAAGTACCTCTAAAGGACACCCTACAGGGGGAGGGAGGAGGGAAAGGACATCCTACTGAAACAGTATTATTGGACTGAAACAGGAGGTTGTGTAGACTTGGGGAAAAGATTTCTCAGAAGTACCCAAACTCCCTATTGTTTCTGAAATCAGCAAGTTTCCAAGACTTTATTCAGATAAGCAAACTTCCTTGATCACAATCCATCAACAGGAACAGTGAGCACTTGCTGGGTCGGCCTAGACCTGCCTTGGCACCGAGGACACGGCCCTGAAGACCATATAAGATGCCAACAGTCACCATCCACGTGGAGCGTAGAGCAAGTAAGAGCAAGGAGCAGGTTATCATCTCCAAGAAGATGTTACCGATCAAACGTTACTCACATGTTATACCTTTAGAAAAGTAACTACATATTTTCACTGCTTCAGGAAGTACCACCCCATACACTGTACCAAAACCTCAGTAACCCCAGTGGGATCCTCAAAAAGCCTGGCACAAAGCAAGCAATCAAATATTGAGGGATTACATGAACATCCACATGTCCCGGCATCTTTGTAGAATCACCTTTAGAAGGCTAAGTTCTATGTTTGCCCACAAGGAACAAGAAGCTAGAAGTGTGGATCCTGGCATTGCTTCTGCTTTCAATGTTGTTCCACATTTAAGCTTTCTGCCATGTTGTCCTTGGCCTCTGTGTCTAATAAAATATACCCCAAACAAATTGAGGTAAGGCTATTACTAAAAAATTGGTATTTTAAGGGTAAGCTGCAGTCTTGAACATTTTCCTCAGAATGAAAGTACTAGTTTGTAACTGCTGTCCCCAGAGCAGACTGGCCCGTTCAAATGTAATTGGAGTGGGAAGTAAGTGGGCAGGCAGGGCTTGTACTGTCACGCCTGTGCTGATGACACAGGAAGGTGAATTAACCTCATCCCACGGTGGCAATAAAGCCATGTGAATTCTGAGGAACACAAGTCCAGAAAGCTCACTGAATTCTAAACAACACTCTCCTTCCTTCTGAGTTTGGAGATGACACAAGCAGCAAAGGGCAGGAGCAAGAACACCTGTGCTGAGTCGACTTGAAACCCCAGAGGTGGCCCCACTGCTCCCTCTAAGAACTTTCTTCTACTCCAGCCACGTTGGTCTCCTCCCTGCCTCCCCTTCCTCTCTGTGCCTTCACTAGTGTGGTAGTGTGGGAACCGTCACGAACGCCCCTCTGTCCATCTGGATGCCACCAGTCCCCGTCCCAACAATCCTACATCTTCCACCAAACCTTCCTTGAGGCTCCCTCAAGAGGCCCCCTCTTCTGAATGCAAAGGCATTCATGACCTGGACCGCCCTTTTCAGCCCCTAATTATACACGGTCTTTCCCCCACTCTGTCCTGATAGTCATTGATAATCACTATTCACCCTACACTCCACCCCCACTCTCTGCCAAGTGTTAAATGGGCACATGGCCACTCAGTTAGGGTGGGACATTCTAGGTGTGGTTGTGTTTGAGCCATTGGAATGGGAGTGAAGGTACACTTTCCAGATATGTGCCTTCCACTTCCTCTCTCATCTCTTCTCCAAGACGGAAGGTGGGGGTGGTGAGCTGGTAGCTCCGACCATGCTGATGAGAATAGTACCCTAAAGACTTGCTGCTCCAGGTTGCTCTAAGAACCTCCAACATTTGCACCCCCTGGGAGCTGGTGACAAAGGTGGAATGTGAGGTCCCACCCCAGATCAGAATTCTCATGCAGGCGATTTGTATGCACTGCCCTGAAGGATTCAGAGAACAACAAAATAGACGGACTGGGCTCCTGTTGATTTAATGGAACAGCGCTCCCTTCCAGTCCTGGCGAACTCAACTTTAAAATGCTCAGTAACAGATAAACCTCCCCCCGTTTAGAAGCCAAAGACTGAAATGCTTGCCAGGCATACTTACTTAGTAAGGCGAGGATTCCTCCGAGAATGCCCAGAATGGCAGGAACTTGCAACCCCGCTTCAGCGTAAGGCATGGTCCTCTTGCAGTTGTTGACGACCCCTTCGCAGTCACAAACGTACACATCTAGGGTGGTCACCTGGTCCTTGTTCTGGTTATCCACGAGTTTGAGATTTATCTTGTAGTCGCCCAACTCTAAGGTTTTCTTTGGCTTCAAAATTAGAGATTCACGGGCTGGAGGAAGCAACAAAAATAAATGATGGGACCAGGAGAAAAAGAACAAACAAACAAAACAACCTCATTCTAGAATTATTAGGGTAAAGAAAATGGAGCTGCTTGGGTGGAAGATCACTGTGCAGTATGTTACAGAGTCAGATACCAGGAAAGGAAAGGGACCTTTGGGGGAATGCCTCAAATGCAGATGGGGCAAATAAACAAGCGTCAGACAAAAGAGGTGACATCTGAGAAGCTGAGAAGGGACTTTCAGAAGTGGGTGGGGGGCAGGAGCAGGGAAAAGCATGGGGTCAGAGTAAGACTCCAGTTCCCACCTTGGTCACTGTAGTCAATGGTCCAGTTGACACTTGCCCCGTGTGTTAGTTCTGCCGTGAAGGGAGATGTGTTGGGGGGAAGATCTGGATCAAAGATGTTGATGATATGAGGCTGTGGATTTTTCTGGCAGAAATCCATACTTCGAGGTTCTGGTACGGGGCCATTGTCATTCACATCAGAGAGGATCAGGAGAAGGGTTCCCGTTCCAGTAGCAAGTGGAGAACCTAAGAGAAAATATGTAGGAAATACCACAGCTCAGGAACATTCATGAAGCTCTACAGCCTCGAATCAGACCAAACGCCAATCCTGGCTTGGCTCTTCAGAGATTCATCACCAGGCCCCACCCTCCCCATCTCAGGGCATCTTCACTTCTGGTCAGGCAGCTCTCCAACACGCTATTCCCCACTTTAACAACAATTACTCAAGTTATTCCTCACACCAAGGACAAGGCTCCCTACTCTTTTGCACGTACCTTTATGCATCCATTAAACTTGAACCACTCCAAGAATTCCTCTTTGCCCCCCTACCAGTTCTCCCTTTCCGAACTTCTCTGGCTTTAAGGTCATTATCAAAGGGTTGAGCTTTTGAAATGGCTACAAGTTGCAAATTGATTTTCAAAGTAGACTTGGGGAAAAAAAGACTTGGACACTTCTGTGTGCATTTCTTTTACATTCTGACATACATATTCTACCATTTTATGCTAGCATCTAGCATAAAATGGTAGAAAGAGTAGATACTCAAGCATCATCAGTATTAGTGTGGGGTTTTTTTTTTTCTTAAGTAGGTTCCATGCCCACCATGGAGCCCAACGTGGGGCTCCAACTCACAACCCTGAGCTGAGATCAAGAGTTGGGCACTTAACCAAGTGAGCCACTTAGGTGCCCCAATATTAGTTTGTTATAGAAAAAAAATGCACAGGACTATTATCTCAAACCTATAATCATGCTTGGGTGGCAAGAATGTGGTGATTATTTTTTCTTTTTACCCTTAAAAAAATGATGGCTTTAAAAAAAAACCCACATAGCATAAAACTTACCATGTTAACCATTTTAAAGTTCATTTTACATTTTAGGTTCAACAGTATAAGTATATTCACATTGATCTCCAGAACAGTGTCATCTTGCAAGACTGAAACTCTGTAACCATTAAACAACTCCCTGCTTTCCTTCTCTCCCCAGCCCCCTCCCCGCCCCTTACCACCATTGTACTTTGTTTCTATGAATTTGACCACTTTCACACCTTAAGTGAAACTATACAGTATTTATCTTTTAGTGACATGGCTTTTACTTAGCATAATGCCCCCAAGATTTATCCATGTTTTAATATTCCATTGTATACATATACCATATTTTATCTATGCATTCATCCATGGATGAATCCTTTTACCTTATGGGAGAGGAAAAAAAAACCCCAAAACCCAGCAGGGGCCATTTAAAATTTTTTCTAATTAGGGGCACCTGGGTGGCTCAGTTGGTTAAGTATCCAACTTTGGCTCAGGTCATGATCTCACGGTTCATGAGTTCAAGCCCCACTTTGGGCTCTCTGTTGTCAGTGCAGAGCTCACTTCAGATCCTCTGTCCCCCTCTCTCTGTCCCTCCCCAGCTTGTGCACGCTCTCTCTCTCTCTCTCTCTCTCTCTCTCTCTCTCTCTCTCTCTCTCAAAAATAAATAAACATGGGCCGCCTGGGTGGCTCAGTCAGTTAAGCGTCTGACTCTAGCTTAGGTCATGATTTCTCGGTTTGTGGGTTCCAGCTCCACGTCGGGCTCTGTGCTGACAGCTCAGAGCCTGGAGCCTGCTTCAGTCTGCAAATGGGACCCAGTCAAGGTCTAACTTGCCTTCCTCACTAACTCCCAAATGACAGCTCCAGGGACAGGCTTTAAATTCTAACAGGTTTATCTTTCGCCAGCACATTCACAATGTGATGGAGGCTGCATCATTCAACAGCCATCTGCCCAGCCCCATCATGGCCTTACTCGCTTTGCTGTGTTTTCTAGATTGTCAACTACTTCAGAAAGCTGGTAAGTTAGTGAGGGAAAGAGACTCATTCACAATGTCAGGAAGTGAGTAGGTTCTAACAATAATTCTATTTCTAAATATCTAGCCAGGGGAAATACTTGCACATAGAGGCATGTACAAGGATGTTTACGTATGAAAGTCTTGAAAATGATGACCAAGTAGAAACCATCCCAGTGTTCTTTAATGTGTGAATAATTAAATTATGCTAGATCCAGGTAACAGTTTATTATTTTTTAATTTTTTAAATTTATTTTTGAGACAGAGAGAGCGAGCGAGAGCATGCATGTACAGGAGAGGGGCAGAGGGAGAGAGAGGGAGAGAGGGAGAGAGGGAGAGAAGGAGAGAGGGAGAGAGGGGGAGAGAGAGAGAGAGAGAGAGAGAGAGAGAGAGAGAGAGAGAGAATCCCAAGCAGGGTCCACATTGTCAGGGCAGAGCTCATTGTGGGGCTCAAACTCACGAACCATGAGATCATGACCTGAGCCGAAATCAAGAGTTGGACGCTTAACATACTGAGCCACCCAGGCAGCCCTAGGTAACATTTCTTTATTACCAAGAGGTAAATCTATAAAGTGCCAAAGTAAATCTGTGTCTTAAAGACATATTGTAAATAATAATAAATTACGTATCAAGTAAATGAAAAATTTAATAGAAATCAACATGTATAAAATAATGGTTTTTACAATAAAACCAGGCTATAAACTAGATAGTGGCTTTATAATAATTCAATACTATATTTCAATAATTCAATATTGAATTTCAATAATTCAAAACTATAATTCATATGCAGAAAAATGAATTCAAACACACAGAAACAGCCCGGAGGGAGTCACATTTCACTAATAATGATGATGATAAAAATAATGATAGTCCTTATAGAGTAGTACTATGTAGCAGACACTCTTCTAGGCATGTTTACATAAATGAATTCATTAAAAATCTAGATGGGGTATTATCATTTTGTCAGATAGAGGAACTGAGGGACATAGAAATAAGCTTGTAAGTCCAAAGTCACATAGGTATTATGTCCTAGGCTCTAGACCCAGGCAGTGTGGCTCCTGTGGGGAAGGAGTGGGTTCAGGTATAAAGAGGGAATGGTGAAAAGCACTTCTACTTGACCTAAATTATTTGTACCCTTGAAAATTGTATGTTTTTTGTTTAAGGATAAAAGAGGAAGAATGAACTCTTGCCTCTAAAAGAAAGGTGGGGGGCAAAGAAGCAAACGAGCCGGGAGGGTGAGGCGGCCAAGGCCAAACCCTAAGAACATCCTTACCATTGTCGGTGGCGATAATGAGGGCCGTGTACGTGCTGTTCTTCACATGCTCAAAGTCCTCTCTGTCTAATTCAGCCCGAGTGAAAATGGCACCAGTGTCTGGATCAATCCTCAGCCAGTTGGCAGCATCCCTCCAAATCCGATACCTGAAAAGGCACAAGCTCTGGCTTAGAATACAAGAGTGAACGGCACATAGCTAAGAAGGCTAAGGCTCCTCTTTGTTCGTCGTTCACATCTACAGGAAAGTGTGACCATCCATGTCCCCTTCACCTGGATTCACCCATTGTTGAACCATTTGAGAAGAAGTTGCAGCCATCATGTTCTCTTACTCATAAATACTTCGGCGTATTATCCCCTCAGAACAGAGGCATTCTATTATATAATCACAATTGGATTTTTAATTTCAGGAAATGTAACATTTAATATATGGTGCATATTTAAATTGTCGATTTCCCCAAAACTGTCCTCCGGAGCATCCCTGTCCTGATTCAGGATCCATCTACGCATGACATTTAGATGTCACGTTTCCTCAATTTGGAAACATTCCTTAGCCTTTCCATTCTTTCTCAACACTGGTATTTTTGAAATGTGCAGGCCAATTGTTTTGGAGAAAGCTCCTCAATCTGGGCTGGTCTGATTATTCCCTTCTAAGTAAACTCAATTCATGTGAGGGAAAGGGAGGCAAGAGCACTGGATAAGTGATGACTGTCCTTCTCAGGAGGACATTAAGAGGCACATGACATCTGTTCTTTTCTTGGTTAACTTTGATCACTTGGATAAGGGATAGGGCACCTGATTTCTTCCCATTAAAGGTACTTTTTTCCTAAGGGGAAAAAAGACCATTAGTCTATGGTCTGAGGGGAGAAAATGTGACAATATCCTGTTCACCAACTTTCACCCAATAGATTTAGTATCTTTGGGTAATTTTTGCCTGAAGCAAGGAGTACTATGAACTTTAAGTTTGTTTTTTTTTTTTTAAGTTTATTTATTTATTTTGAGAGGGAGAAGCAGAATGTGCAGGGGAGGAGCAGAGAAAAAGGGAGAGACAGAATCCCAAGCAGGCTCTGGGCTTGATCCCACAAACAGTGACATCGTGACCTGAGCTGAAATCAAGAGTCGGACACAACCAACTGACCCACACAGGTGCCCCTCCTTATGTATTTTTAAAGCAGAGTCTTATAGGCCAGCTCCCCAAAGGGTACAGTACTCAAATGGTGGCAATATGCCACCCAAAACCCCCACCACGAACACTTGGAAACTCGTGTTGACACAGTGACTGGAGGATGCGCTGTATTACTGGCCTTTCATGGCAGGTGCCAGAGAAGCTCAAGTTCCTTCTGGCCTTACAAAGGGAAAGAAAAGTTTTATTCAAAATGCCAGAATGATCCGTTAAGCTATACCTACTTGGGAGTACCAGAAGCAGTCAATCAGAGAAAACAAAGGCATGAAAAAGAGAGATATACTGCCCAGCTATCTGCTAGGGTCATGGCAAGGCTCAGAAAAAGAAGCAAAAAAGCTAAGGATAAAAGAGCCCTGGATACCTCCAGGCATATCCCCACTTCCTTAGGAGTACAAAGCCATGAACTTAGCAAGTGGTCTTTGTTCCAGGAGTAAGGGCCTCTACACACAGACTTGGTCCCCGTACTTGCCCAAAGAGAAGCTTTAAATGACCCTTACACTACTGCAAGCTAAGGCATCAACTGGCCTGGAAACCATACAGTCCAAGGCTTCATCATTCAACGACAACCATACAAGAGGTCTTTGGTTTCCCACTGTAGTTTTCAACCTTGATTAAAAACACTTCTTACTAGCCCTAATAGTTTGGACCACCTAGAGGACTCCTTGGATTATGAGCAGTACATTGGATACATGTACAAATTCAACACATTTGAAGTATTTTAAGATTTTAAGTAATCTGTACACTTCACATAGGGCTTGACCTTGTGACCTCCAAGATGAAAAGTCATATGTTCTACTGACTGAGCCAGCCAGGTGCCCTGAAATTAAGATTATTTAAAAAAATTTTTTTCAACGTTTTTTATTTATTTTTGGGACAGAGAGAGACAGAGCATGAACGGGGGAGGGGCAGAGAGAGAGGGAGACACAGAATCGGAAACAGGCTCCAGGCTCCGAGCCATCAGCCCAGAGCCCGACGCGGGGCTCGAACTCACGGACCGCGAGATCGTGACCTGGCTGAAGTCGGACGGACGCTTAACCGACTGCGCCACCCAGGCGCCCCAAGATTATTTTAAAGCAAATCTCAAATGTCAAAAGATTTTTCCTGTAAATATCTTAGCATATATCTTATATAGATAAGGTTTTAAAAATTTTTTTAATTTAATGTTTATTTTTGAGAGAGAGAGAGAGAACCAGTGGGAGAGGGGCAGAAAGGGATGGGGACAGAGGATCCAAAGCAAGTTCTGTACCAACAGCAGAGAGATCCAATGCAGGAGTCTAACTCATGAACCATGAGATCATGACCTGAACTGAAGTCAGCCACTTACCCAACTGAGCCAGCCAGGTGCCCCATATAAATAAGTAAATTAGAAAAAAATAAAACAAAACATAATCATAATGCCACCAACACATCTAACAAAAACAGTAATAATTACTTACTGTCATCTAATGCCACGTCCATGCTTAAATTTCTCTAACTGACTCAAAGGTATCTTTTATAGTTGGAGTGTTGAATCTATCTTCAAGTTGTAGTCTACATATTACAACTGGTTCATTTGCCTCTTAATACTCTTTTGATCTAAAGCAGTCCTCCCTGCCCTTTTGCCACTTATTCCAGTGTCATTTGTCATACAGTTCCCACATTCTGCATTTGGCCAGATTTGTGGCATTTGATTCTTCATTCTCTGCATTTCTGCAAAATCGGATTCTAACGCTTAACTAGGTTCTGCCTCAACTTTAGTTTACTCCAAAAAAAAATATTTCCATAGTGACGTTGTGTGCATGCTACTGAATCATACATATCAAGTGGTACATTATGTTATATTGTCCTTACTTTTTTTTTTCTTAAGTAAATGTTAAATACAATCAGAAGGTTTGGGTGTTATCAGCCTGGTTCCTTCATTTAAAAATTCCCCATCACCCTCGACCTAATGACTCAGTGCTAGCAGCCTTTAAGATCTCTACCTGCACCTTTTATATAGCTCCTCCTATAAGGGCACATGTGTGGTCCCAAGGTATTCAGGAGCCCTTTCACTTAGGACAGAATCAGCACTTCCCAAACTAACCACTGAGGCTGAAATCACACTTAAACTGTTTGAACTTCAACTTGAACCAGTCAAAAGCACTGATGCTAAAACACAAACACCCCACGAAACAAGAACACACTCAATTACTATGCAAGACGCTATTCTGGATTTGTATGTTTTTCTCTAAATAGTTGAGAGCCTGGGGCACCTGGCTGGCTCAATTGAAAGACCATGTGACTCTTGATCTCCGAGTCATGAGTTCAAGATTGAGGGTAGAGATCACTTAAATAAACTTTAGAAGAAGATAGTTCAGGTGTCATGACAGTTTCCCCTAAAGTACATGTTAACAGGTAGGAACCTACCTCTCCAAGAAGAGGAAGTGGGCGCATTGGCGGAGGCCCATTACTTCTTGGAAATCACGGTATTACTAACAAGACACATGTGTCCTCTTTGGATTTGTATTCTCATAGCTTTTTCCTAGTCAAATCCAGCCCTCAAAAAATTAAGAACATTCTTTATCATACATGGTTGTGGGGTGTTGTTGTTGGTTGGCAGGTGTGGCTTCAACATCTGTGGGTGTGATTTAGATTATGGGGTGACTTCAAGTTTAAAAGGAGAAGAAATACCGAGCTACTTCTAACACAACATCATGTATGTAAATTAAAACCACATTCTTAGTACACTGCATGAACTTGCAAACAGGAAGCAACAGTAAATCGGGAATGGCTGGCTATGGAGGGAACGGAAAAAGTGTGGAGAATGAGAGTAAAATGGAATTAGAAAAAAACGGGGGCGGGGGGGGACTTGCACAGACCAATGATGGTAAAGTGCAATGAACAAAGTATTTTATACACACACATACACTCATACTCAATTGTTGCAAGTCTGTTAAAAAATCCTCACACTTACGTTATCCTCTGTTCCATAAACTGGTCCGGATCCTCAGCAGTGTAGGACGTGATTTCCAGGCCCACACCAAAGTCTTCAGGTATGTGCACTTCCTTTTGGAGAGGCACAAAGATGGGGGCTTCGTTCACATCCTCCACGTCCACGGTGACTGTGGCTGTGGAGGTGGAGAGAATAACCTCAAACGGGGACACATTCTCCACGGCCACATACAGAATGTATTGTCGCTTGGTCTCAAAATCCAAGCCCTAAGGAGCAAAAAAAAAAAAAAAAAAAAAAAAGAATTCAAAAATACATTTTATGTTAGTTAAAAAAATAAATAAAATTAAGTCCTTAACTATTGCTTTTGGTTAGCAATATCCTAGGGGTTCTCAAATCTAGCTAATCTAGTTAATTAGGAAGAATTAACTTGAGAACTTTTGAAGAAAATGGAGGCCTGCACTCTAACCCAGTAAATAGCAGTCTCTGAGGGTGGGGCCCAGACATGCGTAGTTTTACAAAGCTCCCAATGACTACCATGCAATCATAATAAAGATGAGAACCCTAGGAGAAGAATAAAAACAAACTACGGGACACGTCAAACAGCAAACCCCAGTGAACAAACACTAGCACATTAAGTCATTCATTATTCAAGGCCAGTAAGAATGTTCACATCCCATGTGACATGCCATCCATATGACAGCAGACGGACAGAAGACCCTGCTTGTCCACCTCAATGACCTCAATTAAGTTTAGTGTCAACATGCAGTTCAGATCAGTCAGCAACAAGGTCAAAGCCCAGCTGGGTCATATCCTAGCTGTGTGATCCAGGCAACTTAACTTCTGGATCTGTTTCTACATCTAAATATGTAGGAAAAGGAATACTTCATGGAGTTGCCATAAGGAAAAAACTGGGAACTTTGATGAAGGACTTTGTGTATGGTAGGGACTCATTTTACTAGCTTCTTTCTTTTGTTGGTAGCATAGACAATGTTGACGTTGGATGGTTAGGGGGAGATAAGATTATGTAGTAAGTAATGCATAAAGTAATAATGCAGAATGGTCTGCTCACTTGCTCAAGAGGAAGTCAAAGCCTTGGGGCTGATTCAGGGATCCATTAACTCTGAGTAACCTCAACAAGTAAATCACCCAACTTCCTAAATTTTCAGGTTTCCAAAACATTTCTCAAAAAGTCATTTGTCCCACTTCTAAAATGATCCAGCAAAATGGCAGAGACCAGTAGACTATTTTCCCTTTTATTTGCAAAATGGATATGGAGGGGAGGAGTAGATAAATGTTTAAGGGAGCAAGCCTTTTAAAACACATGGTATTTTCTTTCTCTTCAACCTCAAGGAGCTTCCTGAGTCTCACATGTGCTGGAATAGTCACTGCAAATCCCAAATGGTGCAAGAGATCCTGGGAAAGCCTCCCACCCTTACCCCACCAATGCCGTGCTACTTCTACTTCTGAGAAGACACCAGTGGACAGGGGAGTTTCCAAGATGTCAGTTTCTGCATCTTGCCAGGCACCATACAAACCTTAGCTGTTTTCAAAATGCCATCGTTGGTTACTGGGTCTGTGGTGACAACAAACTGGTCATCCTTATTGTTCAATATGGTGTACACGGCCTGCCACGCTGGGGTATTTGGGACATCGGCGTCAGTCACTTTGAGTACGGTGATTTCGACATTAGCTTCGTTCTCAGGCACCTGCCCCTGGTACTACAGAGCAAAGGAAAAAATGGACCACTTATGACATCCTGAGACCCAATAGATGAGCCAGGGCCTAGAGGGCTAAAGGAGTCCTTTCTGAGCCCAAGATTCAAGGAGAAGAGTCTTGGAGGAAATGCCCACTCCATCAGTTGAGCCTCTATTTCTTATTGGTGGAGCAGCCAATACTACTCAAGGAACATCATCCTTCATGACTACCTGAAGAAGCTTTTTAAGGACCTGGCTACCTGAGCCCCTCACAGCACACTCTGACCCAGTTGATGACTATGGTCTTAATCAAATTCAAGACACTGTGGCTTATCCATTACTCTCCTCTCCCTATCATTCCCAGTGGTACCAATAATTTTCTTACAACAAAAGTCTGGTCAGTAGAGTCCTCTGCTTAAAACCTTTGATGACATCCCCTTGCACTCAGGATAAATTCTAACATTCTTACCTCAGTCTACAAGGTTGGGCAGGACCCAACCTCATTTAGTTCACTACACTGACTGGTTTTCAGTTCTTGCTATGCATCAGGCTTTTCACTGATTCAGAGCATGTTGCATATGCTGCTCCCTCTGCCTGGAGCACTCTTCCATTGTCCCCTGTCCCGCGTTGGCCAACATCCTGTCAAATCTTACTATAAATGTTACTCACAATGCCTAGGTTACGGTGGCAGACACTGCTAATTGAATACTAATATCCATTCACCCTTTCTTCGTGAAATATATTGTTGGAGGCAGCAAAGTGCCCAGACAATGTATTTTACTTCCAGTCATCCTCGAAGACTGCAGTTGCTAAGAGGTAAATGGAACTTGTATGGGTCTGCACAGAAATAAGAGGACTTCACTTAGCAGCAATGCCTTGTGCTCCCCGTGGCCTTGCTTCCTTCCTGAACGAAGCACAGACATAGCTGGAGGGCTAGCAGCCATCTGGGGCCATAAGGGGACACCAAGCATGGAAGCTATGCACCAAGGATGGTGGCAAAGTAAGGCAAAAGAGGTTTCATTGACAGCACAGATAATCTAGCTCTGGGCTTTTTGTGACACTAGAAAGTTTACCCTATTTGTTTAGGACGTAAGAGTCAAGTGTCTGTTATTAGCCACTGAGCTGATTTCTAATTAATGTATTAAGATTTAAGGTTCTGGGATGCCTGGGTGGCTCAGTCAGTTAAGCATCCGACTTGGGCTCAGGTCATGATACTGTGGTTCATGAGTTCAAACCCGATGTCGGGCTTCTGTGCTGACAGCTCAGAGCCTGGAACCTGCTTTGGAATCTGTGTCTCCCTCTCTCTCTGTTCCTCCCCACTCATACTCTCTCTCTCTCTCTCTCTCTCTCAAAATCATTCTCTCTCTCTCTCTCTCTCTCTCTCTCTCAAAAATAAATAAAGATTAAAAAAAGAAAAGAATAGAAAGAAAATATTTGTTCAATGAATAAACAAAACCTGGTAGGACTTGTGACCAAGATACCCAAAATGAAAACATGAATTCAACAGGTGGCCCCCCCCCCTTTTTTTTCTTTTTTAAAGTAATCTCTATACCCAACATGGGGATCAAACTCACAACCCTCAGATCAAGAGTCACATGCTCTGTGGTGCCTGGGTGGCTGAGTCAGTTAAGCTTCCAACTTTGGCTCAGGTCATGATTTCACAGTGAAGTTCAAGCCCCACGTGGGGCTCTGTGCTGACAGCTCAGGGTCTGGAGCCTGCTTTGGATTCTTTGTCTTCCTCTCTCTCTGCTGCGCGGGGCGCCCCGCCCCCCCAGCCATGCTCTGTCATCTCTCTCTCTCTCTCTCAAAAATAAATAAAAGCATCAAAAAAATATTTAAAAAATTATAAAAGAGTCACATTCTCCACTGACTGTGCCAGCCAGGCACCTCAGGTGCCATTTATAATTTCACAAACGTGTGCCAATAGGGCCCAGGCTAATGATGGCAGGGACAACTGCCACCCCAATCTGCTTGCTTTCTGAAGTCCAGTAGTCTAGGGAAAGCTGTCAAAGGCTTCACCCATGAGCACTGTGAAACAACAGAGGACCTTTCTTTGAAAACCGAGGGGCTGCAAAATTACCGTGGTTGGTTCAAAGATGGGAGGGTTATCGTTGATGTCAGTGACCGTGATCACGGCTGTTGCGGTTGTACTTAAACCTTCACCTTGCAGGTCAGCAGCCTGAACCACCAGGGTGTACATGGGGACACTCTGCAGAGATCAAACACATTGGAGTCAGGACCCAGAACCACATCAGGCCCAGCCCAGCCCAGAGCATCAAAACACTTTATCATTTGCTTGAATGCTAGCCTGCCTTCTAGGTATAAAACCTCTAGACAGATGTTTAGATGCAAAGCTCAGACCATAACATGCTACGTGGCAACTGGCCTCTGTCGAGTTTTGCACGGTCCACGTGATCTAGCTGATGTCTATTTGCCCTCAACCCCCTCTATATCCTCTTGACCCCTGACCTCCCGGTCCAGCCCGGTGGTGACCACACTGATGACTCCTGTGTCCCTATTGATGGTGAACATTGTGCTCTGAGGCAGCGGGGGCTCTTGGGAGAGGATGGTGTATGCGATGGCGGCATTGTAGGTATTCTCGTCGTCATCTGCATCTGTGGCCGTGACCTGCATCACAGAAGTTCCTGGAATTGCCAAAGGAGAGGAAGATTCAGTTAAGCTGCACTTTGGATTTTGGTCAACATTGCTCAGCTCAATTCTGTCCAGAATGTTCCAGGAGGAGCCTAGGGTTGGTACCGTGTCATGGCTCTCCATTTTCTAATTTCCAAAATTCTTACCAGTGCGGGGGGGAGAGTTGACAGCATTCCACCAAATGAGCAGTGTTCCAAGGACTCAGCTTTGCCCACAAGATACTTTGGATTGGGCTGGAGGGGAGGACTACGGGGAATAAGTAACCTTACACTGAAACAGTGCCGTGTCTCTCAAACAGAGTGAATGAGGTGAAAACTAGGAAAAATCCCACAAATTTCCGATGTGGCTTGTAAGTCACGGCTTCACCAGAGAGGATGGTCACTTGAGATCACTGCCTTCAAGGTAGAAGAGAATACTTATAGCACCTGTGACTGGCAAAGGACTAGTGCTGATCACATCAAAAAAAATTCTTTAGGGATCACTAGGAAAAGGAAAAAAATAGCCCAAGGGGGAAAAAAAAGAGCAAAAGACGAAGAAAGAAGTCATAAGAAACCCAAAGGGCCGGCAAACACAGAAAATGCTTAGCCCATTAATAAAGCAGAGAAATGCAATTTAAAATTGTATGGAGATACCACCACACAGTCAACAGAGCTGAAAAGTCTAAAATTCCAGGATATATATGTTGCTGGTGGGACTGTAAACTGGTTCAACCCCTTTGGAAAACAGCTTGTCAGCAAGTATCACACTGAACAGGCACATACAATACAACTGAGCCATCTACCGTTACGGATTTATACCCTAGAGAAAGTCTTGCATGTTTCCATCAGGAGATATATGCAAAGAAATACTACATGACAATGAGAATGAATGGCCTTGGACTGCTATAGGCACCAACACAAAGAACCATATGTACATAAAGCTAAACGAGAGAAGCATGCCACAGAAATACATGTAGAGTGTGGTTCCCTGTACATAAAGTTTGAAAACATGCAAAACAAACAAGAGCTCATATAGAGATAAATATACACACAGTGAAATAGACAAATGAAAGCAAAGGAATGATTACCACAAAAGTCAGGGCAGCAGTTACCTTTACAGGGGACAGAAAAGAATGTGGTCATGAATGGCATGCATCTGTTTCTTAATCAGGAAAGGTTCTTAAACTGCTCCTATTTTATAATACACATTTCTGTAGAAAGGATGTTTTACACACATGGTGCAAGCTTCTAAAGAAGTTCTATCGCTATGAAGGGCCTGACCCCAAACACCAGCCCCAACACTTTTAAGTCCAAAGAATCTAAGTGTCTTTCTGGGAACTACGCGCCTTATGTATTGGCCATACCTGGAAGAGCACTTTCCATGACAGAACCTTCAAAGACCTGCTGGGTGAACTCGGGCTTGTTGTCATTCTGATCTGTCACCGTAATCACAATCTCCATTGGGTCTTCGACTGCATGCCCATTTGAAGACACAGCATGAGAGTACAGCTGAAACAGCCAAGTGAAGGTTACGTGGGTCCCAACCAGGGGGAAGAAAGGGAAGGAGTCATGTGACGGCCTCCACCCCCCCTCCCACTCTCCAAGACCCAAGGAAGGACACCCTAGCAGAGAACTTTTCTCGGACATGTGCTGCTGCTTCAGTGGTGTCATGACAATGTTTGAGGGCATGATATGTAAAGATTCACGGGCTGGAGAACACAGCTACCAGGTCAGAGCTCCCATTTCCCATAGGAGGGCTGGGGAGCCAGGCCTAGGAGAAAACAGTAGAACCCTAAAACACTCTGATTCATTCCCAGCAGGCTAATGTTTGCTCTGACTGCTCCAGTCTAGTGTCTCCCCAGATTTTTCTACATTTGGCCTCAATGCATTACCCTTCAGCTCTCCAAGCTTACTCTGATACCAAGGTCTAAGAATGGCTTTTGCTCCCCAATGTCATCACTGGCCTCTTCCTCTGGGTCAGGGACTTTTGGCCCCAAGAGTAAGTTGCTACCTTGGGTCTTAACTCATGCATAAGGACTCTCCTCTCTTTATTCCTAACAAAGAAAATATTAATGCTCCCCTCCCCCACCCCCCAATTTTTCCCCAGCTCTCCTGTCATCTCCCTTTATTAACAGGTACAGAGCTATCAAATTAAGCCTCACATGTCCAGAGCACCAGATCTAGGGATCCAACATGGGTTGACCAAAAAATTTTGGGAGGATAGGACCCCATTATTAACAGGCTTCTGAGAGATACTCACAATGTACTTGGCAATTTGTTCTCTATCCAGAGGCTCCGTCACCTTCAGCCATCCTGTTTCTCTTTCAATAATAAACACACCAACAGGAGGTGTGTCAGCCCCTTGGCCAGTGATGCTGTAGAAAACCTTGATTTCTTTGTCCCTGTTAGATTTGATCTGAAGACCAAACAGAAAGAAACAGCATTATCCCTTTTTCTTCTTAGTTCTTCTCTGACAAATTGCTCCCAGAGAAGTAAAGAACTTCCTGCTCTCTACCTGAACCAGATTTTTAGGAAATGGCCCTTTCTCATTTTCTGGGCAGCTGATAGGAGGGATAACCCAGTCTCTCTTCTGTCTTCTAAGACCATGCTGGGAGTTGGGAAATGTGAGCACTTCTGTCTGGGTTTCGGAGAGAGTGTCCTAAAAGGAAAGGAGATGAAGAACAAAATCAGGTAATTCAGGAGAAATGATACAGGCCCAACAGTTCCACCTACCCAGCCAGCATCTCCAGCATTCTGAGGACAGTTGATGATTTTAACTTAATAACAAAACACAACCCAATGAACCTCTCTGCCATATAATAAAGATGGCATTCTCTTTTGATCCTTCTAATGTCCAGAGTTCAAGTAACCAGTATGCATACACAACTATACATTTGAGAGTTTGATATTATTTTGCAAGTTATTTCAAGCCTATATATATTATACCTGTTGTTTTTAAAAGAACATTACACTCTGATGATGTAATATCAGAGCTTATTCAACAACTGGATATTCAAGTGTTTCAATTTTCTTTTATGTTTTTCCTTGGGGTATAGGCCTCCAAAGTGGAGTTATCAGCCAAGATGAGGTAAGTTTTAGGAATTGGTGCTAAGAACTACTTTGTGATCAATACAAATTCTTTAACCTCATTGTGTTGTTTTATCTATTGAGTTTCCATTTGTTCTAACTAAAGCTGTTGGGATGGGAACCAAAAACGCCCTTTGAGACTTGTATTGAACAGTTTTCATATGTGATAAAGATAGCTTTATGCACACACAGGGAAATAAGATAGTTGAAGATGGAAGCAAAGTTTCTTCCAAATTGTTTAAGTGCTTTAAAGTGATTAACCATAATACTGTAAAGGTTCCAGAGGACAATTCCATCTCCCACTCCCCACATAATCACTGATCACTGTTTGCCAAATGTGATTTAAGCACTATTTCCTGGCTTTTCAAATTTGTTTCAAAATGCACAAGACAGACATGAGATAAGAAATCCTTCCCAGTACTGCATTCCTACATATTAGTTACTCACATACCCAATAACACACACACACTCTCTCTTTCCCTCCCTCCCTCCTTCTCTGCCCTGCCCCTGCTCACGCTGTCTCTCTCTCAAAATAAATAAATAAAACTTAAAAAAAAAAATGTTTCCCATTGAGTCTTCTCTTCCCCTCCCAAGACTCTCCCCACTAGAAACACAAAGAGTAAAATAAAATGATCAGAGGATTGATCTCCTGCTCATTCTCCCTCCAAGAAAAAGACAGTTAACAATTACTGAGTACTTACTGTATGCCTAGCACAGTTATATCATTTCACATGTATTAATTCAGGCACTCATTATTATCTGCATTTACAGATAAGGAATTTCAAGCACAGAGGGGTTAAGTAACTCTCCTATATCTATTCAGGCAGTAAGTGGCAGGGCTATGATTCAGTCCCAGATAGTGTCCATGCTCTTACCCACTATTCTACACTTCCCACAGAAAATACAGATATTTACACTGCGCCATCATTCCGGCTGATCCCTCCCCCCACCTACTCAAAAAAATTCCCAATGATTAGTTCAGTTAGACCAATGGTTCTCAACTAGAGGTGATTCTCCAACCCGGGGGGCATTGGCTGTCTGGAGACATTTTTGGTTATGACAGCTAGGGGCATGCTGCTGGTATCTATCTGGTGGGCTACAGCCAGGGATGCTGCTAAACATCACAACAGAACACCATCCAGCCCCAAATGTGAATGGTGCCAAGGCTAGGGAACCTGCATTAGCCAGAGGACTAAAACAATGGTGAACTTCCAAGAAATGCTCCAACGTACGTGATGGTGGCGGTGATGGCGCACTGCTGCCTTCAGCGTAACTTTGGTGGACAGCTTCCTGCGGCTGGAGTCCCAGGCGTGGACGAGAAAACTCATCTCTGGTTTATGAAGCTGCAGAGGCCGTCTGACGCTAACCACACCATCGCTGCCCACTTTGATTCGCGTGTCATCAGAAAAATAGGCTGTCCTTGGTTGACCGGTGCATCCTTCAAAACTCACTGCAGGGCACACGTCACAGCGATTAGGAAACGGGGCAGATTAAAGACATGAGTGTTCCTTCTCTAAAAAGCAAACGTGGTTCACCCACCAAAAGCCTGACTCACGCAAAACAAGCCATCGTCTGGAGACAGAACAGCAAAGATACCAAAGTAGTCAATATTATCATCATGTTCTTCACAATTACAGGAAGACTGTTCATTGTGGTCTGATTTTCTTTCTTTTTTTCTAAATTTTTTTTTAACGTTTATTTATTTTTGAGACAGAGAGAGACAGAGCATGAATGGGGGAGGGTCAGAGAGAGGGAGACACAGAATCTGAAACAGGCACAGGCTCCGAGCTGTCCGCACAGAGCCCGACGCGGGGCTCGAACTCACGGACTGCGAGATCATGACCTGAGCCGAAGTCGGCCGCCCAACCGACTGAGCCATCCAGGCGCCCCTGATTTTCTTTCTTATCTACTTGTAAACTACAAACAGTGACCTGTCTAGAAAGTAACTTCTTTTCAATAACAAAAGGGACCTCTCCTTCAGTTGGCTGTTGACAATATAAAAACAGACCACTAAGATTACTGAGACAGAATGCTTGCTGAATCCAAAAGTTAGAGACTAAGGTACAGTGAGACATTGCAGAGTCTACATTTAAGTAGCAGGTGGGGTAACTGAGCCTGGGTGGCTCATTTGGTTAAGCATCTGGTTAAGCATCTGACTCTTAACTTCAGCTCAGGTCATGCTCTCACAGTTCGTGGGATTGGGCCTTGAGTTGGGCTCTGCACTGACAGCATGAAGGCTGCTTGGGATTCATTCATTCATTCATTCTCTCTCTCTCTCCCTCCCTCCCTCCCTCCCCTCTCAAAATAAATAAAATAAACATTTTAAATAAATACATAAATGTTGACATTTCAAAACCAGTGGCAAACAATGAGAGAGGGACATGGCATGATGATAACGAGTACGGACTCTGGGGGGTGGCCCCCTGGGGGGCTCAGATGGTTAAGCATCCCACTCTTAATTTTGACTCAAGTCGTGATCCCAGGGTCATGGCATCAAGCTCTGGGTCAGGCTCTGAGCTGTGCGTGGAGCCTGCTTGAGACTCTCCCTCCCTCTATCTCTATCCCTCTCCCTCGTTCACACTCACTCTCTCTAAAGAATATGGACTCTGGAACAGGCTACCTGGTTCAAGTCCCAGCTCTGCTTATTATTAGCTTTGTGACCTTGGGCAAATTAATCTCCCTGTGCCTCAGTCTACCCATCTGTAGAATGAAGGCAATAAAAGCAACTACCTACTAGGGTTGATTTAAGTTTGTTTTTTTAATGTTTGTTTGTTTGTTTGTTTGTTTGTTTGTTTATTTATTTATTTATTTATTTATTTATGAGACAGAGAGAGACAGAGCATGAACGGGGGAGGGTCAGAGAGAGAGGGAGACACAGAATCCAAAGCAGGCTCCAGGCTCCAAGCACAGAGCCCGACGCGGGGTTCGAACTCACAGACTGCAAGATCACGACCTGAGCCGAAGTTGGACGCCCAACTGACTGAGCCACCCAGGTGCCCCTAGGGTTGACTTAAGTTACATCTCTATGTGCTTGGCACATAATAAGCACTATATTAATGTCTGTCCAATTAAGTTTTTGAAAACAAATGTGACTTTGGTTAATCATGTATTCAACCCTCATGAGTATCCCACAGAAGACATTGATAACTGTAAATACTTGTTGAGTGCTAATTCTATTTTTATTATCTCAGGCATAGAGAGGTAATACCTGCTTTCAATCTGATGCAGAAGAGAAACTGATCATTGTCAGGGGAGATAATGAAAGTTGCACAGGAAAGTCTTCAACCTGATCATACAGGGCAGCAAGACAAATGCAAAAGACAGGGAAGGACTACTTGGGTGGGGGAATGTTATGACCAATGACTTCCAAAGTCTACTTAAAACTTCATAGCTATTAAGGTATTAAAACTTAAAGACCACCAATACCCAAAGATGGTGACGCTGGTGGTGAAAAATGTCCTAAAGGGCTCATGCTACAGGTTTCCACCAAGCTCTATGCCAGAAGCTGTGCTGAGCTCTAAGGACAAACTTGTAGACAAGACAGACAAGGCACTGTTCCTCACTGAGCTTAAACTGTTGGGGAAAACATGGACAAATACAGAAATCAATCATCCCAGGAAGTGATAAATGCTAGACAGAAAGGAATTAAAGAGAGTAATACAAGAGTGATCAGAGGAGAGGGGGATTCAGAAAGGCGTAACTATTACTGGATGATGAGAGCAAGCCTCTTGAGGTGGAGGTGGCTGAGCAGAGACCTGAAGGAGACAGTCTTGTAGAAACCTGTCTCAAGAGCCAGCTAGACACAGGGAACAGCTGATAAAGCAGCTCATTCTGGGAACTTCTCAAGGTGGCCTGTTTTCATCCCTTTCAAATACTCCCCCTTCATTTCTCTAGTGTAATTTTTACTTTGTCCAAATGGATATTTTATAAAAACTCCTGCTCGAGCCTATTTTACAAGGCTAGACACCTCTACATTCATGAGGATCACGTCTCTGCCACAAAGTCCTAAAGCCACCCCTAATTCCTGGGCTGCAGTTTTCATTTTCTTCCACCAGGGGCCACCCTTGCAAATGTTTCTGAAGCCAACAGCCACACCCTTTCCAGAGAAAATAAGACCTGACTGGTGTGGGTGGGTGAACACCATGATCATTTCCATTTTGAAGATGAAGATATTCAGAAGATGAAGAAATCCAGGCTTGGAGAGCTTAAGAAAATTGCTTGACATCCTATCCTTAGTGAAAGCAGAGTTGGGACTGGCCCTTACCCTGAGTTACTTAGTCTTATGACCGCGTTCCCTTGCCCCGAAGAGACTGTTAAGGCCCTGGTTTATTTTGCCCCCTAGCTAGAATCCAGGGATGACAGAAATCTGGGGCCACTTTGTACAAGTAACTGGGAGTCGCTATCCAGCCAAACAAAAAGATAGTTCACAGGAAGGGAACAGGGTCCTTCAAATAATCACCCACCCACCCCCCGTCCTCCAGGTTTATACAAAAAAAAAAAAAAAAAAAAAAAAATCACAGCCATGGTCCCACCTCTACCCTCGCCTTATAGGCTGGCTCTATATCTACTATCTGTGACCAGATAATAAACCCAGATTCCACCATGTTCTTGCTGAGTGGCCTTAAACAATATGCTTAAGCCCCCTGGGCCTCCGTTTTCTCTACTGGGACATGAAGGATACCACCATTGATGGAGCCTACCTCTTCAGGGTTTTTGTGAATAGTAACCAAGACAGCAAATGTGATCACATTTTGCAAGTGAAAGAGCAGTGCGAGCAGTAGATAATGATTATTTTTTCTGTGCATTTGGGTAGACAAGCTAGAAGTATTTGCTAGAAGCCAAGTATGTGCTACATGAACAGGGGAACCAAAAATGAGAAGAACAAAGGCAAAGTCCTTGAAGGATGGGCAGACACTGCCTTTTAAGTCTAAAATAGGATCTCCATCTCAAACTAGATGTTTTTCAAATTACCTCCCCCGAACCCATCCCAGCAGAAGTAATGGGGTGATCGGGGGGCGGGGGGGGGGGGGGTGCTGTCACAGAAACAAGGACAAGAGCTGCTCTGGTTTATGCACGGATTTAACTCCTTTCCCCAGTTGGCCCAAATCTGGGCAGTGAAAGTTGGGACAAGCAGGACTGGACTTGCCAAGGGCGGCAGCCTGAACATTTTTAAATGGTTCTGCAAATAACTTTGAGCCAAGGAGCTTAACCAGCTTGGGTCATCTTGTCTTAATGGTGGCTAAGCCCCACCCCTTGAGAAGTGACAAAGAAGTGTGCACTGCCCCAACCTGAATTTCCAGGTGCTCATTAAGGCCCATTATCTTTCTGTGCAATCTGATCCTCTGGGCTGAGAAACCAGAAATTACAAGAAAGATGAGGGAATCTCCAGCTTCAGAAGGCTCCTTGCTTCAACCTTGACAAGGACCAGGCCATGTCTCAGAGCCACAGTGACCACTAATGGCAGCATGGGGGACTCAAACAAGAAAAAGAGAATCAGTCCATGAGGACAGGGTATATTTGAACGTTTCCATAATAAAAAATTAAACAAAAATAAACATAAAGCCAGCAAGGGATTAAGTAAGTGTTCTTTAAGTCAGGATGACCTCCTTTCCTAAAACTGGTCATTTGGTCATTTGGTCTAGAAACCAAAATCCCAGTGACAAGAGCCAAGAACCCAGGTGGCCATCTCTAGATGTGGACATCTTTTCACTGCAATAACATCATCCCCACCACCACCAAAAACCACAGCCTCGACTAATAGCTTCAACTACCTTTTATCTACTATTCTCTTAATATTTTTACACACTTGTAGAACACTAAGTGTCAGGCTCCATTCTAACCACTTTACAAATATTAACTCACTCCATTCCGGAACTCCTTTTCACATGTGGGGAACAAACCCAGGCAGGCCGTGAGGCCCAGAGCTGGGACTGGAACCCAGGCCGTCTGAGAGTTCTTGCTCCTAACCGCCTGGCCTCATGGTGTTCTCTACAAGCCAGACCCTTGCACTGTGCTCTTTGTGTTGTAATTCCTCCTCACCTTCTGCCACCCTTTGGGGTAGGGACCACTACCTCCGCTTTCTTTGTCCTCAATTATATGCTTGTGACTGGAGGGGCTGAGCTGTCTGGCTCCAAAGTGAGCATTCTTCACCACTGTTTCCATTTGCAAAATGGGGACATGCTTATCTAGCAATAATAAAATAAAAAGGAATACATATTAAGAAGAAAAAGTCTTTAAACATCCCCCAACAGTAGGCAACTCTACCCACCAGGAGCCTAATGGTAATTGTTGGGTGGGAGGGGAAGATTCAAAGTGTGGTTGAAGTGGGGGCAGGGGGCGATTCTGATTTTTTTTTTTTTTTTTAATGTTTATTCATTTTTGACAGGGAGAGAGACAGAGCATGAGCAGGGGAAGGGCAGAGAGAGAGGGAGACACAGAATCTGAAACAGGCACAGGCTCCAGGCTCTGAGCTGTCAGCACAGAGCCGGACGCGGGGCTCGAACTCACAGACTGTGAGATCACGACCTGAGCCGAAGTCGGATGCTCAACCGACCGAGCCACCCAGGAGCCCCGATTCTGGTTTTTTAAACATATTTTCCTTCTATATCTTTGTACATATTATATGGTGCATCAGAATTACAATGAATTCTTTTTAAAATGACGAAAAGAAAAGTGACTTTTAAAAAGCATTTTTTTTCAACGTTTATTTATTTTTTGGGGGGACAGAGAGAGACAGAGCATGAACGGGGGAGGGGCAGAGAGAGAGGGAGACACAGAATCGGAAACAGGCTCCAGGCTCTGAGCCATCAGCCCAGAGCCTGACACGCGGCTCGAACTCACGGACCGCGAGATTGTGACCTGGCTGAAGTTGGACGCTCAACCGACTGCGCCACCCAGGCGCCCCTAAAAAGCATTTTTAACACATTGTGACTTTTGTGGGCTATTTATCCTAAAAGGGCCCTATTTTCTAACTCACGTGGCACCAGGTAGTAGTTTTAATCAGAGGACCCTGGAAGAAGTGACTGAGGTTCAAATAAAAATTAAACCCAAGTTCATGAAAAGCTTCTGGTCCAGGGCAGGGCTTTGAGCACTGAGCAACATTCTTTGCTTGGAATTGCCACTGTGGCTCAAACAGTCCTGCTTTAAGGATTCCGTTTCTTCTTCCACCCCCACCCAGCCCCACAGCTGGAATGTGAGTGGGTGGAACCAGACAGTCTCAGAAGCCTTCATGTATTTCTGGGAGATGTTGAGATGTAAGGACAGGGACCTACAATCAAGCCAGCTAACCATAGTTGAGTTATTTGCTAACTAGTGGGATAACCCAATCTCTCAGCGGCAACTACTTGAAAGCAGTGTTTTCCCCACACTATACACAAAGGCATGCATTATGGATTGTTTCTCTCTCATTGGAACGCATTTCCCACAGCCAACATCATAGAACCCTGCATTTAGATGTATTTCAAGGACCATTTGAACTTGAGCACTCAGCCTTAGGAAGACAAAGTCACACACACAAGATCAAGAGCCTCCTGAGGCCCCTGGAGCTGCCGGGGCGGGGTCATGTTGCCATTGCATATCTCCAAACCAAGGACTGTGGTTTCTACCTTAAATACTGAAGATACAAGACAAAAAGTTTAACCTGATGATGGATGAAAGAAATCCTAGGGAGAGAGACATATTACCACTTTGCTAGGTAGGAGCCTCTTTTTGCTGGTTAGGCATGGTGTTTCTAACTCCAATCACAAAGCCGTAATTCTCCACGGACACCACTGCCTGTAAAATTTCTTTCTAGGTTCCATTTTCTTTGATGCACTGGGTGATACTGGAACACTTTCCTTTGATGGGTGTCCATAAAATTACTCAACATTATGGGTTTACTAAGCACCCACGCTCAGCAAGAAAAAAAAATGCACGTTTAAAAAATGGGAAGAAGGGGCACCTGCGTGCCTCTGACGGTTGAGGGTCTGACTTCGGTTCAGATCATGACCTCATGGTTTGTGGGTTCAAGCTCCACGTCAGGCTTGTGCTGACAGCTCAGAGCCTGGAGCCCACTTTGGATTCTGTGTCTGGCTGTCTCTCCCTCAAAAATAAAATAAACATTAAATAAATAAAATAAATAAATAAATAACGGGAAGGAAAGGACTATCAGGCCTCTATTTGAGATTCAAGTTGTACCAAGAAGATGATCTTCTTAGCCCCTAGACATCTCTGTATGCGTCCATTTGCTATAAAAGAACGAGCAACCCGATAGCCTTACTTGACACACTGGCCGTGGGTGGTAGGAATTTAGCAGCCTGGCTAATAAATGAGGAAACTGAAGTCTCAGTGGAGACACCTGGCTAAGCCACATAGCAGAAGAAGTGGCAGAACCTGTGGTCTGAGGCAGCTTCAGGACTTAACCACCTTAGTATCAGTAAGCTATGCGCAACTAGTTCCTAGCTGAATGGAGAACAGCAAGTTCCCACAGGAGAACAGGACAGGTAGAGTAACAGTAATAACAGGAAAGCGTCCCCTGTCTCCATCTTCCCCTTATACACATATACTCCCTCTCTCTCCTTGAAGGAATGCTGTGCCTTGGAAATTCAGTCCCAGCACCACAGAAAAACATAGGGACAGTCAGACAGCCAAGTGAAAGAGGAAGTTTTAAATTTCAGATCCAAGAATGTGCTGCTGTGGGTCACACCATTACAGAGCTAAAATAAGTCGAAGTTCCTCTCATCGGTTAGCTTACACCTCAAACATTTTTCTGGGGAAGATAAACAGCGTGGACTCCCAGTGGACCAGCATGACTTACAGCCTGTGCCCATAAAACCTGAGTGGCAATGCTCCATGAGAGCTGTCGGCTGGGGTGCCTGCACCCGCCCAACCTCCCGTGCTAATGGGCAGCTCCCATGGAATCTCAGGGGTGGGAAGTGTACTTTCCTGAAATCTACCACGTTCTTGCTACCGGCCTCTCGACACGACCTTGCCTGGAACAAATTATAAGTAGTCTCAGATGTGGTGTGTGTACATATACATACACACACACACATATACACACATGCGTACACATACCGTGGAATATTACTCAGCCATCAAAAGAAATCTTGCCATTTGCAACAATGTGTATGGAGTTAGAGTGTATGAAGTAAGTCAGAGAAAGAAATACCACATGATTTAACTCATGTGGAATTTAAGAAATGAAACAGATGAACATAGGGGAAGGGAGAAAGAAAAGAGAGAGGAGGCAAACCACAAGAGACTGTCAATGATAGAGAAGTGAGGGTTGATGGAGGGAGGTGGATGGGGGGTTGGGATTAAGAAGGGCACTTGTGGTGAGCACTGGGTGTTACATTCAAGTGATTAATCACTAAATTCTACTCCTAAAACCAGTATTACACTATATGTTAACTAACTACAATGTAAATAAAAACTTGAAACAAAATACAAACATACATACAAACTGTAAAACTAAGTAATAAATAAGTGGACTCTGTCTTTATTTATTTATTTATTTTTAAAGTGCAGGTTTAGGGGGGCGGGGGCACCTGAGTGGCTCAGTCGGTTAAGCTGCTGACTTCGGCTCAGGTCATGATCCCCCAGTCCATGGGTTCAAGCCCCATGTTGGGCTCTGTGCTGACAGCTCAGAACCTGAAGCCTGCTTTGGATTCTGTGTCTCCCTCTCTCTCCTCCCCTCCCCTGCTTGCATTCTGTCTCTGTCTCTCAAAAATAAACAAACATTGAAAAAAAATTTTTAATGAAGGGGTTTTTTTTTTTAATGTTTATTTATCTATTTTTGAGAGAGAGAGAGCATGAACAGGGAAGGGGCAGAGAGAGAGGCAGAGAGAATCCCAAGCAGACTCCTTGCTGTCAGTGCAAAGCCTGATGCGGGGCTTGAACCCATGAACTGTAAGATCATGACCTGAGCAGAAGTCAGATGCTTAACCGACTGAGCCACCCAAGCGCCCCTCTTATTTTTTATAAAATTTTGAAAGTTATTTATTTATTTTGAGAGAGAGAGATAAAGGAAGAGACAGAGAGGATTCCAAGCTGCTCCACATGGCCAGTGTGGAGCCCAATGTGGGGCTCAAACTCACAAACTGAGAGATCATGACCTGAGCAAAAGTCAGACGCTTAACTGACTCAGCTGCCCAAGCGCCGACTGTGTCTTCATTTAACTAACACCCTAAAAACAGACGTCAACAATGATCCTGGCCTGGGTAGGAATTAAGGAGCAGGCTCCTTCACATCTGTTTCCATCAAAACATATTGAGGAATGGGGTGCCTGCCTGGTTCAGTCAGTCGAGTGTATGACTGTTATCTCAAAGTTGTAAGTTCAAACTCCACATTGGGTATAGAGATTAAAAGTTAAATCTTAAAAATATAAAAACCATAAAACAGACTGAGGTGGAGAGCAGGGTATCATTGCACGGACAAAAAACAGTGAGGTTACAGATCAAGGAACAATTAGCCCAGGCCCCTCCTCTCCAAAGGGGAGCCAGCAAGGATAAAGGGGTGACCCAGCACCCTTGATTCCCCTGCTTTAAGGTTACTCATGCTGACTGGGTCACTCTGGTGGTGGATTTTTGCTTCCCAGTTGTGTTTCTTCATAGGCTAATGCCCTGTTCGTTCTCTGGAGAGCAAACACCAAGGATGCTGATCAGAATCAGCAGAATAAAAAAGTATCATCAATGGCACTTTTTTCTTTTTTTAAAACCAACTCCAACTGTGGAAGTGGTAAAAACCAATTACACACAGTTTTATAGTTGTACATTGTGTGAAGGGGGTCAAACTGAGTCAGGTTCAAATCCCCACTTTGCTTCATATGTGCCACTGTAGGCAAGTTACTTTGAGCCCCCCCCCCCCCCACCCTTGAGCACCGGTTTTCCTGTTCTCTAAATGGAGATGTCCATCTATCTCCTTGGAGGGATTGTTTTAAGGATTCTTGGTTCAACAAGTATTTACTGAGCCCTTCCTCTTTGCCTGGGAAATCTAAAGACTGGGAAATACACTCTAAAGACTGGGAAATACAGCAAGTAGACAAAGTAAGGCTCCTGCCCTCATGGGGCTTACATTCTGGTGGAGAACAGGTCATTAACAATTCAGTTAACAAATGTCATGAATGAAAAATGTTGAGAGAGAAAAATAAGCAGGTAAGGGGGTTCCAAGGCTTTATGCAATGGCCAGGGTGGAGGGGACAATTTAATAAAGGGCATCTGGGAAAGCCTCCAGAAGGGGCATTTGAGAAGCTTCTCCCAGTTTCCGGCTGCATACCAAAGCAAGGTAGCGAGCCATTTGGCAGTGTGGGGGACAGTTCCAGGGCTACTCAAGCCCTGCACACCCACCAAACACCTACTGTTCTAGTACTGAAGACGCAGCCATGAACACAGGGAAACAATCCCTGGCCTCCTGGGGCTGACTTTCCAGTGCAAAGAAAGTGACATTAGCATGTGGATCCCACATGGGCAGCAATGGCTCCTGCTTCCTCCAGTCCAGAAGGGCCAGAGCGCCTCCCCATCCTTTTGATATCAAGGCCAAAAAACAACTGCTTTAAATCCTTTGCCTTTCCAGGCCTCCACTGGACAGTTCAGAAACGAGCCAGCACCCACTGATAAAACCTCACACAGTTTAACCTCAATATTCCTGCCTTAGTGGGGCTGCAGTGGCTCAGCTTGATAAGCCCGAGGACTTGGATTCCATTTTCCAGGGTGGACACTACCAGGCAAAAAGGAATCCCATCTCAATTCATTTAAAAAAGGGAAGTGTGCAAACACTGAACTTCACTCTAACAGGAGCTGGCACCTTGCTTGTTGCAGAGGTGGAGCAGGGACTTCTTCCGTGACAGAGGGAGGGAAACTTGTTTGGTTTCCTCAAAAAGAACAAAGAGAATGGGGAGGCAGACCCTCTGGCTTCCACATTAAATTGGGAGCTTTACTGTCCCCGCTTCTGGCTGCATGTTAAGTACACAAACACCGACCGCCTGACTAAATACAGAGGCGATAATTGATCATTCCCACAGGCTGCAATCCAGGAAACATTCCTGTGGCCAGGTTGGGCAACTCCAGGAACTGTTTGCTTATTGATTAGAAAGAAAAGGCTCCCCCTCACACCACAGTTTCTGCCCACTTTTCCTTTCTATTGGTTTGCCTGCAGCCAGGAAGGGCACTCTGTTCCAAATTCCAAGGCAGCTGAACCCCTCCTACCTCCAGCTCCTGCAGACGCCTCACAGGTAAAGGCAGCTCACAGGCCTCGGGTAGGGGACTAGATCCTGGCTGCTAATGCAACAGGAAGGGCTCAAGTGTGCAATAAAGCACCTTGACCAAAATATCTCTAACATCATCTCCAACCAGGGTCTAACATGTTCTGCACATGGATTCTCTGGGATGCTTTTTAAAAATACCCAGGCCTGAGCATATTTTAAATCTTCCCCAGGTGCTTAGAGCACCCAGTGGGTGGAGAATGGCTCTTCAAGGGCTCCCTTTGTGCCAGGCCAGAGGTAGAGTATGTACTTTATATTATCACAACCACTAAGGGAAGGATCACTGTCAATTTTATCAGTTAAGTGACTGATGTTAAGTGACTCTCCCAGGATCACACACCAATGAACGGCAGGGCTGGAATTCTAATATAGGTCTAACTGAACCCCGAAATCCATAGTCTTAACCCTTACATACGCTATCTTCTCCACAGCCTGACTTCTTTTGGGACCCCCTCTTTTCTCCACCACTGTCTGGCAGTAAGATGAGCATACCCAGTGATTTCCCTTCCAATTTACCCTGGGCCAATGAATGCTGACACGATGGGAAAAACACACACCTCACATTTTCTGAGTCACTTTTTATGAGGGTGCTTTGTTACCCATACCAACTCCCTACCAAACCCTAGTTTTTTGTTTTTAATTTCATAAAGCAGCACCGTGTATCCATCAAAGGAAAAATGTAAGAAAACACAGATGCATAGCAGCCAAAAAGTGGAAACTTAAGTGTCCCTCAACTGATAAATGAACAAAATGCAGTCTATCCATGTAAGAGATTATTATTCACCAATAAGAGGAAATTAATTGCTGATACATGCTAGACCATGCATGAATCTTTTAAAAAAAATTTTTTAATGTTTGTTTGTTTATTTATTTATTTATTTATTTGCTGATACATGCTAGACCATGCATGAATCTTTTTAAAAAAATTTTTTTAATGTTTGTTTGTTTGTTTGTTTATTTATTTATTTATTTAAAGAGAAAGAGACAGAGCATGAGGTGGAGAGGGATGAGAGAGGGAGACACAGAGTCCAAAGCAGGCTCCAGGCTCTGAGCTGTCAGCACAGAGCCCGGCGCGGGGCTCGAACTCACAGACCATGAGATCATGACCTGAGGTGAAGTTGGACGCTCAACCAACTGAGCCACCCAGGCGCCCCAGACCATGGATGAATCCTGAAAACATTCCCCTAAGTGAAAGAAGCCAATCATAAAAGATTGCTTTTTATGGTTCAACTTATATGAAAAGTCCAGAATAGGTAAACCTACAGACAAAAAACCAATTAGTGGCTGCCTAAGACTGGTGGGGTTTGGGGTGGGGAGAGCTGAGGAGTGACAGCAATGGAGTGAGGGATTTCATTTTGGGATGATGAAAATGTTTTAAAATTGTCTGTGTTTGCACAACTGTAAATGTATTGAAAAGCCACTGACTCCGACACTTTATTTTTTCTTTGAATCCTACACTTTTAAGTTTATTTATTTACTTTTGAGAGAGAGAGGGAGAGAGAGAGAAAGACCAAGCAGGGAAGGGGCAGAAGGAGGAAGAGAGAATCCCAAGCAGACTCTGCTACAGCCCAACATGGGGCTCAATCCACAAACTGTGAGACCATGACCTGAGCATGACCTGACCCAAAATCAAGAGTCTGACACTCATCTGACTGAGCCACCCAAGCACCCATGAATCCTACACTTTAAATGGGTGAAATATCTGATGTGAGCGTATCTCAATATAAGCATTTAATTAACCAAAAATAAAAAATAAAAGAACAAGCCAAAAGCACAATGTCCTCAAGTTCCCATTCATACAGAAAAGCCACTGTCTATGCCTGTAATTTGTTCCCTCAGATTTCTATAGCCCTCTCCTAATTCACTCATTTCCCCTGTCCTGCAATCCCTTGATAGCCTATTTTTCTTTTTTTTCTTAAAGTTTATTTATTTTTGGGGCGCCTGGGTGGCGCAGTCGGTTAAGCGTCCGACTTCAGCCAGGTCACGATCTCGCGGTCCGGGAGTTCGAGCCCCGCGTCGGGCTCTGGGCTGATGGCTCAGAGCCTGGAGCCTGTTTCCGATTCTGTGTCTCCCTCTCTCTCTGCCCCTCCCCCGTTCATGCTCTGTCTCTCTCTGTCCCAAAACTAAATAAACGTTGAAAAAAAAAAATTTTTTTTTTTTAAATTAAAAAAAAAAAAATAAATAAAGTTTATTTATTTTTGAGAGAGCACGAGCAGGGGAGGAGGGGCAGAGAGAGGGCAAGAAAGAGAGAATCTCAAGCAGGCTCTGCACTGTCAGCACGGAGCCTGATGCAGGGCTCGAATTCATGAACCGTGAGATCATGACCTGAGCCGAATCAAGAGTCCCACGCTTAACTGACTGAGCCAACCAAGATGCCCCTGATAGCCTGTTTTTCTAAAATTAGGGCATGGGGGCACCTGGCTTAGTCGTAAGAGCATGTGACTCTCGGTCTCAGGGTCATGAGTTGGAGCCCCACCTTGGATGTAGAGATTATTTTTTTAAAAAGGGGGGGGGGGCGTGCCTGGGTGGCTCAGTCAGTTAAGTGTCCGACTTCAACTCAGGTCATGATCTCATAGTCCATGAGTTTGAGCCCCACATGGGGCTCTGGGCTGACAGCTCAGAGCCTGGAGCCTGCTTCAGATTCTGTGTCTCCCTCTCTCTCTGCCCCTCCGCCACTCATGCTCTGTCTCTCTGTCTCAAAAATAAACAAACAGGTTTAAAAAAAAAAACAAACTTAAAAAAATAAAAATAAGATTAGGGTATGTACACTATAATACTCTTAAGAACCTTCTTTCCTAAGTTTCTTCTTTCTCTCCATTTACGCATTAAAAAACAAACTTAGGGATGCCTGGGTGACTTGGTTGGGCATCCAACTCTTGACTCTTGATTTGGGCTCAGGTCCTGATCTCACAGTGAGATTAAGTCTCGCTTAAGATTCTCTCTCTTGCTCTGCACGCCCCCAACTTTCATGAGTGTGCTCTCTTTCTCACAAAAAACAAAACAAAACAAAAACATTAACCTATGCAGTTATTAGGATAGATATAATATAACTAAACTACTCTGCAACAAAAGGAAACAACACACCGCCGCTAAGGGCAATAGCACTGATGAACATTATGCTCAGTGGAAGAAAAGGACAAACACTGGAAAAGATTGCCAGCTCTGGAAGATCAGATTCAGTTAGTCTGGGGCATGGCCCAGGCTTGGTTATTTTATTTTATTTTATTTTATTTTTTTACCAATGCAGTAAAGAGTACCTTCTTATTTATGCAAAAATTCTAGAAAACTAGAGACAGAAAGCAGCAAGCGGCAGGCTGGAGCTGGGGGTGGGGTAGGCATGAGGCTTGATTGCCAGTAGGCAGGAGGGGATTTGAGGAACGAAAGCATTCTAAAAGTGGATTGTGGGGATGCCACACAGCTGCGTACATTTATAAAAATTATCTCTCTGTATTCTTGCTGTGAGTAAATTGTGTGGTATGTAACTCACATCTGGATGAACCTGTAACAAAAATAAGTTACTTGGGTCTCCTCTGAGTCAAAGTCCCATGGTTCAGAAAAGATACAATCCATGCACCCCATAATGCCAAGGTTAGGGTGTTAAAGTGGGGAGGGAGAAGAGAGGCGATAAATAATTCCTAATTAGCAGCAATTAGAAGAATAAATATCCAATACAAGGATACTCATTATGCACAAGCTTTGTACTGAGCACGTGAAAACCTGGACTCCCAAGCTGGTATAAAGCAGGTGGTGCTCTTTAAACCCTGGATGCTGATGAGCCAGAGGCCCAGAAAAGCCTAAGTCCTTTGCTCAAGGTCACAGAGCTAGTCGTTCTCTGAAGCAGAATTCACACCCAGGACCTGCCACCACAGGCTCTGACTTGAGGAAGGAGAGAAGCTCCAGGGAGAGGTAAGAGCAATGTGAAATGGAGGCAGACCCATCCTGGCCACAAAGATAGATCACCAAAGCCAGACCCAATTGTCTATAAAGAACACAACCCAGATAGAAATATGCGCCAATCTGGGGGCAGCAGTTCCCAAGCCCTGGCTCACACAGAAATGTGCTGACGTTGGCTGCGGAAACACAGAAATCTGCTGCAGAGTTCAGAATTTGGAATCATTCAGTAAACTCAGGAACAACGTCTGGAAACCTCTTTTGCAACACAAAGAAGGCTTGCACCTTTTCCAACTGTGGGTTGTGCTGGAAAAGCTTGGGGCCTCCTGCCTCTGACATTTGCAACAAAACTCCTAAAACGGCTCCAAAGAACAGCTGGAAGCCAAGACTGCAGAAGTGAGGCATTTCCCACAGAGTCTCTGGGTCACATGCATTTGCAGATGACTCCGAAACAAGTGCTCACTTGTCCAATAGAGCTTACAAGAGGAGGCTTTCTCTTCTTTAATAGATGCTAGCATCATTTTTCATTATCAAGAACAAATAAGCATTGATGCGAAAGTGAGTTGCTTCCAAGAGCGTTTGCTAAATCCACTCAGCTGGCTCTAAAGGTAAACCCTCAGACCCCACGTGTGTGCCCTTGCACAGGCTCCTGAGAAATGAACCCTGCAACCAATCCTACATCCCTCCAAGTACCGGGAAAAAGGAGAAAGATCTCAGATTAGGGTGCTCACTCCAAGAATTCCAAGTAGGATAAAAAAAAAAAAAAAAAAAAAAAAATGACATGAAGACCAGGTCAAGGTTTGGAGACATGGACTGTGCCATATGCTGGGGCAGAGCCACAGGCCACATGGCCACTGTTGCAAGATGCAACTGTATGTTTGCTGCCACCACAGTACCTGTGGACCCTGTCCCAGCAGCAGCTCCCCAACTTCTCATTTTCCTGGTTTCAACTCAGACAAGACTCCACGGTCCTTTTACCCAGACTCTTACTATTTTCCCATGGGATCAAAACTGGAATATTGCACCATGCGAAATGAACTATGTACAACGTTATCCATTAAGGCAGTTTGTAGTAGCAAAATATGGGAGACAATTCAAGCATCTATCAAGAAAAGGTCAGGGGGCGCCTGAGTGGCTCAGTCGGTTAAGTGTCCTACTTCAGTTCAGGTCATGATCTCACAGTTCGTGAGTTCAAGCCCTGCGTCCGACTCTGGGCTGACATAGCCTGGAACCTGCTTCGGTTTCTATTCTCCCTCTCTCTCTGCCCCTCCCTCACTCGCTCTCTCTCAAAAATAAGCAAACACTTAAAAAAACGAAAAAAAAAAAAAAAAAAAGAGAGGTCAGTTATAAACTATGGAATTTCTTTAGTTTCCAAAAAAATACTATTGTGGCTACAAAACAAACGAGAAAGCTCTTTATGCACTACCAAGGAACGAAACTTAAGACATATTGTCAAGTGGTAAAAGGCACAAAGCAGTACACAGGATAATACATATTCATACTTGCTTATGTTTGCATATACAAATTTGGAAGAAACCATTAAGCAAGATTAAAGGGTGGGGGTAGGGCTGTTATTGGACCAAAAAAAGGACAGTGTGGGACTCAACTTTTCGTTGTGTATGCTGTTTGTACCGGTCACTTTTTCAGCCATGTGAACATATTGCTCATTCCTAGGTTAGAAAAAAGGGAAAAAAAGAATCGTAGGGGACACATATAGGGTGTTTTCTGTTCATTCTACAGGATAAAAATTTATATTTTTGCAAAAGCTCAGAAGACTTGTCCCCAGGGGACCAGGACCCTTCTGAGAATCTCAGCAACCCAGGATGCAGGAGATCATAGGGAGGGGTCCACATGGGTGGCATGAAGGAAGGGGATGATCCACACATGACCAAACAAGGAAGGGGTGCTGCTGGGGAGGACTCTAGTCTGCCGGTCTAGTAAGAAAAATGCTGGATGCCGAGTTAGGTGACCAGATTCTCTCAGGGGTTTGTCAGGAAGATGAGTAGTCAAGTCCTTTCATTATTCCTGGGTTAGTTTTCTCATCAATGACACACACCATCTGAACTGTATCAGCAAAGATGTGGGCTCAGGGGTCTTCTTGGACATCATGGCAAGTGGAACCAGTACACCTTTTTTGGACGGCATTCTGACCACATTTAGAGATTTTCCATTCTTACCACCTCTTGTCCAGCAAAGCCCCCGTCTACAACCTCATCCCACAGCCAGACTCACACAGCTAAAGGAGGATACGTATTTAAGGAGAGTCAATGCAGGCGTGGGGAAGTGGCAAAAGACAGAAACGGCATCGACAGAAGACTGGTTAAATAAACAATAAGCATCCACTCAACAGAAAATAGTGCAGAAATTACAAACAATGAAATGGTTGTGAAAAAGAATCACGTAGGGGCGTCTGGGTGGCTCAGTCGGTTAGGTGTCCGACTTCGGCTCGGGTCATGATCTCACGGTTTGTGGTGAGTTCAAGCCCCACATCAGTCTCTGTGCTGACAGCTAGGAGCCTGGAGACTGATTTGGATTCTGTGACTCCTCCCCCCCGCCCCTCCCCCCACTGGGGCTTGGTTCCTCTTCTTCAAAAATAAACATTAAAAAAAAAAAAGATTCATTCTTTCTCTCTCTCTCTCCCCCCCCACCCCTTCTCTGCTCACTCCCAGGCACCCTCTCTAAAATAAAATTTTAAAAAAAGAATCAAGTAAATCTATGTGTAATAATATGGAGGAACTTGTCTTTAAATAAAATCAAAAAGCAAAATGGGATGAAGAACACACTTAGAATATCTTCAGAAAGAGGGGCACCTGGCTGGCTCAGTCGGTAGAGCAGGTGACCCTTGATCTCGGATTTGAGTTTGAGCCCCACGTTGGGTGTAGAGATTGCTTAAGTGAATAAATTAATCTTTAAAAAAACAACATTCAGAAAGATACAAGAGACTGGTAACTTGGGTTGTCTCTAGAGGCAAAGTGCTGATGGGAAAAGTGGGAGGGAGACTTGCTTTTATATCTTGTTGTACCATTTGAACTGGTTCATGTTTGCTTTCTATCTTCACATAAACTGACAGTTTTTTCTTTAATGACAGAGTTAAACTGAAGGAGGGATAGTGTTTAGCCAACTAATTTCAGTAGGAAAGCCCTGCATTCAGGCTTCCAAAAACCCCTAACGCAGACGTCAGTTGCATTATCAGAAACAAGACACTCAGGATATGAGAGGCTATCTGGTACTGTTCTATCCAATTCCATCTGTGGCTTGAGAAGTACATTCTCAGGGTCACAGTCTAATGAGCTAAAGGATGAATGCTTTTTTCTTTCCAAAAGTCATGCTTTAAGAGGGACACTGACCCCTGGAACTAGTCCAGAGGCAGAGGGGCAAGAATGGCACACTGCCCTCTACAGAATGAGGGACAGGCTGGGAGAAGAGACAGACTGTACAGGGCTGACGCCTAGAAACATTGGTAACGATGGCACCAGAGGGCAAGATAAAGGTCAGGGGGGGAATCGAAATAGTGAGACCACTTGGGAAGGAAAGGAAATGTCTTATGCTAAGATCTACCCTCAAACGGAACTGGGCTGCCAGGCCTCCCCAACACCCCTCACTCGCTCAGATGGCTTCAGCAGGTGTAGCCCCCATGCAGCTGAGTTGCATAAACTTGTAGGTGCATGAACTTGGGAGTCCAGATAGATGTGGATTCTAATCTCAACTATGCCTCTAACCAGCTGTATGATCAACATCAACCCTTAAGTCTCAGTTTCGTCCATTTTAGAAAGAATGGTCCCTACACACCATGGAAATCTGATCAGAATTCTCATCAAGCACTCAGCCAGAGCATCCCATGTGGCAGACCCTGTAAACTGTGCTGCAGTTACTGTCACATTATAGACATTCGGAACTGGAAACTTGTGCAGCTGCCTCTGAGGCCACCCTGCAGGAGAGGCAGGGCCACGAAGGTGGTACAGGCTCTATGGCCCTCCAGTAGACTAAAATCCCATCAGTGCCTCCCTCTGGACTCACCCATACCCCTCAGGACTTGCCACTCCTACTTGTGGGTGTGGTGGCCCCTTGCCTATGGGCAAGATCTAAATGTGAGGAAGTCAATGCTTTCCCACTTCTTCAGATCAAAGTGAAGGCAACACAGGGAACAGTGTCCTCCCTTCTCAGGCCACCTGGAAATAACTCCATGCCTGTGAAACGAAGTTTCCCATTACTCTTTTCCTTTTCTGTGTCCCTCCTGAGAACTTATTAGCAGTGAGAACCTCGGAACCAATTCAAGGTCTATGGGGGAGTCCATGGAATTACCAGTAAAGATGTAGACGCTAGTAGGAAGCTCCATGGCCTTTGAGAATTTCCTGAAGGGGCCAGAGATTCCCAAAGCAGAGCCCTGGCCTAAAGACACACTGAGCGTGTGACTGCTGGGAGGGAGAATGAGAACGAAGGGGCTCAAATGATGCCACAAAGATTGGTTGCTTCCAATGCCACCCCAACCTTCGAGCACCAGCAAGCAGAGAAGTAACTCCAAACCTCCTGCTTGCGTGTTTTGAGGGCTATGAATAATAAAAAACAAAGCACAGGTAAGGGGTTGGGGCAGGGAAATGAAAACGGGAAGCGAAGAACATGGTGACAGTTAAGCACTGGACACTTATTTCCCCAGACCCACCCAACTCATCTCTTGATGCTCAGATCATTGCAGTAGCCTCCTGAAGGTCTTCCTAACACTGCCCCAGGTCCCCTGGGCCTTTGCTCCACACAATGGCCTGGTACAACCAGTCAGATCAGGATCTGCCTGTGATCCACTCAAAGTCCTCCAAGGATCCCCATTTCTTCCCAAATAAATGCCCAACTCCCTATTGTCAGGCCCCAGCTACTTCTCTGACCTGTCACCAATCATCCCAACCTCACTCACTGTTTAAAACCAACATGCTAGAAATGCTCCTAAGTCATCCATATTTGTTGTTCCCTTTACCCAGAGGACCATGCTCTTCATGGCTCCTTCTCTCCTTTCCTCCACTCAAAGGTCAAGGTGAATGTTACCTTCGATGCAGTTCCTGAACGTTCTAGTTAAAACGGCACCCCACTGTCTCTAGTATTCCCTCCTCATGCTTCTTCTGTTTTTTCTTTATGGCATTTACCACCTCATTATAGATTTACCAGACCTATTTACTTACTATTTACCTACTATTCCTAAGTTCCATGAGAGCAGAAGTTTTGACGGTCCCTGAAATGTTGTGTTTATTACTATATATCCACAGCATACTCAACACTGCCAAGCATTTAATAGGTACTCAATAAACATTTGTCAAGTGAATAAATGGTGCCTTTGTCTTCCCTAAACATTGGTAAGATATTATGGGCCAGACGGCCCCAAAGTCAATCCAAGAGCAAATAAACCCTGAACAAGTAGACCAACAGAGGTGAACATACTTTCCAGAGACCATGGTGGAGCCTGGAAATGACCAGGAATTGAAGGCTCCGAATCCCCAGTTTTAGACACTGACTAAGGGACTTGGGGTCAGCCCCAACAGAAGGGGGACAAGGATACTCATGAGTCAGGAGTACCCATCTTAACTTCATGAGTCTTTTCAAACAGGCTACTACGCTATGTTATAATGATCTCACACCTATGATTACTAGTTAAGTGTTCAAGTATTAACCATCACAATCACCTTGCAGATTCTTAATTAATCCTCACAATCCTAGGAGGTAGGTACTGTGGTCCCATTTTACAGGTGAAGAAACCAAGACTGATAGAAGTGAAGTGACTTCCCCATGGTCACACAGCTAGCAAACATGCAGAGATGAAAACTGAACTCAGGCCAGCCTGACCCCAAAGCCTTTATAGTCTCCACTTTGCCCTACCTCTCTCATCTGTTCTGTAGACTCTCTTCCCTGCACTCTTCCTGCACAAGATCACCTAATGGAAGTGTCAGGTTCCAGACAGGAGAGGTTTTTTTCCTCAGAGAAGCCACTGGGCCATTTCATTAAAGTTGGCACTCCAGGTAGAAAGCTAAGGGCTGAGGGGGCAGGCAGTGTGTTGACATCTGACAAGGCCCATTTAGAGGAGATCTTTGGAGATTTTCAAGAGCACAAGAACTAGCTCTAAGAGCTATAAGTAAAGTTGGCTCAACACTTTGGCTGATACTGGACCTCACTGACCCTAGTGAAACCGGAGTGGTGACCTGACCATCCCCAAAGGCCTTACTTGCTTAGATAAGGGTGCAACTTTTGGGTGTTAATTCCCAGAGAACTTCCTGCCTTCTGACAAAGGAGGCATGCCAGAGGAGCCAGGGAGAGAAGGAAAACCTTCTGCCCATCAGTTAAATGGGAAAACAGTGCACTAACCAAACTCCATACGACAAGGCAAAGACCTGCCAACGATCCCAGTTTTAAATACTTTCCCCTCTTAGTCTCAATGTTCCATTTCTGCTGACGGGACAGGAGTTCAGACCAGTCAGGATGCAATGTTCTCCTTTAAAACACCCTTTTAAGCCATTAGCTTAGGCTCATCTGGAGAGCCTGCCTGCCTTTGCATTACACAATACATCAAACTTATCTTGGGTGTTCATTTTCTTCAGCAGGTAGGTGGCTGTGGTTTCCCAGAATCCCTTCAGGGTTCTTCAGGGAGTGGGGCCGTGCGGAATCACCTACATTTCAAGGTTGTTTCCTGAAAGCTCAGATAAAGCTCTACTACTCCAAACAGGAACTGTTTCACTAATAACATATTTTCTAGCCCTTGGCATTTTTAAAAATCAAGACATAATTCACATAACATAAAATCCACCAATTCAAAGTGCATAATTTCAGTGATTTTTAAGTTATTCCCTATGTTGTGCAGCCATCACCACAATCCAATTCCAGAAAATTTCCATCACCCCAAAAAGAAAACCATACCCATCAACAGCCCAATTCCTCTCCTTCCCTCTCCCCCCTCCCTCCCAGCAGTCACTCATCTGTTTCCTGTCCATATGGATTGGCCTATTCTGGACATTTCACATAAATGGAATTACACATTATGTGGCCTTTTGAGTCTGGCTTCTTTTGCTTAGCCTGTTTTCAAAGACATCCATGTTGTACCATGTATCAGCACCCTGTTCTTTTTAATGATTGAATTTCATCCCATTATATGGGCAGACCATATTTTGCTTAACGATTCATCAACTGACAAACACTTGGGTTGTTGTTTTTGTTTGTTCGGTTTTTGGCTGATAGAAATAACGCTGTGAACATTCACGTACAAGTGTTTGTGTAGACATATGTTTTCAAGTCTCTTGGGTATATACCCAGGAGTGGAAGTGCTGGCCCACATAGCAATTACGCTCAACTTTTTGAGGAAATGCCAGACCATTTTCCACATCTTTACATTCCCACCAGTAGCATGTGAACGAACTCCTCCACATCCTTGCCAAGAGTTGTCATTTTCTGTTTCTTTGGTTTTCAAAGATCTTATTTATTTAATGTTTATTTAGTTATTTATTTTGGAGAGAGAGCAAGAGAGCATGAACAGGGGAGGGACAGAGAGAGAGGAGACAGAGAATCCGAAGCAGGCTCCGCACTGTCAGCATAGAGCCCAATGCGGGGATTCCACAAAACAGGAGATCATGGCCTAAGCCGAAGTCAGACACTTAACTGAATGAGACACCCAAGTGCTCCTGAAGACTTGATTTTTATTTACTTATTTCTTTTCTGAAGACTTTATTTTTTAAGTAACTTCTACACCCACTGTGGGGCTTGAACCTACAAACCCGAGATCAACACTCACACGCTCTACCCAGTGAGTCAGCCACTTGCCCCTCTGTTTTTCATATGACAGCCATCCCAGCGAGTGGGTGCGAAGTGCTATCTTATTGTGGCTTTGCAAATCATCTTTTAAGGAAATATGTCACTGCCCCTAGAAAATCACCACTTGAGACACAGAGTTGCTTTGAAGGCAGCCCCAGCTGAAGCCTTTTGGTGGTGGTAATTACAACAATTACTATTTCTCCCACTGACCTTTTCTACACACATACTACTATTGCCACTAATACTTTGTATAGCGCGTACTATGGGGCAGGCTCACGATATCAGACATCTGATCTTCACAGTAACTATAAGAAATGCTAGTATTATCTCCATTTACCAGATGGGAAAATTGAGGTGCGGAGGAGTTGAGTAACTTGCTCAATGTCCCACAGCTTGTAAGTTACTGACATGAAACTGGAATCTGAGCACAGGCTGTGTGGCCCCAGCACTCTTGACCACTATGCTTTCACAGATGGTTTCTGAGCACACGGAGTTTGTGGAGAAACCCTGGAGGTGGCACAGGAAGGTGACATACCTGAACACCACGTTCTAAAAGGCTTATCAACACCAATATCACATCTGTGACAGGGCTATCCATAGGAGGTGGGACCGCCTGGTAGTAATTAATCACACACACACACACAGACCTCCAGTTCAAGTTAACTCGTTTGTCCTCCGCCAGGCCTCAGTTTCCTCATCTAAGAGATGGGTCTAATGGCAACCTCTTAATCTAAGGACTGCGGAGACGATTAAATGAGAAAGTGCAGACAGAAAAAGACTCTAGCGGACCTACAAGTCCGTCACACTTGCATTTTACACACAGGTTGTTTTGCTAAAAATGGTGCGTAAATTGGGGGCGCCTGGGTGGCTCAGTTGGTTATGAGCATCAGACTTCAGCTCAGGTCATGACCTCGTGGTTTGTGAGTTCGAGCCCAGGATCAGTCTCACTGCTGTCAGTGCTGAGCCTGCTCTGGAACTTCTGTCTGCCCCCCTCTCTCTGCCCCTTCCCGGCTCGCTCACACACGCTCTCAAAAATAAACACTAAAGAAAAAAAGGACATGAAAAAATACTGCATAAATCAAAACGTGTTAAGTTTTCCTGTAAAAGTAGATGTAAAGGATTCCTGTTCTTTAAGAGCTGCAAACAAGGGGCACCTGGGTGACTCAGTCACTTAAGCAGTTAAGTGTCCGACTTCAGCTCAGGTCATCATCTCACAGTTCATGAGTTTGAGTTTCCTGACAGCACAGAGCCCACTTCAGATCCTCTGTCCTCCCCCCACCCCGCCCCTCCCGGTTGCACTCTTTCTGTCTCTCAAAATAAATAAGTAAACTTAAAAAAAAAAAAAAGTTGCAAACAAAATGAGACTTTACTATGTAAAACATTTATAGGCAAGTTCAAGTCTGAGTGAGTCAAATCCGCATGTGAGTACACGGTAGGGTGGCTAACACTGAACTCAGTGCACATCAGGCATAATACTAAGCACTTTTTGTGTTTGTAGAGAACATAATTATCCAAAATAGCAAAATTACAGGAACTGTCCTTGTTACCTGCTACTACATTAAAAGAAATCCAAAATAGCTGTCTTTGGGGACTTTATGACTTTCACTGCTAAATTTGCTCTCTTGGGGGAGCCTGTGGAATATAGATAAAAAGTGGAAATGGGGTATTCAGCTCACGCTGAACACCCAAGCATCATAAGTCAGTGTTCTAGAAAATGCTTTACACCAGAGTTTATACTGTCTTGACCTTGAGGTCTAACTTCAGGGCCTATTAAATCATAACCTTTTATTCCATTTGAAAGCAACATGCTGACTCCACCAGCTCTGTTTACTTCCCGAAGCTTCAGATCTAGAAGTCCCAGCTATGCTTTATTACAGGGGAAGGAAACAGAAGAAGTCTTTGAAAATTACAAACTTGAGTTCCATGTGTGGCTGATATGTACATGGATACAGCTTACATGAAACTCACGTGCTTACAAACACAAAAATAGAAACTTCCATTGCCTCCTTGCAACCAACAGATGCTCTAAGTCCTATCCCCAAAACGGGAGAACAGAAGGAGGCCAGCAGCTCTGATCAGAAGGGAAGAATGCCACTTCTCATGTCCTCTACCGTCTACATGGTGATCAGAGAAGCCAACATTTTATAAATGGCTTGCAAGATTCTATAATCAATAAAAGACATTCCTGGGAGAGTTGGGGATATTTTGAACATGGAATGGCTGTCAGAGGAGACTGTAAATTTTCTTTGTTGGGACAATGGTGATGTTTAGTTGTGATTCAAAAGGAGAATGCCCTTGCTCCTAAGCTACAGGCTAAAATATGTAGAGGTGATAATCCGTAACATGCTTTCAAATGGCTCACAGAGCAAACGTAAATACACGGACGGTAAATCTGACGGTGCTGATTGTAAAATGAAAAGTATTCAAGTGTTCACTGGACTATTTCTTAACTTTATGTATGTTCTAAGTTTTTCGTAATGAGAAGTTGTGGGAATGGGGGAAGAACCAAACTAACCAACCACGTACTTACTAAGGACGCAGTGAGGACTGACGTTCAGCTCAGCTTGGAGGCACGGACAGCTGCACCAATGGCTGATCCACTGAACAAGTCCCCTGTCAGCGGGTGAGCGGCCTCCTCCCGGAACCACGGGGTGATGTGAGGTGGGGTGGGGTGGGGTAGGGGGGGGAGGGCTTCCCCCATGCCCACAACCCTCCCCCGCAAGCTGCTGCTCAGGACCTCAGGACCTGTTTGAGCACTTGATGCCAGGCATCCACACTTTGATTGCAAAGGGTCCATGCTAGACTGGACATTTTAATAACATCCACTCCTGAATATTGGTAACTCCTGGCCATTTGCCAAAACCCTTCTTTCTTCTTAGGTATGTCCCAGAGTCTCTGCTCTTGGCCAGCTCTGCTAGCATAACTTGCTTCCCCCGAATGAGAACAGGAAGAGCCCTGTGGCATTGAGCATTCAGGAGAACTTGAGTTTAAACCCTAGCTGTGCCATCTCCTAGCTGCATAAGCCTGGGCCAGTCACTTTGCTTCTCTAAGACTCAGTTTTACTTCACTGCAAGATACAGATAATACAGTCAGTTCTATTATACTTGTTTCGAAAATGCAAATGTGTTCCAACATGAATGACTTATTAGGGAAAAATTTGAGCATAACTCCAATTTCAAGTTTGCTCACGTGTGTAATTTTGTCTGTGAGAAACATAGGTGAATACGGAGCAGTATACTCTGAAGGGTAGGAATGCACAAAACACACAGATCTTCCAGCCACACCCATCTGCATCTGGTGTTACCACTTTCCATCTGACTTCCGATTATCCTCCTTCCACAAGAACTCACAAGACGCAGCCCCATCATACCTACTCCCACAGGCAAAACTTTTTTTTAATGTATCACAATGAAGTATTTGAGTGCTGTGCCCCTAGCCATTTCCCTTTAAGTCCTGTGGTTTTTATTGGGTGATTTTGCAGTGCGGTGATTTTTAGGAAGGCCTCTGTCCTGTTACAATGTAGTAGTAACAATAGTTGCTACCTCACAGAGTGTGGGAAGATACATGCAAGGTACGCACATGCAGGGAGGCTGGCTCCGTAGGTGGAGCATGAGGCTCTTGATCTTGAGGTTGTGAGTTCGAGCCCCACGTTGGGTATAGGGGTGTAGAGATTACTTAAATACATAAACTTTCAAAAAGGGAAAAACTTTAAAAAAAAGAAAGAAAAAAGACACATGGAGGGAGAGGTGAGTCCAGTGGTGGGCACACTGTAAGTATTCAATAAACGTTGGCTAACATCGATCTCTCGTTCTGAATGCAGAGCCTGGCGCACAAAAGATGCTCTGAGAATGCTTATTGAACTTTCCCTGAAAGGTCTATGGTTTATTAACCTCAGTGGACTAATTAAAGAGACTTATCCTTCTCTCCCAAGAGGTTGGGAGGAGTAGTATCTGTCAAGCCATAAATTAGAGAGGAGGCATCACAGAACTAATGGGGCCCTTCCCTTCCATGCCTGGCCAGAGGACAAGAGTCATGAAGACAATGATCCTGTCTGCAAGGAGTCCAGGACATAAACTCTTGGCCATCATGTGGCAGTATGAGGTCGACTGTGAGACAAGTATCCTAGAGTCCTACAGGAAGCCCCACAGTATAGTATTAAGTGGTTAAGAGCCCATGTGAGAGGTCAAATGACGAAGTTCAAACCCTGGCTCCATCACTTAGCAACCACCTCCTCCCACGGTACTTTGCTTATCTGTAGAGCAAAGATCACAATGGTCCCTGTTTCCTCAAGGGATGAGATGATTCAACAGGTTAATCCATGTAAAGCCCTTAGCGCAGGGTCAGACACAAGAGAAGTTCAGTGAACATTAGCTGCTATTTCAGGCCTGGAAGAGAAAACCACATGCTACCTGCAACAGAGCTGGAGCGGGAAACCGCACATATGTACAGCAGTCAGGGGAGGGTAGATCTAGCTGGAACTGAGAGACAGGATACAGGGGGTAGGAGCTCATTTTCAACCGTCCATTCCAAATCCTCTGACACATAGCCTCCACTTAGCTACCTATATTCATTGAATAAACTTCATGTTCTGGTTTCCTAAACAAACAGAAAGAACCGCCTCCAGTTGAGGGCAAAGGTGGTTCCCTGATTTACCAGAAGGATAAATCAGCCGAATGGAATGGTTCTATCATTTCATCAGGGTGGAAGCTGACACGGAGGTATTTACCTGTCTTTCAGAAAAGACTATCTTTACACAGCCATAAAAAAGCATGAAATCTTGGGGCACCTGGCTGGCTCAGTGGGAAGAGAGTGTGACTCCTGATCTTGAGGTTGTGAGTTTGAGGCCCATGTTGGGTATAGAGATTACTCAATTAAAAAAAAAAAAATCTTGGGGCGCCTGGGTGGCTCAGTCGGTTAAGTGTCTGACTTCAGCTCAGGTCACGATCTCGTGGTCCGTGAGTTCGAGCCCCGCGTCGGGCTTTGGGCTGATGGCTCGGAGCCTGGAGCCTGCTTCCGATTCTGTGTCTCCCTCTCTCTCTGCCCCTCCCCGTTCATGCTCTGTCTCTCTCTGTCTCAAAAATAAATAAACGTTAAAAAAAAATTAAAAAAAAAAATCTTGCCATTTGCAACAACATGGAATTTAAATATCTATATTTAAAAATATAAATATAAGTATAAATACAAATGCAAATATAAATATAAATATAAATATAAATATAAATATAAATATAAATA
>NW_024412421.1:20276872-20373535 GCF_014898765.1 Herpailurus yagouaroundi | reverse complement strand
AAATATAAATATAAATATAAATATAAATATAAATATAAATATAAATATAAATATAAATATAAATATAAATATAAATATAAATGAAGGGACCATCTGACCCAGAGACAGGATCTGGCCTCTGCCTACCCCTTCAATGCAGTCTCCTACCTGTTACCACACCACATCCACCAGGCCCTTGCCACAAGGGCCTCTTCTTCCCCCCATACACTGTGCTCTTTGCTGTCTTGGGCTCTGGGTCTTGGCTTTTCTCTGCTTCTGACAGTTCTTTTTCTGGCATCCTCCCCTCCATCACTACACATAACACACACTCCCTCCTAAAACTTGCCTGACCCACTCTTCCCTACATGAGGTCCCCTCCTCACTCCATTTACTCTACCCCATTTCTCTGCTTTACTCACTTCATAGAATGTGCCACTCCCTGAAATCCTATTCATTTACATGTTAATGTCTATTCAGACACTAGAATGGAAGTTCCCTGAAGGCACGGGCCTGGCACGTTGCCCTTTCTGCAGTACCCTGGTGCCAGCAAAAGGCAGGCCCCGAAAAACATAGATTGACTGATGTCTGCTTGACAGAACATGAGTCATTCATCCATCCATAAACATTCCTTGAGTGCCTACTCAGTGCCAAATTCTATGTTTGGGGCTGGGGTCAGAGTAGGATAGAAAAGAGATCCAAGTCCTTACCTGTGGGATCCTTCCAGTCCCAGGGGGAGAATGGAGGCAGAGGGGACCTGGCCAGGGTTGGCATCCATGGGAAAGAGGCCTGAGTCCAGAAGGTGACATTTTGAGCATGTGAGGCAGAGCTCCCTGGAGCTCACACCAGGTGGTGGTGAGCAAGACTCTCAGGATGGCAGGTAGGAAGCTAAGCTTGACCATCTAGGCCAGAGAAAGGGGTGGAACAAGTGTCCTCCAGGAGCCCCTCCAACTACTGATTCTCAGACAAAGGTGAAGAAAACATAATAGTGGCGAACACAGTCCTAAAATTTGTGTGGAACCACAAAAGAACCCAAATAGCCGAAGCAATCTTGAAAATGAAGAATAAAACTGGAGGTATCACAACGCCAGATTTTGAGATATACAGAAAGCAACAGTAATCAAAAACGTACTGGCACAAAAACAGACATATAGCTCAATGGAACAGAATAGAGAGTCAGTTAAGCGTCTGACATCAGCTCAGGTCATGACCTCACAGTTGTTGAGTTCGACCCTCATGTTGGGCTCTGTGCTGACAGCTCAGAGCCTGGATCCTGCTTTGGATTCTGTGTCTCCCTCTCTCTCTTCCCTTTCCCCATTCATGCTTTGTCTCTCTGTGTCTCTCAAAAATGAATAAACGTTTAAAAAAAACTTAAAAAAAAAAGAATATACAATGAGAAAAAGACAGTCTCTTCAACCAATGGCATTGGGAAAACTGGACTACTTTCTCACACCATATACAAAAATAAACTCAACACGGATTAAAGACCTGAAACCACAAAATTCCTGAAAGACAACACAGGCAGTAATCTCTTTGACATCATTTGTAGAAACATTTTTCTAGGTATGTCTCCTTTGGCAAGGTAAACAAAATTATTGAGACAACACCAAAATAAAAAGCTTCTACACAGAGGCACCTGGGTGGCTCAGTCGTTTTGAGCATCTGACTTCGGCTCAGGTCATCATCTCGTGGTTTGTGAGTTTAAGCTCCGCATCGGGCTCTGCACCAACAGTGCAGAACCTGCTTGGGATTTTCTTTCTCTCTCTCTCTCTGCCCCTCCCCAATTCACTGCATTCTCTCACTCTCCAAAATAAACATTAAAAAAATAATAACATCCAAAATATATAACTGAACACCAAAAAAACCCAATTATCTAATTTAAAAAAGGGGAGAAGACACAAACAGGTATCTCTCCAAAAAAGACATACAGATGGCCAACAGATACATGAAATGTGCTCAACATTACTCATCATTAGCGGAATGCAAATCAAAACCACAATGAGGGGCACGTGGCTGGCTCAGTTGGTGGAGCATACAACTCTTGATCTTGAGATCGTGGGTTTGAGCCCCATGTTGGGTATAGAGATTACTTAAAAATAAAATCTTTAGGGGCTCCTGGTGGCTCAGTCAGTTAAGCATCCAACTCTTGGTTTTGGCTCAGGTCATGATCTTGTGGTTCGTGGGCTCGAGCCCCACGATGGGCTCTGTGCTGACAGCTTGGAGCCTGGAGCCTCCTAGGGATTCTGTGTCTCCCTCTCTGCCCCTCCCCTGTTTGTGCATGCGCACTCTCCATCAAAAACAAATATTAAATAAAATAAACTTTCAAAATGTTTACTCACACTCTCTGTAATTAAATTAAATCTTTAAAAAAACCCCACAATGAGCTATCACCTCACATCTGTCAGAATGGGTAAAATCAGAAACCTAAGAAACAGTAAGTGTTAGCAAGGATGCAGAGAAAAAGGAACCCTTGGGCACTGTTGGTGGGGATGCAAACTGGTGCAGCCACTGTGGAAAACAGTATGGAGGTCCTGCAAAACATTAAAACTGTAATTGCCATATGATCCAGTAATTCCACTATTGGATATTTCAAAGATTACAAAAACATACTTTGAAAAGATATATGCATTTCTATGTTTATTGGGTTATTTCCAATAGCCAAGATACAATACAAATTTACATAGCAATGCAAGTGTCCATCCATAGGTGAATGGATGAAGAAATGTGGTATGTATACATATGGAATATTACTCAGCCATAAAAAAAGGAGAATGAAATCTTGCTATTTACAATATGGATGGAACTAAAGGGTGTAATTCTAAGTGAAATAAGTCAGACAAACACCGTATGATTTCATTCATACTGGAATTTAAGAAACCAAACAAATGAACAAGAAAAAAGACAAACAAAAAAAGACTCTTAAATACAGAGAACAAACTGATAGTTGCCAGACGGAGGGATGGTGGGGGTAAGATGGGTGACATAGGTGAAGGGAATTAAGAGTATACTTATCATGAGGCACCTGGGTAGCTCAGTCAGGCGTCCAACTTTGGCTCAGGTCATGATCCTTGGTTCATGGGCTCAAGCCCAGTGTCAGGCTCTGTGCTGACAGTATGGAGCCTGCTTGGGATTCTCTCCCTCCCCCCCGCCCCACCTCCCCCCACTCACACTTTCCCTCTTTCAAAATTAACTTAAAAAAAGTTTTAAAAATAATTTTAAAAGAGAGTATACTTATCATAATGAGCACTGTGTATAGAATTGTTAAATCATTATGTTGTACACCTGGAACTAATATAATGCTGTATGTTAATTACACTTGAATTTAAAAAATAATAAAAACAGGGGCACCTGGGTGACTCAGTTGGTTGAGCGTCCGAATTCAGCTCAGGTCATGATCTCATAGTTGATGAGTTCAAGCCCCGCATCAGGCTCTGTGCTGACAGAGCAAAGCCTGAAGCCTGCCTCGGATTCTGTGTCTTCCTCTCTCTGTCCCTCCCCAACTCATGCTGTGTCTCTGTCTCAAAAATAAATAAACATTAAAAAAATGTTTTTTAATAAAAAACAAGTAATAAAAATAAAAAATAAAATAGCAGCCAAGACAGGACATGGAACTGACTGGGAGGAAAGGTCTCCAAGATGGACTAAGACTCGAAAAAAGTGAGGTGTACAACAGTGCTCCTTGCCAACAGGGGCACCTGGGTGGCTCAGTCAGTTAAGCATCGGACTTTGGCTCAGGTCATAATCTTACAGTGTGTGAGTTTGAGCCCCATGTCAGGCTTTCTGCTGTCAGCACAGGGCTCACTTCAGATCCTCTGCCTTCTCTCTCTGCCGCTTCTCTGCTTACACACACACACACACACACACACACACACACACACACACACTCTCTCTCTCTCTCTCTCTCTCTCTCAAAAATTAAAAGACAAAACAAAACACAAAAAGGGGGGGGGAAGGAAGCAGCAAACAGATGTTAAGTATGTATAAATATGTTAAGTAGGTATAACATAGCAAGATCATGGTTTTCAACTGTACATATGTACATACATCTCTATAAACATTTACATAGCTTCTGTAATTTTTGATATAGATCACATATGTAATAAACACAGAAATAAGAGCTATGTATAGGAATTCATTCAAATACCTGAAGACCTACTATATGCAGGGTGGTGTTCTGAGCCCTAGAGGTATGGATAAAACAAACTAAGTCCCACCCTCAAGGGGCTCACATTCTAAGAAAAGGAGACAAGGAAATAACATACAATATAAAGTTGACAGTATTGAGGGCCATGAGAAACAACACAGGGTAGCGGGGTACAGTGACAGGGTACAGGCATGCACCATTATACAAGACAAACTCTGATGGGGGTGAAACTGGAGCAGGGACCTGGAAGGAGTGAAGGTGAGAGCCGTGAAAAACCTGGCGGAAGGGTGTCCCAGGCTCAAGGAACAGCAGACACAATCGCCCTCTGGCAGCAAAGTGCTAGAGAAACATGCAAGAGTAAAATCTCCACCGTTACATTATTATTGCTATAGTATGCATTTAAATTATATTACTGCCTAAGAGATATAATAATAGGGATCTTACTTCTAGGAGGATACACACCAAAATATTTCCCATTCTAATATCTAAGCAGGGATAGTATGCACAATTTAAATCTTTTCTCTCTTCTTAGTTGTCCACATCTTTTATTATTTTCCCGACAACAAACAAGTATCAAACAAGTATCAGTTGTATAATAAAGACAATTACAAATGGGAACTCTGAGGTATAAGGGGTGTTGCTAGAAGTGCAGGAGAATGAGCTCTCCAGAGCATCTGAGTTCCCCACTAAGGGACTGATTTATGCTTAATACACAAAACACCAACCAAACAAGGGATCTTATTTCCCTCTTTACTTTGGTAGGAAACTCAAAGCCAAATGTGTAGCCTTTTAGCAGGGATACAGCCTTTAGAGCAAGCATGTGGCTACTCAACCCTCCTCCTATCTTCATCTTTTATCCTGAATTTTCCTCTGTTCATTTCCTAATCCCTATCTGAGACAGGAGATATTATGTTATCTAGGTAACCCATGCCTTCAAATTCTTCAAGAAAGTGAAGAAATAGACCAACAGAAAGAGAAGGTTCTTAATGAAGTCTTAAAGGAAAGAACATTGTTTCAAGAAGTCTTGGCACCATAGGAAAAAGAAACCCCATCATCTGGGGGATCCCAACTTCCCCATTATTGGAATATCATTGTCTAAAATGTGGAAGGGGGGTGTTTCAGACAGTGGAGCCTGCGACTCTTGATCTCAGGGTCATGAGTTTGACCCCCAGAATATTTGTAAAACTTACTTTAAAAAAAAATAAATAAAGGGGCACTTGAGTGGCTCGGTTGGTTGTGTCTGACTCTTGGTTTCAGCTCAGATCATGATTTCACGCTTCATGAGATCTAGCCCTGCATCAGGCTCTGTGCTGACAGCCAGGAGGCTGCTTGGGATTCTCTCTCTCCCTCGCTCTCTCTAAATAAATAAACTTTAAAATTTAATAAGTAATACACTTTTAAAAAATAAATAAAATGGGGTGCCTGGGTGGCTCAGTCGATTGAGCGGCCAACTTCAGCTCAGGTCATGATCTCACGGTTTGTGGGTTCAAGCCCTGTGTTGGGCTCTGTGCTGACAGCTTGGAGCCTGGAGCCTGCTTCAGATTCTGTATCTCCCTCTCTCTCTGCCCCTTCCCCACTCATGCTGTCTCTGTCTCAGAAATAAACATTAAAAAAATTTTTTAAATAAATAAATAAATAAGGGGGCGCCTGAGTGGCTCAGTCAGTTAAGCGTCCAACTTCAGCTCAAGTCATAAACTGGTGGTTCGTGAGTTCGAGCCCCACGTCAGGCTCTGTGCTGACAGCTCAGAGCCTGGAGCCTGCTTCCGATTCTGTGTCTCCCTCTCTCTCTGCCCCTCCCCCGTTCATGCTCTGTCTCTCTCTGTCCCAAAAATAAACGTTGAAAAAAAATTTTTTTCTTTTTTTTTAATTTTAATAATAAATAAAATAAAATTTCGAAGGGACGATCCAGTTCATCATATCCTACCATGAAGAGGTCAAAAATGGCCTTAAGACCTTCTAAGCAACAGATCTACATGTCATGGTGAACCACAATCTAAATGAACCTCTCTGGGGGCGCTTGGGTGGCCCAGTTGGTTAAGTGTCTGACATTGGCTTAGGTCATGATCTCATGGTTCATGGGTTTCAGCCCCATGCCAGGGTCTGTGCTGACAGCTCAGAGCTTGGAGCCCGCTTCAGATTCTGTATCTCCTCTCTCTGCTCCTCCCCTGCTAGTACTCTCTTTCTCTCAAAAATAAACATTAAAAAAATTTTTTTTACATAAATAAATAAATGAACCTCTCTGGGCCTCTATTTCCTCATTTGAAATCGGGTGGAGAACCTACTACTCCCACAGAGTGATTGGGGAAGTTCTATGTTACTATACAAATGCTCAGCACAATGCCTGGCGTATGTTAAGAGATTTATCACTGTAATAATAAAAATAGGGGCACCTGGCTGTCTCGGTTGAGCATCTGACTTTCACTCAGGTCATGATCTCATGGTTCGTGGGTTCGAGCCCCACGATGGGCTCTGAGCTGACAGCTGGGAGCCTGGAGGCTGCTTCGGATTCTGCGTTTCCTTCTCTCTCTTCTCTGCCCCTCCCTCGCCTCACACTCTGTCTCTCAAAAATAAATAAAATAATAATAAAAATAGTGATTATGTTTTACAGTTATCAGCAATAGCAATAACTACTACTATTTCAGAATGCCCAATGCATGCCTGACATTCTTTATTGTTCATCTCATTTAATCTCCCCAATAACCTTATAAATAGGTACTACTAATCCCATTTTGCAGAGGAAGAAAACAGAAAGACAGGACATCCTTGAAAACAAATCCTTTTAGGAATGTCCCAGGACTGGACTCCTGAGACCTTGGACAGCCTGAGTTAGTTACCTCAGTGAAGGGCAGCTGTGCGTCCTAGCACTTAGATCCAACTGTAAGTCCTCACCCTGCCACAAAGTAGCCAAGGGGACCTCCTAGAGCCTCATTCTGGTCTCTAAAACGGAAATGATCATCATGGGGTTGGTGTGCAAACTAAATGAGCTTACAAATGTAAAGCCAGTGCCTCTCAGTGACTGAAAGATTCTTGGGGCACCTGGGCAGCTCAGTAGTTTAAGCATCTGACTTCATGCCCAGGTTATGTTCTCACGGTTCAGGAGTTTGAGTTTCACATTGGGTGAGCTCAAGACCTGCTTCAGTTCTCTCTCTCTCTCTCTGCCTCTCACTCATGTATGCCCTCTCTCTCTCTCAAAAAACAAAAAAATAAAATAAAATAAAATAAAATAAAATAAAATAAAATAAAATAAAAAGTAACAATAACTGAAAGGTTCTTAGAAATGGCCTTCAATTATTTGACACTTATACTAAGGATGATTAGTGGAGAACAAGTCACAAAATAGAAGGAGAAACCAGATCCAACTATAATAGTGAACTTCCCCATGAAGGAAAAATAAATCTTTTAACAAATGTTAAGTGTTTGAAAGCCATGACATGTCCAGGAAAAAAAAAAAAAAAGAAGAAAAAAAAGAAAAAAATATATACATATAATGTCTTTTTTTAAGGAGATAACTCAGGGGTGCCAGGGTGGCTCAGTTGGTTAAGTGTCCAACTTCAGCTCAGTCACGATCTCACGGTGCTGACAGCCCAGAGCCTGGACCCTGCTTCAGATTCTATGTCTCCCTGGCTCTACCCCTCCCCCACTAATGCTTTTGTGTGTGAGCGAGAGTGTGTGTGTGTGTGTGTGTGTGTGTGTGTGTCTGTGTCCCTCTCTCTCAAAAGTGAATAAACACTGGGGGAAAAAAAGGGGGGGGAGATAAATCACCTGTCTCAGAGCAAATCTTTTTAATAACCCATGAGTCTTCAGGTTCATGATTAGTAGCCCTCTAAAATCTCAAAAGCGCATTTGGAATCACATTTCCAAAATGCCTTACACATTCGCTGATTCTGTTATCAGACTCCAGGTGGATTACTCATAACCGAATCCCACCCCTTGCCCCCCCCACCCAGAAAAGTAGAAAAGCAACTGTAGTCCCTGTTCACAGGGAGGAAAGTCCCTAAAATTCTTACTTGGCCCAACCTTACAACTGAAACTGCAGCTGCCTTATCTCCATGTTGAATCTGTTTTCTGCTCAGCTTGAGTTTCATGCTGGCTTCTCCAGGACAGTGGCAGGGCTTGGTGATGCATTTTAATGTTGACTGGGCAACTCCTAACACCTCAGTCCAAAACCAAGTAAGTTCAAATCATCTACTCGTCTTGAATCATCCACATTGCCCTTCCTGTACTAACAGCCTGGATCACTGAGGATCCTGGAGACGGCAGATGCCCAAAGACTACCTGAATGGAAGATGAATAATGGAGGAAAGAAGGACGGAGGGAAGGGGAGAGGGAGGAGAGAGGCAGGGAGGGAGGGGAGGGGGGAGGGAGGGAGGGAAGGGAGGAGGGAAGAAAGGACCAAAGAGAGGAAAAGCCCATTGGCCATCTAAGCTCTCCTTTCCAAACACAATAGAATTCGTCCTCCACCTCAATTTTTGTCATTAGGCCACATGATTTGCCTATTTTGTTCATATCTGCTTCTCCAAGAAAACATGCAAGTTCACAGTCCTCAATGTAATTTCTCTTCACCTCTGACTTGATAGACACTGGGGTGGGTTCCCACTCTGCTCTGCTGCACAGAGCCAAGCCTTAAACGTCTCTTTTCAGGGGAGTTGGATGTCTCAAAGTCTGATGAAAGCTGTGGACCCACCGAACCCATCAAAGGCTTCTAAGTGCACTTGTGCACACAAACCCACTTGGTTTACATTCAGGTGGGTTCATGGATTCCCCACCCCAACTAAGCCCAATCAAGAATCACCAGGAGAGAGTACATGTGTTTTTAAATGCGCCAGTTCCCCTCCGATCTCTAGACTCTGGATGTCTCACGGGGAGGTTCCTCCAAGTCTGCGCTTTAAACTGTAACCCAGGTTTGGGTGAGACAAACTGTAGCCCAGGTTTGGGAACCAAAGCTGTGCTGTGCACCAGCTTCCTTTGAAGTGCAATCCCAGAACCTCCATCTAAGCACAGAGTGGGGTCTATTTAAAAATGCAGATTCCCGAACCCCTCCCAGATTTATAAATGGGGATCTCTGAGGTGTAGGGCCCAGTAGTCTGCATTTTTAATTAGTTACACTGGTGGTTTTGAAGCACAATAAAGACTAAGCTATTTCCCAGAATTACGGCTGAAGAGCTGTAAACAATTGCTAATTAACTAATCACCATTTCAAATGGCAGAGCATTCAGGGTGTCCACCTTCCAAGGAGTGGGGACAGGAGCCTGAGACATCCGCCCGCCCATGAATATTAACTTCCCTCCTTCACTTCCAGGTCCTTCCTTTCCTCACCCTCCCAGCCACTTCCTCAACTGTCTCCACACCCTCCACCCTCAGGATTGCCAGTAGTTTCCCTCTCTAAACTCATCATCTGTGTAATGGGAATGGGAATGCCCTAGGACACCAAGGACGTGGTGGTGGCAATGATGAGATTACAGATGCAACCCCTACCCCCCCCCACACACCCTGCTTTACATGGGTCTTTTTCCCCCACCTTCCTAATAACATTGTACTTAGTTAGTTGTCCCTCCCACTTCTAGAATGGAAATTCTGCAGAGGGGGTGGTGATTTTCACCAGCAGCCCTGACCTCCCAGGAGTGTCTGGTAAAGGGCAGGCTCAGTAGGTTAAAGAGTGACTTAAAGTTCTGAGCTAAGTGGCTGGTTGACGCTAAACACTCTAAAAAGTAAGTAGCCATCACCCTAATTTCCCTCCGATGTAAAAAGCAGAGAAGATGAATAAATTAAGCTGCTTTTTACACCTGACTTATCTTTAGGAAACAAATAGCCATGAGTGGAGGGGCAGATAAAATTTTTTAAATTTCCTATGATAGTAAAACCTTGGATTGCGATAACTTGTTCTGCAAGATGAGCAAACATTTCTCATAAATGTTAACTTGAGAAAGGAGCGACATCCTGCAATAGAAGTAGTACGTGAGGCCGAACGTCACAAGATCACAACTGAACCAATGGTTCTTGAAATTCGCATGGTACTTGAGTGCTTTGGATTACAAGCATGTTTCCAGAATGAATTATGCTCGCAAACCAAGGTTCTACTGTACTGATTAAAAGAATGGCCAAAGGAATCCCATCCAAGCTCAGCTATGTGGTTTTTTGTTGTTTTTCAGAAGAAGAAGAGCAAAATGTGACTAAAAAAATAAGAGGTCTAGGAATCTGACTTTCTCCTCTACATTATAATACACTTCCCCCTAAGCCCTCAACAGATGGAAACAGGTCACCCCAAGCTCCAGGGACCCTAGACCCATAGCCTAATTCTCCCCAGTGAATAGCCTCTCCTTAAACACTACTCAACTGAGTGCCAACTACATTTTAGGTGCTGTGCCGGGGACCTTCACAGGCACCCGACCTGCTGGGAAGAGATAATTCAGGGGATCCCAAACCTGAGAAGGGGCTGGAGGGTAGATGTCCTGACCAAGGCCTTGAGAGCAGAAGGTCAGGAAGCCTTCCTGGAAGAAGCACCAACTGAGCTAGCCCTGAGAGATGAGTTAGCCTGGCAGAAAGCACAGGAAGTGCTGCTGGTGGAGGGTATAGGGTCTGGCTACCCTGGGGATGGACCACCAGCAGCATCAGAAATGTGAATGCATGGGCCTTACTCTGGACCAGGGTCTTAAACTTGAGCAATCAGGGGCCAGGACCCAAGCTCTTAACCACCAGCATGATACTCGCCCATTGAAGAGCCTTTCTCGTCAAACAAGTACTTATGAATCTTCCACTGACTAGAATGGAGAAGGGAAGAGATAAAGCAAAGAGACAAGAACTGGTGTGGGGGGGCGGGGGTGGAATCTGGACTAAAGCAGGGAAAGAAGGGGCACCTGGCTGGCTTAGTCAGTAGAGGATGCAACTTTTGACCTCAGGGCTCTGAGTTCCAGCCCCATGTTAGGCATGGAGCCTACTTTATAAAAAAGAAATTGTGAAGTCAACGGGAGAGAGGAGCCAGGAGTTAAAGACAAAGTCCTTACAAGGCCCTTGACCCTGGGTCATCCCCCTCTGCCCTTCTATCGCCCCCTCCACTTTGGTCACTCAAATCCATGCACATTGGCCTTCTTGCTCTTCCATTCCACCTCAAGCCCTCTGCCCTGCTGTTCCCTTAGTCTAGAACACCCTCCCACATAGCCTATTCCATCACCTCTCTTGGATCTATGCTTAAATGACCTTCTTCAGTGAGGCCTTCTCAAACCAACCCACTGCTTCCCAGCAATTCTTCGCTCAGATTCACCTTTCCTCAACATTTGTCACCATCCCAAGCCCCTAAATGTTTTACGTGTTTATTGTGTTTATAGCCTGTTCCCATCAACATACTAGAACACAAACTCCACCTGGGTGAGGTGTACATGTCTGGTTTTCTGCTGTATCCCAGTCCTAGAACAGTGCTTGACACAGAATAGCTCTTAATCACTATTTACCAAATGAATGAACAAATGAATGAATGAGTAATGAACAAATGAATAGATAGGATGGGTGGTGCCATTTGCTGAGATGGGCAGCTGGAAGCAAGGCAGGGGACAGACGGATTTTAGATAAGCATTTAGGTGGCTGTGGGACAGCTGGGTGAATGCCCTAGATATGATGCCCCAGGCCAGACCATGCCCGCCTCTGAGGGCCTGTGGTTCATGCTATGGCCCATTCCAGATTACTCCAGCAGAGCCTGGGACTGACTCAGCCCACTAGCCCCAGGGCAGGCAACCTGCTGCTCCTGTTCTCCCAGCTTGCCCCGGTCTCTGCCAACAGGGCCCCACCTGGTCAGCCAGCAGCAGCCACATTACTGTCCTTCTATGGTCCTGTTAGGCCCCATCAGCCCCAGAGGCCAGCTGGAAGGGCCAAAGGTGGGGGGGGGGGGACTTTCCTCTTAGCCCCACACCGTCCTGCTTTCACTTCAGCTTCCTGAGAAACCACCCAAACATCCCCTTTGTCATGTTCCTACCCCCAGAATCCCCACGGGTGGTCTCCTCCACACCCACTGGCTAATGGCATCCTCCTCTCAGCCAACAACAGACTCCTCCCCACCTTCCTGCTCACATGCTACCCAATACCGCAGGCCAAGCTCCACCTGACTCCCCCTGGAAGAAGCTTCTCCAGCTGCTCCAGCCCACACAGGTCTTACCCCACCTGGATTCTGAATGCGCCCATTGTCTGAAAACCTGGCATCTCAGCGTTTTCCAAAGCTCCGACCCGTCGCCAAACCCCACAAGACAGGAGAAACTTTGTGACTGACACAGAGCACACAGTAGGCACTCAAACACTGTACTGAGGGGAACTCAATCAGCTTCTAGGATATTAAAAACACCTTCCTCAGCTTAAAGAGAATGAGGGGGAAAAGTTCAACCACTGATGTGCAAAACTGCCCAGGACATATTATAAAGGAGGGGCAGGAGATGGTTACATTTTGCAGAACAATTCATACTTCCATTTACAGAAAACTCCGATTTAGCAAAAGAAAACCACAAATATGGACACATATGTTCTAAAAATGCTTAGAAAAAAAGTCTGGGAGGATATGTACCAAACTGTTAACAGCAGCCACCTGAGAAGGGGAGAGAATTTTGGAGGATGTTTAAACTTTCTATTATATTCAGGTTCTCTTTGTAGAATTTAAGCTTTATAATGGAGAATATCAAACATGTCCAAAAGCAGAGGAAACTGTGTAATGAGCCCCACATATCCATCACGCAGTACCGACAATATCGAACTTGTGATTTCATCGATGAAATCACAACCCGTCTCCCTACCCATCCCAGGCACCTCCTTCCATCTGTAAACATGTCAGTGTCAATCTTCAGAGGATTAAGACCAGTCCCCCACTTAAAAAATAACCCTAATCCGGGGTGCCCGGGTGGCTCAGTCGGTTGAGTGACCGACTTCGGCTCAGGTCATGATCTCACGGTTTGTGAGTCTGAGTCCCGCACGCATCGGGCTGTGTGCTGACAGCTCAGAGCCTGGGGCCTGCTTCAGATTCTGTGTCCCCCTCTCTCTCCACCCTACCCCTGCGGTGCTCTGTCTCTCTCTGTCTTTCAAAAATGAATAAAGATAAAAAAAATTTTTTTTAAATAATCCTAATCCACTACTACTATTAAATTTTTTTTAAAAACAAAGTATGTTCCCTCTGATCCTGCTTGTGAGGGAGATCAAGTAAGCTGAGGCATTCACACAGTTAAATAGTTTAAAACCTCCACTCCCAAGTGATTAAGAACAAACTTTAAGTGTTAGTTTAGAAAAGAAAAATATAATAATTAAAGGAGACTATGAAGCTCTGAAATGGCAGCTTGCAAACTTTTGTCTCTTGCCACACTTCACCATTCAGATTTAAAAGGAGCTTGGGGGCGCCTGGACAGCTGAGCCAGTCAAGCGTCCAACTCTAGATTTTGGCTCGGGTCATGATCCCAGGGTTGCGGGATCAAGCCACACTTTGGGCTCTGTGCTGAGCGTAGAGCATGCTTAAGACTCTCTCTCTCTCTCTCTCTCTCTCTCTGCTCCTACCCCCACTAGTATGCGTGAGCTCTCTGACAAAAACAAAAAAAAAATTTTTAAATACTAATAATGAGGGGTACCTGGGTGGTTCAGTTGGTTTAGTGTCCCACTCTTGGTTTCAGCTCAGGTCATGATCTCATGGTTCGTGGGTTGGAGCCCTCCATGGGGCTCTGTGCTGAGGGCTCAGAGCCTGCTTGGGATTCTCTCTCCCCCCCTCCCCTGCTCACTCACTGTCTCAAAATAAATAAACTTTTTAAAAAATAAAAAAAGAAGGGGGGGTGGAGCTCAAGGGCACCAGTACCACCCCTTTCATTCTGGGTTTTCAAAGGGGCAGGCCATCTTGAAGCCCCATTTACCCCAAGGGCCAAAACTGGTCAAGGACTTCGAAGGCTGTATTGGGTGGACCTTAAGCCTCCTTTCTAAGCCAAAGTGAAGAATCTGGAATACAGATATTCCCAGAAATGGAGGTGCTGAGCACAGGGATGGTAAAAAACCAGGCGAGGCAGAGAGATGTGCCTCTAGGTGTGGGATCCTGGGTTGGTCAATAACCTCTAGAAGCTTCCATCTTATTCTGAAAATTGAACTGTCATACTACCTCAAAGGTTAGTGCCAGAATTAAAAAATGAGATCCTATATGAACAGTTGAGTACTCAATCAATAAACAGGTGCAATGATTATTATGGTGCAGTTTAACAATATTCTTTTTAAAAAAAAATTTTTTTTAACGTTTATTTATTTTTGAGACAGAGAGAGACAGAGCATGAATGGGAGAGGGTCAGAGAGAGAGGGAGACACAGAATCCGAAACAGGCTCCAGGCTCTGAGAGGTCTGCACAGAGCCCGACGCGGGGCTCGAATTCACAGACCGCGAGATCATGACCTGAGCCGAAGTCGGACACTTAACCAACTGAGCCACCCAGGCACCCCTAACAATATTCTTATTCTAACATCTACCAGTTGTGTGACTCTGGCCCACTCACCTAACCTCAGTGAATGAGCCAATTCATGTATAAACTAAGAAACCAGATTTATTTTGAGAGAGGGAGAGAGCAGGAGCAGGGGAGCAGCAGAGAGAGGGAGAGACTCCCAAGTAGGCTCCACACTCAGTGTGGAGCCCTAAGTGGGGCTTGATCTCACAAGAGCCAGACACTTAACCAACTGAGCCACCCAGGCACCACAGAAACTAGATGATTCTTGGGGTACCTGGCTGCTCAGTTTGTAGAGTATGCAACTCTCGATCTTGGGGTTGTGAGTTTCAGCCCCATGTCAGGTATAGAGATTACTTAAAAATTAAAAAAAAAAAAAAAGAAAGAAAGAAAAAGAAAAACGAAGTCATTCTTAAGGCCCCTTCTAATTTTGCTCCCAAAGAACGGATTTTTTAAAAACATGCTCTTTGAATTTAATATTGAACAATTCTGAATCTTTCTCTGGAGGGAGGGTCTGAGGGCTACGGAGACCTTGCAGTTCACGGTCTGGAACAGGGCTACAGATGCAGGGTGATGCTGGGGTTAACCACAGATGTTTTCAGGGACACAACTGGAAAAGGAGCTATCAGTACACAGAACATAGAACATACGTTTCCAGTGCTTCACACCAATCTCAGAAGTCTCCCTCCTGGCTGCATTTCTGCCCCATTGCAGTTCAGCCCATTCTCCATGGGGCCACTGGAGGATAGCCTTTACAAGTATTTCAAAGCAGATTAATTGGTTCTCCGCTTTCTCAAAAGGCCAGCAGTAGAGACCATGGTAGTTAGTCATCCATAAAACTTCCCACTCAGGGAGGCTTAACAATCCTGGGCACGGGGTAAAAACAGTATTACTGAACTACTGATAGGCACCGTGGGAGACTGGGCAAGAACCCCTGGCAAGACTAAAGTCCTCAGTTTCGATGAGAGAATCTGCCCTTGGCTCAATACTAAGAACAACCCTATTTCATGCATCATCAGGAAATCCTGAAAACCCAGTACTTCTCCCATGACAGGACTGGCGTGGGGAGGAATCTGTCTCCTGTGATCCATGACCATCCCAGGGGCCACAAATACCTCCATATCACAAGCATCCTGCACACAGCATCTAGAATGCTCTTAACAGGGGTGCCTTGCTGGCTCAGCCAGTAGAGCATGCTACTCTTGATCTCAGAGTCATGAGTTTGAGCTCCACATTGGGCATAGAGGTTACAAACAAATAAATAAATGGAAGGCTCTTGACATTACTTGTAAAAGACCAGATCACTTCTCGGCCTTTTGGCTAAGATCAAGTGTACTTGTAAAAGACCAGAAACAGTCAATAGCCATCAAGAGAAGACAGGTGAGCCTTGGTGGTTCAATCAGTTAAGTGTCATGGGTTTGAGCTCTACCTCGGGCCTCCTGCTGACAAGCCTGGAGGCTGCTTGGGATTTTCTCTCCCACTTTCAAAATAAATAAACTTAAAAAAAAAAAAATGAGGACAATCTTTAAGAAATATCAAGTAAAGAAAACAAAGTACGGAACAATGTATATATAATATGCTATCTTCATGTTAATGCTGGGTGGGGGGCGGCAATAAGTATCTAAACATACTTAATTCAAGAAACACTGGGGAATTATATTAAATAGTAACAGCAGGTTGAAAGGGACCTGAGCAGTTGGAGTTCACAGAACAGCACCAGCCAGGTAAAGGTAGCACATGGAGGTGGTGGCATAAGCTTTGGTTTAGCAGCCCAGGGTTCAAATCACTGCCATTTCCTAGCTCTGTGGCCTTGGACAAGTCACTAACTCTGGGTCTGTTTCCTCCTCTGTAAAATGGAGACAATATTACTGTCAGGTTCATAGGATTGTTGAACTGATAGGTTTGACTACAAATTAGCATAAAGTGGCTTCATGACAGTGTACCTGGTTGGCAGTGGTTGACATATGGACAAACAATGTGAACTTGAATGGGTGTTGGGTAGAGCGCATCTTAGATTTGGGGAGGTCAGGAGCAAAGACACAGGGGATGGAGCCCTTCCTCATCCATAATCCTCCTCTCTGGATCCTTTGGTCTCTAATATTCAACCATTTTTTTCACCCCCTTGACACAAATCTAAAGCAGAAACATCTCATAATAAAAACTCAATACTTAAGGGGCACCTGGGTAAAGTTAAGCCTCCGACTTTGGCTCAGGTCATGATCTCACAGTTCATGGATTCAAGCCCCACATTGGGCTCTGTACCAACAGCTCAGAGCCTGGAGCCTGCTTTGGATTCTGTGTCTCCCTCTCTCTCTGCCCCTCCCCTGTTCATGCTCTGTCTCTGTCTCTCAGAAATAAATAAACATTGAAAAAAATTAAAAACAAAACAAACAAAAAACCACCTCAATACTTAAAAGCGTTTGTTATGTGCCAGGCATTGAAATCACTTTAGACATGCTAACTCACTGAATCCTCTCTCAACCCTGTAAGGCAGGAACTACAATTTATCCCCTTTTTAAAGGGGAGAGGACTAGGCACAGAAAGGTTAAGTAAATTGCCCAAGGTCACATGGCAAGTAAGAGTCGGAATTTGAACCCAGACAATTCTGCTCCTCCTACTGCCCTCCCCAATTCATCTTTACTCTCTGAGGGAGCTCAAGGAGACTCTTTCCTTCACTTTACAGGATAAAAAAGAAATAGATAAGCACTAAAGATTAAAGGCACAACGTTGACATCAAATCTGTTGAAATTGGGAGTGCAACCTCACACCTGGTAAAGTTTCCTAAGCTGAACCACCTCCCAGGTATTTCATTCCCGAAGTTTTTAAGTACTCCCATGGTTTGGGTGAGAGGATTAGCAGAAAGGAGGAAAGAAAAAAAGAGAGAGAGAAATTACAACTAAAGTCCCAAGAAAAATCAGCATAATTTACATGAAATGTTTCCAATTCAAAGATTTTAATGACAAGCTCTGAAACATCCATCTGCAAGGCATACAAGAGCATTTCTTTACCGACGCAGACTTAAATCAGAAGGTACAGGAAGTACACCCACAAATTCTAATTTCTCCAGAAAGTTTAGTCATTATAAGCCCAGGAGCGGAGGTGCTAATGAAATCGGCCACGTGAACTCCACCAAGCAGCTGCTGAGCCCTGTCATTTCTGCAAACTCCAGGCTTCTGGCGAAGAGGAAAGAGATCTTAGGGCCAGTATCCTGGGACTTATGACTAAGAGCAGTCACCTAAAGTACCTGTTACTGTGAATATGAGGTCAGAGTGGATTCAACCTGATCCTGATAACCTCACCAGGGGAGGCCTCTCAGCTGGTGATTCAGCGCTCCACCCCACCTGTCAATAAGAGCTCAGGCTATTGTCCCATGGCTGACTCAAGGGATGACGTTTCCTACAAAAAAGGCACAACTTTTCCCACAAACAACTTGGTCATCTTGTTCCCTTTTCAAACACTCCCACACAACTGTGATGAAGAATTTGAGGAGGAGGAAGTTTGCAGTCTTTGAAAGTCCTCATACTTCATTCTGACCAAAGAGGTCCTGGGACACCAGGATACATGTAACTCAACCCCCCACCCCCCAAAACACACCCAAATATGCCCAAGAATCATGATGCTTACAGGACAATCCCATCCCTCCTCCGTGAGGAGGTTAAGAAAACTAGACTTAAAGCCACATGCCTCTTGGGCAACACGCCAAGGGGCGGGTGGCTTGGAAAGCACATTAGATCCTGGTTTGAATCTGATACCTTTTAAAGGAGACGTTAGCTCTCAGGATCATTCCTCTAAAAAAAAAATACCTGCCCAAAGAATAGCCTTTTTTCCTCCTCTGAGGTGTAGCCAGCCTACAATGTATTAATTTCAGGTGTACAACATAGTGATCCACGTTTATACACATTACAAAGAGATCACCAGATAAATCCAGCTACCATCTGCCACCACATAAAGTTGTTCGCTACTGTTAACTGTATTCCCTATGCTATACGGTGTATCCCGTGTCTTAATAATTGGGAGTTTGTACCTTATAAAGAGAATAATCTCTATTTTATTTTTAAGAGAATAGTCTTTAAATGGCACCAATTTGGGCTTAAAAGAATGTGGCAAGTCCAATCCCCTCAAAGACAGTCCAATTCTAACATCTATTGAGCACCTCACCTCCTCAGGTCTTTAAGTAAATACGGTTCTTAGTGATGATTCCCCCAAATGCCTCCACTCCACCACACACAGTTCTTTCTATCCCCTTTTCTGCTGTATTTTTCTCCTTCCGCAGATCACCACGTTGCCTTCTCCCGCCCCCTCTGATTAGAAGGGAAGGGGCAAGGGGGCAAGGATTTTTGTCTATTTTGTCCCGTTATAGCCTCGGTGCCTAGAAAACACAGTACTCGTGTTGGCAGGTGGTCCACACAAATGTGTTCAGTGATCAGACAGAGGATGCTCATCTAGAAGGATTTCCCTCCCCCTGAGACCTTGAGAGCAGGAGTTACCCATCCCCTTCACTTGGTCAATCGCAGACCATCCGGTTGGCTGTCTTTTCCTGCCGTGAGGGGCACGGGCTTTGCTGTGCTCTGGAGTCCAAAAGCCACCAGAACATACCTCCAGGTTCTCCAGTTTCCTGTCGGCATGAGCTGCACTATCTTACAGCCTCTCAGAGCCACGACAGTCACTTCTCACTGGTTGTTGTGAGGTCTGAAGGGGAGAGACAGCATATGGAAGCAATGCTGTTTACGGGAATGCAGGTTGAAACAATAATGATTCTGAGAGACAGAGAGCATGCGTGTGCGTGCAAGTGGTGGAAGGGCATAGAGAGAGAAAGAGAATCCCAAGCGAGCTCCATGCTGACAGTGCAGAGCCAAACTCGTGGCCAGGTGAGATCCAGGAGATCGTGACCTGAGCCGAAATCAAGAGTCGGTCACTTAACTGACCGAGTGAGCCACCTAGGTGCTCCAATAATGATTTTTTGGTAAGTATGTCTCAACTATTGCATGGGACATACTAATAAAAAATTAATCACTGTGTATCTGAAATTCAAATATAAATAAGTGTCTGTATTTTTATTTGCTAAATCTGGCAACTTTGCCCATTAGGTAGTTACCTTCCTGAAGGCAGGGTAATGTATCTTACATAAATTGCCATATAGTACCTTCTCAATACTCATCAATCAGATGGACTTTGGAGTTGTGAGATTTCTCTCTTGGCCATGAGCTGCTAATTAAGTTGGCTTTAAATTTTTGTCTTGGGAGTTTTTTGCACCTCACAGCAAATTCCTTCCAGGCTTCTGTGCATTGCCAACATCTGGAAGAATGGATACCAGGTCTTGAACAATTAATGGCCTTGAAGGATGCTGCAGATACCCAGGAAGGTGTTGGGTGCGTCTGGGAGTCTTGCTCAAGGAAGGTATTACCCAGACAATAGGAAACCCAACAGATGGCCCTGGCTGGCTCAGGTATCTGTTTAGATTTTGATCTGGTGCTTCCTTACACCAAGAAGTGTGGGCAGAAATGGCTCCTCTGACCTTTAGACTCTAGACTGCAAGCTGTTTTGTGACAAGACAATTAGGTAAGGTTACACCAGAGGTGTGCAGGGCTCCGAGAAGCTGGAGAGGGCCAAGCTGAGACACATGCCCTGTGAACGTCCTCTCCTCCTCATGTCCTTCTATGGCTCACACTGACAAAGTTCTAGCTTTTCTTAAATACAAAAACCACCCTGGAATATCTCCTAAACACAAAAAATATATAGGTCTATACACACACACACACACACACACACACACACACACACACTCTGAAACCTCATTTATTCATTCAACAAATACCTGTTAAGCACCTATTATATGCCAGGCACTGCTCTAGACACAATACAGCCAGTAAAATATACAAGATGAAGTTTCCTGGCCTCCTGGGTGGCTCAGTTGGTTAAGTGTCCACCTTCAGCTCAGGTCATGATCTCACAGTTGGTGAGTTCAAGCCCCATGTCAAGCTCTGTGCTGACAGCTTGGAGCCTGCAGCCTGCTTCAGATTCTGTGTCTCCCTCTCTCTCTGCACCCCCCCCCCACTAATATTCTGTCTTTCTCTCCCTAAAAACTAATAAACATTAAAAAAAATTTTTTTTAAGAAAATGGACAGGAGAAATAAGTGGAATACATAGCATGCTAGATGGTGAAAAGTGCTACAGAGGAAAATAAGGCAAAAAAGGAAGGGGAGTGCAAGAAGGAGTAACTATCTTAAATAGGGGCTCAAGAAAGGGTTCACTGAGAGGGTGACATGTAAGCAAAAACATGGACCTAAATGAGTGAGCCATGAGAGACACCTGGATAGCTCAATCAGTAGAGTATGTGACTCTTAATCTTAGGGTCATGAGTTCAAGCCCTACGTTAGGCATACAACTTACTTAAAAATAAAGAAGTGAGTGAGCCATGCAGATATCAGAAAAGTATTATTGACAGCAGCAATAGCCAGTGCAAAGGCCCAGGGGTACAAGTGTGTCTGGTGTGTTTCTAGGTAGAGTCAGGAAGAATTGATAGCAAGAAGTAAGGGGTAGGGGAAGTGTTTGGGGGGGGGGGGCAGATCACGGAGGCCTTACATGTCATAGAAAGGACTTTGACTTACATTCTCTGTGAAATGAGGAACCACTGGCCAACTCTGATTTTTAAGTTAATTTTTCTTAAGTATATTTGACAGACATTTTATTGATTTCAGGCATGCAATACACTATTCACTATTTGTATTAACTTAAATTTTCTTTCTTTCTTCCTTTCAGTAGGCTTCATGCCCAGCACAGAGCCCAACAAAGGGCTTGAACTCATAATCCTGAGATCAAGACCTGAGCTGAGATCAAGAGTTGAACACGTAACTGACAGAGCTACCCAGGAACTCCTCAAATTTTAAAAACCATCACTGGTGGCTGCTGGATGGAGAAAAGACTGCTGGGGTAGGGGTAGAGGAGAATGACCTAAGATGCTCTACAACAGCCTTCAGGAGAACTCTCCTGGGAACAGAGAAGGTGTAGAAGTGTGTCTGAATGCCAAACCACAGAAACAGGTGTTCTCCGTAGCCTTCAACTTGTCCAGGTACCATAAATCTGAAAGGATTTCAGCTTGTTACACGTTTTCCTAATTACAAGGCCCACTAATTATTATCTAGGCCTTGGCCAATTATCCCACGGGGGCCTGTGCTGGCCACCGTTTATGATTTTGCTCATGGTGAACAGGTTCAACCTTTCCAGACAGGCCCCATTAGATTTCAGCAGTAATGCCTGAGCTCACAGGGATCCAGGCCCAGATCTCTCCCGCACCTTGAAAAAGTCCCAGTTTGGTGGGGGAGGGAACACTTGGGTGGCTCAGTTGGTTAAGCATTCTGACTTCAGCTCATGTTGTGATCTTGGGATTAGTGGATTCGAGCCCCACATCGGGCTCTGTGCTGACAGCTCAGAGCCTGGAGCCTGCTTCAGATTCTGTGTCTCCCTCTCTCTCTGCCCCTCTCCCAGTCACATTCTGTTTCTCTCTCTCTCAAAAATAAACATTAAAAAAATATTTTTTTTAAGTCCCAGTTGGAACCTCATTATACTACAGTTTCCCTCCCAAGCTCTAATTCTCAATGGCAATAGAATTGCATTTTCAGGGACCCAGAAAGTTGAAGACAGAGCGTAAAAGAAGTGAGGTTCATGGATGCCTGGGTGGCTCAGTTAAGGGTCTGACTTTAGCTCAGGTCATGATCTCATCGTTCGTGGGTTCGAGCACCGCATCGGGCTCTGTGCTAACAGCTCAGAGCCTGGATCCTGCTTCAGATTCTGTATCTCCCTCTCTCTCTGCTCCTTCCCTGCTCACACTCTGTCTCTCACAGATTAGATAGATAGATAGATAGATAGATAGATAGATAGATAGATAGAAAAAGAAAGAAGACAGACAGACAGACAGACAGACAGACAGACAGACAGAAAGAAAGAAAGAAAGAAAGAAAGAAAGAAAGAAAGAAAGAAAGAGTGTGGTTCAGCTAGCATTTATTTGGAAGTGAAGGTAACAGGCAAACAGGCTGGAAGTTACCCACCCATATAAGACAAAAGAGGCCCTTCAAAAGCAAAAGAGGATGAATTCCAGCATCACAGTTAAAATCAGTGAGACACAAAAGGTATAAAGACATCTTTTCCAAGGAGAAGGTGGGAATTCCTTTCCCTCAGGGGACTCAGCTTCCACTGGAGATGCAGTTTGGCAACAAGGCAGATGAGGGTCACAATGAGGGCACAAGTCTTAGAAGATTCAAGTGCAGGACTGGAGCCCCAGCTCTGCCACTTCCTGGGTCGGGGTGGGAAGGAGACTTTTTCACTGTCGGCAATACACACACACACACACACACACACACACACACACACACACATTTTTTTTTTTTTTTACATTTTTAACCAAGTGAATGATTTCTACTAAAAGAAAAGGAAGGAATGAAAGGAAAAAAAAAAGAATAGAAAGAGAAAACCCGGGGCCCCTGGCTGGCTCCGTTGGTGGAGCATGCAACTCTTGATCTCACAGTCATGCACCCAAGCCCCACATTGGGCATAGAGATTTCTTAAACAACAAAGTAAACCCTCTATTACCTGCAGACTAAAGTCCAAGGCCCTGTGATAGCCTGGTTGTGGTCTACACCTAGGCACTCTCTTCCTGGGACCATCTCCTGCAAGCACAGCTCCAGCCTGACTCTTTCATGCCCCGCCATGCCTTTGGGCACCCCGTTTCCCATACCTGGAGAGTCTGTTCACCTCTGGCTGGCTGGAGCCTTATCACTCACCAAAGCCCAGCAGGTAAAACTGAGTGCTCATTGAATCCTATGAACATTTTCCCACCGCAGAGCCCTTCTCAGAATGTACTGAAATTACCCCCTGCAAGGGTCTCAGAGATTTCTGGAATCTCCCTGAGATCGAAGGCTGGGTCTTAAGTCAGTGCCCCAAGCAATAGGTGTATGGTGGGGAGGCAGCTACTTCTCTGGGTCCCCCATTCCCACCCCATGTGCCCCACCCCACACCCACAGAGCACTCCTTTGCCAGCATGGCAGAAGGACCAGCCTTATCCCTTCCAGATCAAGGGTGCCCTTGGATCCCTGGCCTCAGGCTGAACGAGATGTTCATACCCCACTGGCACCAGGTATTTACTCATCAAACATTGTGACCTAGCTACTGGAGTTGTCCAGGACAACAAATCTGGTGGCAGCAGACACCTGGGGAGCTTTAAAAACTACCATGTCCAGATCTCCACTCTCAGAAACTGTAGTTCAGTGATGTGCGGAGGGCAAATGTGCATCTTTGAAGTGTTCCAGGTGATCCCACACGAAGCCATGCAGGTAACCCATACTCTCAGGAGCTAGGGCGGAGCATTTCTGGCAATGGGAAAACACACAGTATCCTACAGCATGTGTATTATAAAATAATTTAAATTTTTTAAAGATTTTAAGTAATCTTTACACCCAACGTGGGGCTCAAACTTACAACCCAAAAGGGCACCTTTGTCGAACAAACATTTGACTCTTGGTTTCAGCTCAGGTTGTGATCTCCCGATGGTGAGAGTGCTTGCTCGTATTCTCTCTCTCTCTCTCTCTCTCTCTCTCTCTCTCTTCCTCTTTCTCTCTCCTCTCTCTCTCTCAAAATAAATAAATAAATAAACAAACAAAAACCCACTTACAACCCCGAGATCAAAAGTCTACCTCCGTACTCTACTGATTGAGCCAGCCGGGTGTCCCATGAAATAATTTTAAAAACCAGGCAGAAGCTGACAAGTTCAGGGTCATCTTGTTTTCCCACCCCCCAGCTACTCCTTGCCCCACCCCTCCCACTCCATCTGCAAACAATATTCACAAGCAGGTCCACAGGCAGCCCCACCGCGGAGTCCGCTGGCAGAGGCAAACAAGAAGACTGTCACCAAATTCCCTCTCCTAGCAAAGGGCACTTTGGTCCGTCACTGTTTGCAGAGCAGTGTTTGCTTTAACACAGAATCGGGGAGAGTGAGGAAACTGGTTTGGCTGGTTTACGGGGTGGGAAGGAGCACAGGGAAAAGTTCTGAACCACAGGTAAAACACATGGGAGAGACGCAAGCAGAAGGCACCAAATACTTCGGGGCTTTAATATTTAATATTCATTGAGCACCTGGTACTGTTAGGCCCACTTTACAGATGAGGAAACTAAGGCTTAGAGGATAAGGTCCTTGGCCGACCTCCCCTCAGGTGGCAAGGGACATTCCCTGGGTTTCAACCTAGGCAGTGTGACTCAAGAACCTTCTAAATGATGGAAATATGCCACCAGAGCCTTGGCAGGGGGGGTGGAGGATTAGATGCAGAGAAGAAGAAGGAAGGCGAAGACGAAATGTGTAAAAACAAGGTGGCTAAAGCCCTCTGGACAGCAGCAAGCATGAGCTCAAGTGTACGAAAGATAAAGTTGAAGTAGCAAGAGAGAGAGGCAGAGAAAGGACGAAAGGCCACCACAGGAATTTCTTTCAATTGACCAAAGATGAAAAACACTTAAAAATGGCTGCCTTTCCCCTTCCAGATTCAGGTTTGAGGGCTCCAGCCTCTGCCCTCTGGCGTTCAGAAGGAAGCACTCAGCACGCTGTAATCCTGGGACACACTTATGGGGTATACCGCCCAGCTTCTAGAAGCACAGACTGGGCGTGCAGTGCTCACGTGCATCTTAGAAGGTTCTAACTGACAACTCTTCTGGTCCATTTAGATCTAGGACGGGCCTGAGGCCAAAGAATTTGAGAGGGGGAAAAATAAGCCAATATATGAGGGGTAATAAACATTCATTCATTTCTTCAAAATAATATTTGAGTGCCTACTCTGTGCTAAGAATATGAGGCACCATTTAATATTTCCTGTTTCTTTACATCATCTCTCTTCTTTATGTTCAGCCCAGATCTGCTTTATTAATTACTGTAACCCCAGAGTCTAGCCCAGTGCTGGCACTCTTACTTGTTGGCTAGCCAAATTAAAACAAACATGCCTTTTAATCCTCACAACAAACCGCTAAGTACTCCTACCCCCCCCCCCCCCCATTTCACAAGTGGAGAAACCGAGACCCAATCAAATAAAGCGTTTTACCCAAGGTCACATAGCTAGGAGCTGAAAGACAAACCTGGACCTTTGATGTGCTTACTCACAAACTCTCCTGACCAGCCATACAGACTTCACTCCCCTCCTTGAAGGCCTAAAGCCCTAAAAAGAGATGGGAGTTGAGGCAGAGTAGAAACTCAAAGTCTGAATTGTGACAGGTGCCTCTCGGGGATTTTAGGATTTTGGCAGCTCCTGGGAGATGTGAGAGGTGATTGCTTCAGCGTCTGGCTTATCTGGGGTTACACTTGGAAGGGAATGTGTAACAGACACCAAGGTGAGCATTTCGGAAGAAAAGTCTCACCCAATAAAAAGCTCCAGAGAGCAAACAGGGATTTCCATAACCATCTGGCAGAGGCAGGACAGGTCCGGCAGGCAGGCCCCAGGGGGAGCAGCAGCCAGACTTCCTTACACAGCCTTGCAGGGCCCAGGACCTGGGAGGACCCAGATCTCCTTCCCCGGTGAGCTTGACATTAACCTTTGTCACAGATGTGAGTAATCATGAACTGAGTGAGTTTGAGGGACAGGGGAGTGGGTGTCTGATGATGTAAGGAGATTCCCAAAGCAGGTTTCCGTATTTGTTTTTTTTTAAGCCCAGTTTAATTAGGAGGCCTGCACCCTGTTTCTACCACCTTTCAGCACATCTTTTAGAAAGGGGGAAATGGATGTATTTAATCCACACAAGTGGGTGCTTGTGAGCTAGGTCAATCCATCAAGGAGCCAGAGCTCAAACCCAAAACAGAAGCCCTGTACACCTGAAACCAGGCGGTGAAGCAAAGCAAGAAGCCATTGGTTTCCAAGCCTGTCTGCTTTTTGCAGCTCACCCCTCTATCAACTTAAAGCTGAAGGCAATATGAAATAGCCGGGGTTTCTCAAACCAGTTTATGCCAGAAAAAAGAAAAATTCTCAAACTCTAGAGAACTGGTTTAAAGTTGTTTGTTTTTTAAAACATTCTCTATTCTAGAACCTGGAGAGTTACCAAAGACATAAATTCAAGGCCAAGGCCGTGGGGACGTCCATCTCACAGAGCACAACAATCGCCCCAGCAAACCACTCCAGGGTCTCCTGAGTTCGGTCAAACCCTATTCGTGACACCCTATGGCAAACGGTGGACAAAAAGTAACAGGTTCCTTATTTTCAAACTCCCGTGAAGCGTATATTTAAACCTGATGCTAATGTCACATCCTTCCACTTCCCTGGAGGGTCCAAAGAGAGTGAGGCCACCACCCTAAATCCTAACTGCCTTTTTAAGTGACAAAGCCAGTCTTCTAAGGTCACATGTGTGATTTTACCAGAAGGGCACTTCCGTCCTGGGGTAATTCCACACTGGACTCGGAGGAAGGTCTAAACGGTGAAATGTCAGCAAATCTGCTGATGGGACGGGTCTTCGACATAAAGGACACTGAACCCAGCCACACAGGCGGCTTTCAGAAGCTGCCTCTCCCACCAAGCTCACCACCACAGGCCTCTCTCCACTTCCCACCTGTTGTGACCCATCTCCATCACCACCTCCTCCTGTTCGCGGGGTCCTGCTATATCAACACCTCTGCTCTCTCAGGCACACAGGGAAGACAACGTTTACTGCACAATGGACACTAATTCTCCAAACACCTCTTTTTTTGAAATGATTGAGAGGGGGAGAGAACAGGACAAAGACCAGCTGTGGATCTCTGAACGGATTACTAAATTGCTTTACGTTTCAATTTCCTCCCCTGCAAAATAGAAATAACAACAGTGCCTACCCTCATAAGATTCTTGGGAATAGATATACATATTTTTTAATGTTTATTTTTGAGAGCAAGAGTGCAAGTGGGGGAGGGGCAGAGAGGGAGAGCAGGCTCCACACTGACAGCACAGAGCTGGATGGGAGGCTCAAACCCACAAACTAGGGAATCATGACTTGAGCCAAAGTCAGACGCTTAACCGACTGAACCACCTAGGCGCCCCAGTTCTTGGGAATATTAAGTGGGATAAAATCGAGCACTTGCCCCAGAGTCTGGTTCAAAAGGAATAGGCTGCTATTAATAATAATGGTAATATTTATATTATTATGCAATAATATTCTTGGTCAGACCAAGAGCTTGTCTGGGGAAGAGGGGTGCAGGAGTGATAAAAGCAGACTAACTCACATCTGGACTTACCAAAAGCCTTGGTACGGGAAAACAAAGTGACCGGCGCTTGTCTTGGAACACCTCCATATACACAGGCACACCCCCAATTTCTAACTCCTGCCCCAATCTTCAAGGCCGGGTCAACTTTGCCTCCTCCAAGAAGCCAGCAGCCCTCACTGCCAACTGATACTCATCAAAACATCCCACACCACCCACATTCTTTGGCACCTGAATGCCCATGTCCCACAGTGCCCTCTAAGCGGGTCCTGGGGCATTCTCCATAATCTGCTGGAACGTGAAATACCAACAGCAGGCTGGAGTGTCTCCATATCTCTTCAATTCATTCCTGAGTTACCCAGCACAGGGCTGGGCAAGCTGTCAACCATCGACTAATGGTGGACCCACTGCAAAATCAGACACTTCCTTTCTCACTTCATAGAAAGCTCCACACAACACAGGCAGGCCTCAGAAAACCAAGTATGTTTAATCAATGGAGCTGCAGTTTCTCTGTTTGGGTGGGGGTGGGGGTAGGGGTGGGGGGGTGGGTGGGAGGGAATGCCGCCCACTATTGGAACAACTTCCAAAATTCAAACAATTTTCACACAACAGCGTGATTGCTCAAGTTTTCATGTGGCCAAAGACTGGAAGAATAAATGCAGTGAATTTCCTCAGGGGAATTGTGGGTGATTTCTCATTTTAAAAAGTGTCTCTTTTATACTTATGATACTTGCCCAATCAACTGAAATCAAGAGGAAGAAATCGTTTGGTAGGAAATAAGCATCTGGGAATCAATGAAACCAGAAGAGAAACCAAGCTTCCCTTGCTCTCTCATTTCTGGACAACAGTGAAATAAAGCTAACTCTAGAATCCTGATTATCACAGTGATAAGGCCCAGAAGTACATTGTGTGTGTTTTCATTCCTGAGTCACAGCTACTGGTTTTTTTTTTTTTTTTTAAACCATTATTCATTGGGGGAATAGTAAGTGTATCAAAATGTTTCCATCTCTTTGAGCAAACGCCACAACCCTTGGCACCTCAGTCATCCCAGAGATGGTGCAGAATGGGGCCTGGGAATCAGTCCTAGTTCAAATTCCTGCTTGGCAGACCTGGGGCAAGTGGACTCCACCCTCTGAGCCTCCGTTTGCTCATCTGCAAAACGGGAATTACTGCCGCCCCTCACCCCACACATCAGGTTTTAGCAGTCTGAAATGACAGACTCTCAAGTGGTCAGGACAATTTGACACACATTAAAGGCCTCTAAAAAATGCCCCCCCCCCCAACATAATTACCAATACCATAGCTCTCTCAACCACAGTAAAAGTTTAGATCGTTACATCTGTGTAAATTCCAAAGGGGTGCCATTTGAGCCAGGAAAAAAGGGTTTGCGCAGTCCAGCCCAGAGCCGTGGGAGCAATTTCTCGGACCCTTCCCACTCCCACCGCACCCAGCTCGGGACCCCAGCAGTACGTCCTCACCTCTGCCCAGGACTCGGCCTCTCTCCAAATGTCGACGGGGCACGGTGAACGTGTAGCTGTCGGCGCCAAAGCCAGGGCGGCAGGGCTCGGGCTCCTGGCAGAGCCCTGATGTGACCTGGAGTAGGGGAAAGGTATGGAACCGGGGTGATCGGGGGAGGGGGGTTCCCCCCGACGAGGAGGGGTCGCCTCCTGCCCACACCGAAACCAACCGCGCCGCCCCTCCCTTGCTCCCAGCGTCGGCCTGTGGGAGGGATCCACCCTCACCCCCAACCCCCAGGGCAGGCAGCCACGCCAAACTCTTTCATTCCGAAACTTGCTGCCGCCAAGCTCCCAGGTACTCCCGGGAGAGGGGGGCTGCTGGGTCAACCTCCTCCCGACCAACCACTCCTTTCTTTGCATTCTCCTTTTTAATTTCACTAGAGGCAACTTTACTGTTCCCCACTTCACTTTCCTTATGCTGGGAACACTCCCACTCCTAAGTCTAGTTTCTCACACCGAGGGGCGCCCCAACACCTTTTGAGCCCTTTATTAACCCACGGCGCCCCATACCTGTTTACGAGCCTTTCTTTATAGGCAAGTGCTTTTATTTCTGTTGATTTCCCTTTCCTTACCTCAGGGGTCATCTCCACTACTCCTGGCTCCCCCGACTTGCAGCGGGACTCCCCTTTTCTGTACCCCGGCCCCCACCCTGCCCCACGCCCCCCATTGCCCGCCCCCAGCCTCTACCGCCGCCAGCTCGGAGTCCCCAGAGCCGCAGCGAGGCTCGCCCCCCACCTCTAGTATTTGCGCGAGGGAGTGGGCAAAGCCACGCGCTCTCCACCCGCACCCGCTCCCACTCCCACCTCCGTGGAGCCCAGAGCGCGGCGCAGCTTCCAGGCCATTCCTGGACCTAAACTTTCTTGGAAGAAGAGGGGACGAGAGGAGAGAGAGGAACGGGGCCGGGCGCGTGATGGTGGGGCCGGAAGGCGTCCCCCGCAAAACCAAGGGACGCGACGTACCTGTAGCAGCAGCAGGAGCGCGGAGACGCTACGGGACGGAGGGCCCATGGCGGGCCGGGCAGAGGTCGGGTCGGGCTGGGTCCCGCGGAGCTTGGCCGGGCTAGAGTACGGCAGGACTTCCGCGAACCCACAGGTGCTCTGCGGTTCCCGACGCCACTGAGCCGGGCAGCGTCGCGGCCGCCAGGTGAGCCTGGAAGGCACCGCCCCCCACAGCGCTGATTGGCTGAGGGTACACCTGCGGACCGCAGCCAATGAGCGGCGCGGCTGGGTCTCGGCTTCCCCCGCGGGCTGGGGGCGGTAGGCCCGCCCCTGACCCCGCCTCGCAGCCTCCAGCCGACCGGGTGACCGGCTGGCCAGCGATGGATTGCTAGTCCGGGGAGGGAATAGGGGCTCCAGGATTCCTGTTTCCACCAAGTTCCCTCCCAGCCGCGCGGTGGCTCACTAACACCTGGGGGCAGAAAGGACTTCTCTCTTTATCGGGTCCTGTCTTCTTAACTGCAGATCTCCACAGGTTCGTGAGTGTACAAATCAATCCACTGGGCAGGACCTACCTTTCAAGTCTCAGTTTCTCCACCCTCCAAATGGGAATACTAATCACAAAATCCTCCCTATGTTGTTGTGAGGTTGCCAACCAATTAATAAGACCAATGTTTTGGGGAGCCTGGCTGGCTCCCCCGGTAGAACATCTTGATCTCAAGGTCGTGCGCTCAAATCCCACACTGGGCATGGAGCCTACTTAAAAAAAAATAAATAAATGAAAATAAATAAATAAGGGGCAACTGGGTGGCTCTGTCGGCTCTTAGTTTGGGCTCAGGTCATGATCTCACAGTTTTGTGAGTTCCAGCCCCCCATGGGGTTCTGCCCTGACAGTGCTGAGCCTGCTTGGGATTCTCTCTCTCTCCCTCTCTCTCTCTCTGCCCCTCCCCAAGTCGTGCTGTCTCTGTCTCTCTCGCAAACAAACAAACAAACAAACAAACAAATAAGACCAATGTTTCCTGCACCATAAAAGCTCTATACAGATGTGAAGGATAAGGATAACAATAGCAACAATAGGTGCAGAGCATTGAAAGGTACTGAGCCAGGCTCTATGCCAAGCGTTTAACATTGACCCTCTCACTTAATATCATCTCCAAAACAGCCCAAGAGCTTTTATTATTCTCATTTGCTAAGCAACTGAGGCATAAACATTTGGAGGCAAGGAGGTGAGGGAGGTGCTCTGATTCCAGGACCCTTCTTTCTATCAGCTTCACCGCGTGTAGACCCCAGATTGTCTAGGAGCTAGAGCTGGAGTTTTCAACCTGTCCTCTTTTTTTTTTTTTAATGTTTATTTTGAGAGAGGTAAAGAAAGAGAGAGTGTGAGTGGTTGGAGGGGCAGAGAGAGAGGGAGAGAGAATCCTAAGCAGGCTCTGAGCTGTCAGCACATAGCCCTATGTGCTCTCACAAAGCTGGAGATCCTGACCTGAGCCAAAATCAAGAGTCGGATGCCTAACCAAGTGAGTCACTCAGGTGCCCCTCAATCTGTCTTTTAATGTTGACCTGGAAGAGACCCTTTAAAGATTATCCAAGCCTGTTATTTGCAAATAACTTTTTTTTTTTTAATATTTATTTATTTTTGAGAGAGAGAGACAAAAGTGTGAGCCGGGGAGGGGCAGAGAGACAGAGAGAGAGACAGAATCCAAAGCAGGCTCCAGGCTCAGAGCTGTCAGCACAAAGCCCAAGGCAGGGCTCTGGCTCGTGAACTTCAAGATCATGACTTGAGCCGTAGTTGGACACAAGCAACTGAGCCACCCAGGCACCTCTGCAAATAACTATCAATGTCCCATAGCAAGTTAACATCAAAGCCAAGACTAGAACCTGAGATCTCCAGATCCCTAGATTGGGGCTCTTAACACCACGGTCTTGCCACCACTGCCTTCTCTAGAGAATTCTGTCCTTAGTGAAATAATTTTAGGGTAAAAAAAAGAACAGACATGCAAACGTTAGGTCAGATAGCTTCCCTGTCCAACTGCCAGAGGCCAGCCATGTCAGTATGCTTTGGCTACCCTGACAAGGACACTATGTTTCCCTTCACCCTCCTAAGCGCGGTCAGAACTACAAAACAGTGTGGAGTCAGCCGCTCACCAGCTGTAGGACTTTGGGCAACTCGATGCTCTCATCTGTATAAATGGGTCGATGGAAGCCATGCAGGAAAATCACTAGGGAATACTTGGCACCAGGTAGCAACTGCTCGGTAAATGTTTGGTGTGGTGGTTGTTCTTTAGGAGGGATCGCCCCGTGTCCCCCTTCCTCACTGGGGAGGCCCCGTTTAGAATACCTCACGCAGACCTAAAGGTGAATCTGAGCTCACTAAGGCTACTTTCTCAGCCCAGAGGAGAGGTATTGTTGCCAACCAAGGCGATCTTTGGAATCAGCCCAGCTCCCCTCCCCCACCCGGCCCCTCAGTTGTAATGGGTTTCCTCACCTGTCCCCACGGTTTTAATGGGTTTCTGAGCACCGGCCCAGGATTTCTGCATCTTGGCTCTCTCTGCCTCTTAACCCACCAGGAGGCTTATAGGGAAAAGGCTCCAGTATTTCCTTTCCCACTGCGGCTCCTGCCTGACTGTGCATTACACAAGATAATGGAAATACGGAAAGAGGCGTTTCCCCCACGGGGTGGCTTGTCCGTTTCTTTTTTTTCTCCCAGTTATGTAAAAATACATATTTTATACCATTGCTCAGCCTGGGGAGCCTTTAGGGCTTTGCTTTTCTCCACCCAGCAGGCCCTGGCCTTGTAACTCTGAAGCGACTCTCATCGACTCTTCCATTACACTCTGATAATTCAATAAAAAGGATTTTAGAAAACAATTAGGGGCAGTGAAGACAGGTCAGCATGATGCTCTCTTCAGACTTCTCAGCAAGTCCTTCAAGCTCCAGGGAACAGTCGTGAAGCACTGCTGGCTCTCAGCTTATTGGAGTGAGGAGGGGACACATGGGGGATGGAAGTGGAGCACTGAGTGACTGTGGCCCTCAGTGAATTGCCTGTTTCCTCTTCCATCAAAAAACGATGGCCTTTGATCTTAGGCTGATGGAGGCCTCAAATTCCCCCTCTGCCACTAACTGCATAGCATGTCACTTGACCTTTTCTAGTCTCGGCTTCCTCATCCATAAAATGGGGATGCTGGTAGCACTTAATTCACAAGATTGTTGTAAGTGCTCTGTAAAGTTAGCTATCGGCACTCTTGGCTCACTACATTCCCTTCCCAGTGCTAGGCAAAATTGTGAGCCCCTGTGCAGCCTCCCTACCCCACCATTAAAATCTCTTATGCTATCTCTGCCCAAGCTTGGAAAAACTCTTTCAAACAGGCTGGTTAGTCTTTTCAACCTTCCCAGGGATCATTTGCATTTTAAAGAGGGCTCTTGGGTGTGCTCCTTTCAAAAGAATGAGAACTTTGGAGCTAGTAAACTCCGCCCAAGGTTCTTAAACTGGTGTCTGTGGATGGGCTTCTGGGAGGGCCACGTACCCTCTGAGATTGTATCCAACCTTGTCAGTGCAGGTGGTAAGGTCCACTGCGTTCACTAGCTTCTCAACTGAGGGGAAGAAAAATCAAAATCTTGGAGTTAGATCTCTCTGAAGGCCAGTCCGCTGTTAATGGTAGAATTTCGAGTATCTACAGTGAAAAGAAACGTTGACCAGAGGCCTTGCTGGAGCCGCTCCAGGTGGATGACAGACCCTACCGCCGGTGTTCACTGGGCATCCATCACTGGGACAGCAATAAAGTTTCCTTATTGCAGGGTGTGACTCCGATGAACTTTCATTTCCTGGGTGTCCTCGCCACTGATCGGCCAGGAGGCTAATGATTAATTCCTCAGGCACTCCGGTTGCTTTCATCTCCTGGCAAAGCGGTGGTAATACTGGTACTCAGACTGAGAGGGGCACCCCCTCCCCAAGCCTCTCTGACAGGAGCTTAACCCTCCGCTGGCTGGAGAGGAATCCCAGGGAAATTGAAATTGCTAGAAATTCCAGCCAGATCAAGCGCCCAGCACTGTGGAGAGAGGAGGCTCTGTCTTAGGGGCTCCTGGAACCTCTGCTGGGCCAGGCTGCCTGCCAGCACACATGGGAGGGGACTGGATATCCAGCTTCAGCCTCCTGTTAAAATAATGGTAACCGATAGGGGTGCGGCCCTTGCCCTTTGCGGCTCAACCACTCACGTCTGCAAAAAACATTTTTATTTCAAACACAAAGTAAAGAAGGTAGTATACTGCGTACCATGTAGAGTGTAATGAAATACCACGTATCTATCATCTAGGTCCAATCATTATTTTTTGCAATTTTCATAATTTCCTAATTTGTAAACTTTATAGTTGTACCAAGTCTTGTTGCACCTTTCACCCCTCTTTAAAAAAAAAGACTGTTTTACAGCAGTTTTAATAATTAAAAAAATTTTTAAATATTTGTTTTTTTTTTAAATTTTTTTTCAACGTTTATTTATTTTTGGGACAGAGAGAGACAGAGCACGAACGGGGGAGGGGCAGAGAGAGAGGGAGACACAGAATCGGAAACAGGCTCCAGGCTCCGAGCCATCAGCCCAGAGCCTGACGCAGGGCTCGAACTCACGGACCGCGAGATCATGACCTGGCTGAAGTCGGACGCTTAACCGACTGCGCCACCCAGGTGCCCCAATATTTGTTTATTTTTGAGAGAGAGAATGAACACAAGAGGGGGAGGATCAGAGAGAGAAGGAGACAGAGTATCAGAAGCGGGCTCCATGCTGACAGCAGAGAGCCCAAAGTGGGGCTTGAACTCACGAACCGTGAGAACATAACCTGAGCTAAAGTTGGATGCTTAACTAACTGAGCCACCCAGGTGCTCCAACAGCAGTTTTATGTTTACAGCAGATTTGAGAGCAAAATACAGAGATTTCCCAAATACCCCTTGACACATCATAGCCTCCCCTAACACACCCCACCAGAGTGGTACATTTGTTACAGGTGATGAGCCTACATTGACACTTACAATCACCCAAACTTTACATTACAATTCTATGAGTTTGAACAAATGTATAACGACATGTATCCCCCATTATCGAGTCACACAGAGTCACTTCACTGCCCTAAAAATCCGCTGTGCTCAAAACAAAACAAAACAAAACAAAATCCTCTGTGCTCTGCCTGCCTGTTCATCCCTGCCTCACTGCTAACTCCTGTCAACCACTGATCTTTTCACTGTCTCCATAATTTTGCCTTTTCCAGAATGTCATATAAGTGTTTGGGGCACAAGTCAACCCCCGCCCCCATATGCCATTTTGGCATATCGATTATTTTGAATTATTTAAGAAATAGCCAGTGGAAAAAAGACACTTGGACCCTCCTTTGTCCGCCTGAAAGTAGGAAATAAATCTCCCATGTGAAAGGTACCCTCCCTGTACCAGGAGGTAAACAGACATCCATTTGTATGGTGAGACACAGAGAAGTGAGAGCCAGGGAAGCTTATATAAATAAACCTTGTTAGTTGTACTCATTTACTACCCCAGCCGAAATTCTGTTTAAAATTGGTTATTAATTGGAGCTCCCAACCTAAATTTTCTTTATCCTGTCAATTCCTCACAGATTATATTTCTTCATGTAAAATGTATGAAAGCTCTGTGGGGGATGCCCAGCTGGCTCAGTCAGAAGAGCATGTGACTCTTGATCTCTGGGAGTTCAAGCCCCACACTGGGTGTAAAGATTGCTTAAAATAAATAAATAAAATTTAAAAAGGGGTGCCTGAGTGGCTCAGTAGGTTAAACGTTCGTCTTTGGCTCAGGTCAGGATCTCACGGTTTACAAGTGTGAGCCCCGCATTGAGTTCTCTGCTGTCAGCACACAGCCTGCTTCTGATCTTCTGTCACCCTCTCTCTCTGCCCACCCCCCACCCCTCTTGTGCTCTCTCCCTCAAACAAACAAACAGACAAACAAACCAATAAACATTAAAAAAAAAAAAATTAAAAAAAAAAAGCTTTGTAGAAAACATTATGGAGTTTCCTCAAAAAATTGAAAATAGAATCAGGGCTCCTGGGTGGCTCAGTTGGTTAAGCATCTGACTCTTGATTTCACCTCAAGTCATGATTTCCTGGTCTCCTGATTGTGAGATCAAGCTCCACATCAGGCTCAGAGCTGAGCATGGAGTCTGCTTGGGATTTTCTCTCTCCCTCTCTCTCTCTCTCTCTCTCTCTGCCCCTTCCCTGCTCTAAGTAAATAAATAAACATTTTAAAAAATAAAAATAAAAATAGAATCACCATGTGATGTAGTAATTCCACTCCAGGGTATTTACCCAAAGGAAATGAAAACATTAATTCAAAAAGATATATGCTCTACAATAACCAAATTATGCAAGTGTTCCAAGTGTCCACTGATAGATGGATAAAGAAGATGTGGTATATATGCACAACAGAATATTACCCAGCCATTAAAAAGAATGAAATCTTTTCATTTGCAACAACATGTATCTGGAGGGCATAATGCTAAATGGAATAAGCCAGAGAAAGACAAATACCTTATAATTTCACTCACATGTGGAATTTAAGAAACAACACAAACAAACAAACAAAAAAAAGACACAAACAAAAAACCAGACTCTGAACTACAGAGAACAAACAGTGGTTGCTAGAGGGGGGGGGGGGGGGGGCCCGGGCATTAAGAGTACACTTGTTATGATCAGCACTGAGTAATGTGTAGAATTGTTGAATCACTAATTGTACACCTGAAACTAACATAATACGGTATGTTAATTATATTGGAATTAAAATTTTAAAATGCATAAAAGCTGCATGCCTTGATCATTTCTTTGGGTCTCAATTTTATGATTTGGCCTCCACATGCATGTAATTAAGCTTTTTTTCCTTCTGTTAATCAGACTCATGTCAATTTTATTCTTAAGTCACCTAGAAGAATTTTGAAGAATAAAGAAAAATTTCCCCTCCCCAACTGTTGGAATCATAAGGTTTGTAGACTTTTCAGTTGGCTTTATGTATGTATGTATGTATGTATGTATGTATGTATGTATGTATTTATGTATTTATTTATGACTTCTTTTATTAATTTAAGATTTCTCCATGGCTTTTTGTGGCTTGCTTGTTTGCTTGGTTTTTTCGGGGGGGGGGGGCACTGAATAATATTCTATCGTCTGGATGTACCATCATCTAACTATCCACTCACCCCTGAAGGGCGTTTTAGTTGCTTCCAAGTGTTGGCAATTATGAATAAAGCTGCTATAACCATTCGTGTTCAGGTTTTTGTGTACATTTAAGTTTTCAAGCCCTTTGGGTAAATAAATACCAAGGAGCATAGTTGCTGGAATGGATGGTAAGAGTATGTTTAGTTTTGTAAGAAGTTGTCAAGCTGGCTTGCATGCCACCAGCAGCGAGGGCTCCTATTGCTCCAGGGTGTCACCAGCATGTGGTGGGGTCATTTGGCCATTTTAACAGAAGTGTACCTCTGCATTTTATTTTATTTTATTTTATTTTTTAAGTTTATTTATTTATTTTGAGAGAGAGAGAGAGAGAGCACGAGAGAGGAAGGCAGAAAGAGGGGGGAAGAGAGAGCATCCCAAGCTGGTTCCTGTGCTGTCAGCGTGGAGCCCAATGGGGGGCTCGAACTCATGAACTATGACATCATGACCTGAGCTGAAACCAAGAGTTGTACACTTAACCGACAGAGCCACCCAGGCACCCCTACCTCTGCATTACATTTTTTTATTTTTGCAGAATATTTTTTTAAATCCCAGATAACATGTCACTTCTATAAATATTTCAGTCTACATCTCTGAGACATTTTTAAAACATGACTATCATCCCATTATGTAATGATGCCTAATAAAATTCACAATAATTCCTCAATATCATCCAATGGCTAGGTCCTATTTTTAAAGATATCTTTTTTATACAGGGCACCGGAGTGGCTCAGTTGGTTAAGCGTCAGACTTTAGCTCAGGTCATGATCTTGGGGTCCGTGAGTTCAAGCCCCACTGAACTGTGCTAACAGCACAGAGCCTGGAGCCTTTTTCAGACTCTGTGTTTCCCTCTCTCTCTCTCTCTCTCTCTCTCTCTCTCTGCCCCTCCCTGGCTTGCACTCTGTCTCTCTCTCTCAAAAATAAGTAAACATTAAAAATAAATGTCTTTTTTACAATTAGTTCATTTGAATCAGGATCCTGGCAAAAGTCACAGTTCACATTGGGCTGTTATGTCCCTTAAGTCTCCATAACAGTCTCCCCACCCCTTTTTGTTTAGCTTTTTGAAATAGAACCGTACATATTTAAAGTATACAATTTGATGATGAGTTTTGGCATATGCTGTGAAACCATCAACACAATCAAGATAATGAACAGATCCTCTTTTCTCTAATTTGACATAATCCCATTCTATTTTGATTTTTTTTTTTAAGACACTGGATTATTTGTCCTGTTGGAGGTCTTATGTTTTGTATTTGGTCAAATGCATCCTCACCGTGTCATGTAACATGTACCTCTATCCTAGATGTGACACAAACTAGTCCTCAGATCCAGAGGCTTGATTTGATTCAGGTTCATTTTTTTTTAGGCAAAATATTTCATATGTGGTACTATTTCCTGCAACATCATATCTGGAAGCAAGAAATTCGTCAGCTCTATTAGAATACTAAGATTCAGTTAGTGTCACCCAATCCCCCATTATCAAGTTCTACAGCAGCCTTTTACCTTGTAGTTTTAGCAACGTAGATGACGGCTGCCCAGATCCATAACATTAGGGCAAACAACAAACATTTATGAAGCACTCCCATGTGCCAGGTAGTCTGCTCAGCACTGGGGACACAGAAATAAATATGTTTCCTGCCCTCGGGGTGCCTGGCTGGCTCAGTTGGTAGAGCATGCAACTCTTGATCTTGGGGTTGTGAGATGAAGCCCCATGTGTGGTGTAGAGTTTACTTAAAAAAATTAAGGCGTCTTCTTCCTGATTGGTCTTTGGTGCGTTCTGTCTCAGAGCTGCTGACAGCAAGATGTCTTGAGGAAATGCCAAAACTGGGCATCCCGCCCCCAACTTCAAAGCCACGGCTGTTATGCCAGATGGCCAGTTCAAAGACATCAGTTCGTCTGACTACAAAGGAAAATACATTTTGTTCTTCTTTTACCCTCTTGACTTAACCTTTGTTTGCCCCAAGGAGACCATTGCTTTCAGTGACAGGGCAGGAGAATGTAAGAAACTTGATTGCCAAGTGATTGGTGCCTCTGTGGATTCTCATTTCTGTCACCTAAAAGGGAGCCATGCACCCAAGAAATAAGGAGAACTGGGACCCACAAACATTCCCTTGGTATCAGACCCCAAGGTAACATCGCTCAGGACTATGGAGTCTTTTTTTTTTTTTTTAATTTTTTTAATGTTTTATTTATTTTTGAGATAGAGAGAGACAGAGCATGAACAGGGGAGGGACAGAGAGAGAGGGAGACACAGAATCTGAAGCAGGCTCCAGGCTCTGAGCTGTCAGCACAGAGCCCGATGCGGGGCTTGAACTCACAGACTGTGAGATCATGACCTGAGCCGAAGTCAGACGCTTAACCGACTGAGCCACCCAGGCGCCCCAGGACTATGGAGTCTTAAAGGCTAACGAAGGCATCTCGTTTAGGGGCCTCTTTATCATTGACGATGAAGGTATCCTTCAGCAGATCGCCGTGAATGACCTTCCCATCGGCCTTTCTGTGGATGAGACTCTGAGAGTGGTTCAAGCTGTCCAGTTTACTGACAAGCATGAGGAAGTACGCCCAGCTGGCTGAAAGCTTGGCAGTGGTAGCATCAAGCCTGATGTCCAGAAAAGCAAAAAATATTTCTCTAAGCAGAAGTGAGCACTGGCTCATTTTAGGGCCGGGCTGCAGTGGGGGGCCATGAAAACAGAAACTCTTTTGTATTATTGTCATGCTTAAAACACAAGACTTCAGATTCAGTGCAGAAGTGGTATGAGACAGGACAGGCCTTTCCTTCAAGGGTTGAGGGGGCCCACCTTTCTTCCTCTGGAGAGAATGGCCTGAGCTGTGCTACGAGGGTAGGCCAACTGATCTGTATGGTAGTGGGGCATCCCTTTGGATCTTTTGCCATTTCTATTAAACCTGAGCCGAGACGATAATATAATAATAATAATAATAATAATAATAATAATAATTTTTTTTTATTAAATTTTTTTTTTCAACGTTTATTTATTTTTGGGACAGAGAGAGACAGAGCATGAACGGGGGAGGGGCAGAGAGAGAGGGAGACACAGAATCGGAAACAGGCTCCAGGCTCTGAGCCATCAGCCCAGAGCCTGACGCGGGGCTGGAACTCACGGACTGCGAGATCGTGACCTGGCTGAAGTCGGACGCTTAACCGACTGCGCCACCCAGGCGCCCCAATAATAATTTTTTTAAAAATGTGTCCTGCCCTAAGAAGCTCAGAGGTAATGAGGGATGCAGACAGGTAAACATTATCCATTTATTTATTAAATATTTATTAAATGCTAACTATGTACCAGGCATTGTGCTAAATGCCCGTAATTGCAATATGTGGTATCATCAAGAAGATAGCTACCATGTTTTGAAGCTCAGCATACTCTGCATGCCTTCTCTCACTGGGCCTCGCACCTCCCTTTGGGTGTTATCACTACATCCATTTCACCGACGTGGAAGCAGAAGCTCAGAGTAGTGACAAGATTTGTCCAGGGTTACACAGTACAAGTGATAGAACTGGAATCTGAACCCAGGACCACTGGCCTCCAAAGCCTCTTAATCTCCATGCTACGCTGCTAGGGTCAGGGCAGGCTTTATTTATAGGTACCATTTTAACTGAGAGGCAAACCTTGCTTAATCGAGCAAGGATTGATCTGTCAAGTTGACCTGAAATTCCGGGCCCCAGGGCAGCCGGGAGAAGGTGGTAAGGGCATGGCTGGAGCTGGTGATTGTTCAGCCAGGCTGAGGCTTCAGTGCATCAAGGGGTGGGGTGGGGTGATGATGAGAGCTAAAACCAGAGGGGTGGGCCCTAGTGGGGGTGGGGGGGTCATGTGGTTCTCCAACCAGCCTACAGAGCAGAATGTATTATACCCATTTTCCAGAAGAGGTGACTGAGGCCCAGAGAGATGAACAACCAGGTCATAGCAGAGTAGGCTTGAGGCTGGTGATCGGGCTCCAACACCAGTATGACAAAATGGTTCCCAGCATGGAACTGGCATGGATAGGTGCTCACTGCCTGAGCCTGAATCCTGCTCCTCCACCGGCTAGTTATAAGCCTTTGAAGGAGTCAAACTCTCTTTGGTTCTCAATTTTCTCATCTGCACAAATGGGGATAACAGCAGCACCTACCTGGTTGGGTGGTCTTGAGAATTGGGTGAAATAACCTAGGTAAATGTGGCAGACAAGAAGTACTAAATGAACATTAACTATAACAATTTCCACATTTCACGATGCTCAGGGTTTCCCTCAGTGCAGTCTGTGGGCAGCGGGCTCCCTCCAGCCTCTCACGCTCTCCCAGGCCTGCTGAAAGCGGGGGAGCTCCATAGCTGGCTGTGTGCCCTCTCTTTGCACCGATGTCTTTTTACCCGGTAACTCAGGAATGACAGATAAGCTGCTGCAGAACTGCTGTCCAGGCGGGCCCCAAAGACCTGTCTCCCACCTTCCAGCAGAAAAGGCCCCTCGCCTCCTCTCATACCCAGAGGGGATGGAGAGAGAAATCCCCTCCTACTCTTACCTCCACCTTTGACAAGGCCACCCTCCAGGCTCTGCCAATGAAATCTTGTCTCTAAAATGACTCAGCTGGCCTGGAAGGATTCTTTAGTTTCCTTCTGCCTCTAAAAACCATGACTTTGGGGCGCCTGGGTGGCTCAGTCGGTTAAGCATCCAACTTCAGCTTCGGCTCAGGTCATGATCTCCAGGTTTGTGAGTTCAAGCCCTGCGTTGGGCTCTCTGCTGTCAGCTCGAACCACCGTTTCAGATCCTCTGTCCTCCTCTCTCTCTCTGCCCCTCCCCCCTCGCACTCTCTCTCAAAAATAAACACTAAAAAAAATAAAAATGAAAATAATAAAAACAATGACTTTCAGCTTCTTGAGATAGGAAATTGGGTCATGGGCCAGGCTCACGTTTCCTTCCTTTGGAGGCCAGGGGTTCTCAAGTGAGTGACATTTATGGAATGGTGCTGTTGCCTTTTGCTTTCAGTTTTTAGATTTAACCTCCAGACAAAGCACAGAAGACTTAATTATAGTCACAGAACAAAATATAAGTATTATGAATAATATATAACTATTAAAAATTGGGTTGGCATGCCTGGGTGGCTCAGTCAGTTGGGTGTCTGACTTCGGTGCAGGTCATGATCTCACAGCCTGTGGGTCTGAGCCCCATGTCGGGCTCTGTGCTGATAGTTCGGAGCCTGGAGCTGCTGTCTCCCTCTCTCTCTGCCCCTCCCCTGCTTCTTGCACTGTCTCTCTCTCTCAAAAATAAACATTAAACTTTTTTTTCAAAATTGGATAAAAAAAATTGGGAGTTGTTTGAGAGGGAAGCTGGGACGGTTGTGAGGACACCAAATCCTCATCTTCCCACAGATATTTCTATGAAGAGGGAAATTTGGGGTGACTGGCGAGTGCACAATTACCTGTTATATTATGTTTTGTAACATATATATATTTCTTCTTCTTCTTTTTTATATATTTATTCTTCTAAAAAAACTCAAATATTATCTCTTTAAAAGATAAAGAAAATATAAGGGGCACCCAACTGGCTCCATTGATAGAGCATGTGACTCTCGATCTTGGGGTCATAAGTTCATCTGGGGCATCTGGTGGCTCAGTCGGTTAAGCATCTGACTTCAGCTCAAGTCATGATCTCATGGTTTGTGCTGACAGCTCAGAGCCTGGAGCCTGCTTCAGATTCTGCTCCCTCTCTCTCTCTGCCCCTTCCCTGCTTGCGTTCTGTCTCTGTCTCTCTGTCTCTCTCTCTCTCAAAAATAAATAAACATTTAAAAAATTTATAAAAAAATTATAAAAGTAAAAAAATAAAATAAAATCCGAGGGGGGGGGGGCGTGCCTGGGTGGCTCAGTTAAGCAACTGACTCTTGGTTTCAGCTCAGGTTATGATCTCACGATTCGTGAGTCTGAGCCTCACGTGGGGCTCTACACTGACAGCATAGAGCCTGCTTGGGGTTCTCTGTCTCCCTCTCCCTCTGCCCCTCCCTCCCTCTCTCTCAAAAATAAACATTAAAAAAAATAAGCAAAATAAAGACAAAAAAGATTTTAAAAATCAATAAGGAAGGGCAAAAGAAAATGTAAGATATAATGAATAAAAGAAACAGATATAGCAAAAATAAAAAATTATTTGGTCTCTGTCTCCACAAGCTCAAACTTGTTCTGACTTGCCGAGTGTCTAACCCTTTCTAGATATATCTAAAATGGATTGAAGGGGCGCCTGGGTGGCACAGTCGGTTAAGCGTCCGACTTCAGCCAGGTCACGATCTCGCGGTCCGTGAGTTCGAGCCCCGTGTCAGGCTCTGGGCTGATGGCTCAGAGCCTGGAGCCTGTTTCCGATTCTGTGTCTCCCTCTCTCTCTGCCCCTCCCCCGTTCATGCTCTGTCTCTCTCTGTCCCAAAAATAATAAACGTTAAAAAAAATAAAATGGATTGAAGGAGGGCGGTGGGGTGTCAGCATGAGAAGGATGAAGGTCTGATACACACTACGACATGGATGAACCTTGGAAACATGGTGCTCAGACAAAGAAGCCACATAGTTTATGGTTCCATTTTTATGAAATGTCCAGATAGGCCAACCTATTAGAGAATAGGTTAGGGGTTGCCTAGGGCTGGGCAGGACCGGGGGGTTGGAGGGAAAATTGCGAGTGACTGCTAACAGGTACGGGACTTCTTTTAGAGAGGGAAGTATATGTTCTAAACTTAGATTGCGGTGATGACGGCACAACCTTGTGAATACACTAAAAGCCACTGAACTGGATGCTTGAAATGGGTGAATTGTGCGGTTTATGAATTTTATCAGAAGAAAGCTTTCTTTTTTAAGTGGGGAGGAGAATCTAAGAGCAAGCTTAGCCGAGGGGTGACTTTTGTAGCCCTATACCTCCTACATTTTCTGTTTCACAAATGGAAAAATCCAGAAACCTTTCATCCATGTAACATATAATTGTAACAACAACAACAACAAAAATGGCCCTCATTTATGTAATACTCATTGTGTTCCAGGTACTAGTACCAGGCACTTTTCATATTATTGACTCATGCACATCTCTGAGGAAGATACTATGCTGTCCCCTCTTGGGGACGCCAAGAGGTGAGGTGATTTTCTAAGACTAGTAAGTGGCAGAGCTGTGGCAAACCCACCACGTGCCTGGTCCTGGGCTGAGCACCAGCAACACAGAAGTCCATCTGAAGGCCATCACCCCTCCACTGTCCATGAAGAATGACCCAACCAACCTTCAGTGCTAGAGACCAATCATCCCTATTTGCCAGGGATAGTGGATGTTCCTGGAGTATAGGACCCTTGGTGTTAAAACCAGGAAAGTCCAGGGGCATCTGGGTAGCTCAGCTGGTTGAGTGCCTGACTGTTTTTTTTTTTTTTTAATTTTTTTTAATGTTTATTTATTTTCGAGACAATGCAAGAGACAGAGTGCAAGCAGCGGAGGGGCAGACAGAGGGAGACACGGAATCTGAAGCGGGCTCCAGGTTCTGAGCTGTCAGCCCAGAGCCCGACACACAGCTCGAACTCACGAACCCGTGAGATCATGACCTGAGCGAAAGTCGGACGCCTAACTGACTGAGTCACACAGGTCCCTCCCCCTCTTTTTTTTTTTTTTTTAATGTTTATTAACTTTTGAAAGAAAGAGCACTCACATGCAAGCACGGGAGGGGCAGAGAAAGAGGATCTAAAGAGGGCTCAAATTCACAAACCATGAGATACTGACCTGAGCCAAAGTCGGATACTTAACCAACTGAGCCACCCAGGCACCTAGAGTGCCCAACTCTTGATTTGGACTCAGGTCATAATCCCAGGGTTGTGGAATTGAGTGCTGCGTCGGGCTCTGTGCTGAGCATGGAACCTGCTTAAGATTCTCTCTCCCTCTGCCCCATGTGTTCTCTCTCTCTCTCTCTTTCTCTCTCTCTCTCAAAAAAAGTAAAACGAGGAAAGCCCAGGGCAAACCAGGCTCAGTTAGTCACCTTACCACAGTCAGTGAGCATGCTGACTGTCCCCTCCTGTCCTTGTGCGTGTTTGCCTGTGTATATGGACACACGTGTGCTTGTCTACTCATGGGCTCATGAAAGAAAGGGATCCATCTTGGTCCTCTCAGGGTCAGCAGTTCTCAGTGACAGTCCATGTTTTATAGGAAGGGAAAGTGAAGCTGAGAAAGACTGTGGCAAGCGGACGGAGCCTCCTGCAGGGGTGGAGACCAGCACAGAGATAAAACCTGGGCAAAGAGCAAGGTCTCCATGGCAGGAAGGAACTCCAGAGTCCAGACGGAAGATGAGAGGCCTGTAATTTTCCGGAGTGACTCTCCAACTTTTCAGGCTGCATTCATTCCTCACTCACTCATCCATCCATTCATTGGTAAACACACGTCAGACACTTAGCATGTGCCAAGAGTTTTGCTGGTGAAGGGGGTGGCTTCCTGCCCTCAAGGAGCTTTCCATTTGGTGGAATAAACAGACAACATAACCAGGTGTTTACAATGCAGGGCAATAAGCAAGAATGACATTAGTAATATTTAACAACTGGCAAACCTAGGCACCACTCAAAATAATAAACACCAGCCCTTAACACCAGAACAGGGACCCCAGGCCCTTTACCCTTTTGATTACTGGGTGGTAGGGAGGTTTGGGGGCCATGGGGGCAGGCAGCAGGTGTGGGGAGTCCTTGAGGGCCTCAGGGAAGCAGTTGATTATGAACTAATATGAAAAAATTTCAATATAGTATCTTAGCAACTAGAATAGCCGTATCAGTGACCCTAGCTGGAGCATGTGACTCTTGATCTTGGGGTCGGGAGTTTGAGCCTCATGGTGGGTGTAGAGATTACAACAAACAAACAAACAAACTTTAAAAATAATAATAATAATACAAATTAAAAAGTAACTTTCTGGGGTGCCTGGCTGGGTCAGTCAGTAGAACATGAAACTCTTGATCTCAGGGTTGTGAGTTAGGTGTAGAGATTACTTAAGGTTACTTAAAAAAAAAAAAAACCTTAAAAAAAAAAAAAGTAACTCTTCCTCTCTGGTTCCCCAGCTACTCTGTTCCTCTCCCCAAAGGCAAGTACTATTACCATTTTTAATGTATCTTTCAGGAATAAACTACCTAATTCTACCTGTTCTATAAAGTAACCTATGTTTTACTCAACAGCAGTTCATGAGTACCCTATCACATCAATAAATAGAGATTTCCAATAGCATTTTAATGACTGTATACTTTTCCACTGTTAGATGCCTATAATTTATTTTGTTTTAAATATTTATTTTGAGAGAGAGAGCAAGCATGTGCACGTGTGTGAGCAGGGGATGGAGAGAGAGAGAGAGAGAGAGAGAGAGAGAGAGAGAGAGAGAGAATCCCAAGTAGGCTCTGTGCCATCAGCTCAGATCCCAATGCAGGGCTCACTCTCATGTACAGTGAGATCATGACCTGAGCTGAAATCGGGAGTGGGACACTTAACTGACTGAGCCACCCAGGCACCCCGATGCCTATAATTTATTAAACTAATCCCTTTTCTGATAGACCTGGGGGGTTTTCCAGTGATTAGTCTTATAAACAATGTTATGAGGAACTCCTTTATATATGCACTTTTGATGAATCTCATGGATAGATTTTGCCGGGGGAGTTACCAAGTCAAAGATAATGTGCATATTTCAGGGGGTTGAGCCATATATTGTGCCCACCAGCAAGAAGAGAGGGTATTGTCTTCAAGAGGTCTGGCAGCAGACCTGGTACTGTGAGGTCTTTTGTTACTAAAGCTACTTTAGAGGTTATTCATCAGCAAAGCAATGTTAACCATTCCCAGGACCTCCCTGTGGGGTAACAGGAAATGGGGTGTCTTCTCTGGCAGAGGAAAACAAGTCTTTATTAAAATGCTATACAGCAAGAATGCTTTATTAGTACAGATCTTGGCCTTGCATTTGGTCAACTCCCTGCAGTCTGGCATGGGACTATGTCTCCTAGGAGAAGATGAGCAGGAGTTCAGGGTGTACCAGGCTCCTTACCATCAACCCTACTTCCGTTCATCACTATGCAGTTATTACCATGCAGTGGGTAAGAGTTCGCACTGGAGCCAAGTCACCTGTAAGCTAAAGGAGGGGCAAAATGGTATTGAAAGTTGAGAGGCCAGCTGTTAATTAACTCCCTTTACTGGAAATGTGAAGATGGGATTCAGAGAAGGTTTTCGGTCTTGGATTTCAATTCAGCATTTCTTAGCACCTGCCTGGGTCCCAGGTACAGTGCGTGGGGCTGCAGTGAGAGTGTGGGCTGGAGGGGCACCTGGCTGGCTCAGTCGGTGGAGCGTGCTACTCTTGATCTCAGGATTGTCAGTTTGAGCCCCATGTTGGGTGTAGAGGTTACTTTAAAAATAAGTAAAAATCTTAAAAAAAGAAAAAGAGAATGTGGGCTGGGAATATTAAGGCAGAGGCCCTCAGTGAGCTCAAGACATGGAGGAGATGGACACAAAACGCCTAAGAGTTAGACTCTCATGGGGCACCTGGGTGGTTAAACCTCGGACTCTTGGTTTCAGCTCAGGTCATGATCTCATTGCTCATGAATTTGAGCCCCATATTGAATTCTGCGCTGACAGTGTGGAGCCTGCTTGGGATTCTCTTTCTTTTCCCCTCTCTCTGCCTTTCCCGTTCTCTCTCCCTCTCTTTCTCTCTCAAAATAAATAAGTTTTAAAAAATTTAGGGGCGCCTGGGTGGCGCAGTCGGTTAAGCGTCCGACTTCAGCCAGGTCACGATCTCGCGGTCCGTGAGTTCAAGCCCCGCGTCAGGCTCTGGGCTGATGGCTCGGAGCCTGGAGCCTGTTTCCGATTCTGTGTCTCCCTCTCTCTCTGCCCCTCCCCCGTTCGTGCTCTGTCTCTCTCTGTCCCAAAAAATAAATAAACGTTGAAAAAAAAAAATTTTTAAAGGGGGCACCTGGGTGGCGCAGAGCCTGGAGCCTGCTTCAAATTCTGTGTTTCCCTCCCTCGCACACACTCTGTGTGTGTCTCTCTCTCAAAAACAAACATTAAAAAAAAATAATAATAAAATAAAATAAAATGTTTAAAGGAAAAAAGAGAGCTAGGCTCTCATGAGCTCTACTAGCATAAGGAACAAAATGTCAAGGGAATAGGTAATTCTGACTCTCCTAGGATTATATGGAAGGCTTTGCAGAGGAAATGTTTGTAAGAGTTTACCAGATTCAGGGACAGATGGGGTGAGAAGGAAAGACTCTTAGACAGGGGAACAGCACAAGCAAAGGAGAATAGGAAAGCGTATGTTCTGGAAGAGTGAACTGCCCAATGTGGCTTGTGGGGCCTGTACCTGGTGAGAGGTGATGAGTGGGCAGGCATTAGGCCTGTAAGGTCAATTCAGGCCAGGGTTTTGAGAGGGCTTCACATGACATGTTACTTGGACTTCATCTAGTAGGTCATGGGAACGGAACTGAAGTGTTTAAGCAAAGAAGGGACATGATGAGATCTATGTTCTGAGAAGGTCACTCTGGCACAGAGGGGGGAGGGGTAATCCTTGGGAGGCAGCGAAACTCAAAAGCAACAGTATTTGTCTTAAGCAAGAAACCTGGTAGGTACAGGGAGGATGGGCAGAGTGTTTGTAAGCAGCCCTCTGAAACACTTGAAATGAAAAACCTGAAGTTATTCCCTGGTGGCTCATGAGTCAAGATGCCTAATATCTCCGGAAAAATAAACTTGCTCCTGACCCCAGCCAGCAGGAGCAAGAGCAACCTGATTAGCATTAGGGAAACTTTTCCTCTTTAATTGTGGGTCAACTGAATTACTAGCGGAAATAAAAAAGAGTGACGTATAAGAATGAATTGACTTGGTTTTATTGTTTTTTCCTTAATGGAAACTATATATGAGATCCACATTTAAAATATTTCTCAAGGATCATAAAGTGCATTCCACCAAAAACAATCTTGACTTCACTTCCATGGAGACATAGGGAAGGAGGGAGGGAGGGGAGGGATGGAAGGGTGGAGAGGTATCAGGAGGAGAAAGAGGGGGAAACACTGGCCAAGGGCCAATATCAGTGGGAGGGAGAAAATGCCACACCAGGGAGGATGATGTGTTGGGCCTAGAAATGGACTGCATAAGGACCTCAGAGCTAGGAAATCCTGAGTTCAAATCTCAGCTGTTTCCCTCCCTATCTTATCCCCATTTTCTTTTTATTTCTTACTTATTTTTTTAAAGATATTTTTTATTTTTATTATTTTTTTAATTTAAATTTGCTTTTTAAAATTTTTATTTACAGTAAAACCTTGGTTTGTGAGCATAATTCGTTCTGGAAACACGCTTGTAATCCAAAGCACTTGTATATCAAAATGAATTTCCCCATAAGAAATAATGGAAACTCAGATGATTCTTTCCACAACCCAAAAATATTCATATAAAAATGATTATAATACTGTAACATAATACAAAATAACAAAGAAAATACAAAATATAAAGAAAAATAAACAAATGAACCTGCACTTACATTTAAAATACTTCATGGCTCGGGGCGCCTGGGTGGCGCAGTCGGTTAAGCGTCCGACTTCAGCCAGGTCACGATCTCGTGGTCCGTGAGTTCGAGCCCCGTGTCAGGCTCTGGGCTGATGGCTCAGAGCCTGGAGCCTGTTTCCGATTCTGTGTCTCCCTCTCTCTCTGCCCCTCCCCCGTTCATGCTCTGTCTCTCTCTGTCCCAAAAATAAATAAACGTTGAAAAAAAAATTAAAAAAAAATAATAAAATACTTCATGGCTCGTGTGAGGGAAACAAGAGAGAGGACAGTTATTATGTAGGACAGATTTTCCTATCACTAATGGAATCACTGCTATCTATTGGCTCAATGGAATCTTCTTCTGCATGGGGGCCACTGTATACACTCGCATGCGTGTTGACTACAGTAAAGTATTGATAAACTCTTGTCATATACTGTATTTAACGAAACCGGCAATAAGGCAGCAGAAGACAGGGTCTATATCTGCAGGCAGCCTGACCTAGACTGAAGCAAAGCATTCCTAAGCTTACTCTTGTTTGGAAAAGCAAAGGACTGTCCATACGTGCTTTGAAGTGACAAAAAATAGGCTAGTGCCAGTTGTGGGCACCTTCTAATATTCTGGAAAAGTCACCGATTTCTGCCAAACACCAGGCTGAAACAGAGCATTGGAGCATAGCAGACAATCACCCACAATCCCGCAGCAAGAGAGAGAAAGAGAGAAGAACCTCTGGCTTAGTTGTGATCATGTGACATTCAGCATCACATACTACTCCTATTGTAAGACGTCGCTCGTTCATCAAGTTAAAATGTATTAGAAACGTTTGCCTGTCTTGGGGAACACTTGCAGAACAAGTTACTCCCAATCCAAGGTTTTCTTGTATTTACTTTTTTATATTTATTTATTTAAGTGTTTACTTATTTTTGAGAGAGAGCACAAGCAAGGGAGGGGCAGAGAGAGGGGGACAGAGGATCTGAAGCAGGCTCTGTGCTGACAGCAGTGAGCCCGATGTGGGGCTCGAACTCACCAACTATGAGATAATGACCTAAGCTGAAGCCAGAAGGTCAACCAACTGCTCCACCCAGGCATCCTTGTATTTACTTTTTTAGAGAGAGCATGAGCAGGGTAGAGGCAAAGGGAGAGGGAGAGAAAGAATCTTCAGCAGGCTTCATGCATAGCACGGAGGCTCGATCTTATGACCCTGGGATCCTGACCTGAGCCAAAATCAAAAGTCAGATGCTCAACCAACTGAGCCAGCCAGGTGCCCCTCCCCATTTTCTTACCTGTCCAATGGGGGTCATAATATCCTTATCATAGAGCACAATGAATGTTACCTATATCTTAAAAAGATTAGATTGCTCTGGCCACCTGATTGGAATGGGTTAAAAGAAAAAAAAAAAAGTATTCTGCAAACTACTTGGCTTTTACAAGTTTTCTTAAGCTCTTGAGACAAGGGGGTTATTATTATTATTATCATAGCTTTACTGTATTATCATTTCCTTTGAAGTTCTCGTTGGCTACTGGTTATTCAGCTTTTCAGCTGCTCTTGTTGAAACTTTCATAGACTCATTGATTCATGGGGTCATCCAGGATGGGGGTACTCTCTTAGATTTTCAGTACTGGGGTTGGCCCAGTGACATCCTACTTCCCCCATCCCCAAGCTTTCTCACTGCTGGGCTGCCAGGAAGCGCAGGGGTAGACTGGGTACCTTGTTCCTCTTACTGCCCATTCCTCCCAATTGCCTGGCAAGTCATGAGATGATAGAGCAGGGTCCCTGAAGCTCTGTCTCTCCTTCATGCCCTATACTTGGGTCTTGTCCCTCAGCTTTTACTTCTTTCACCAGGAAACCACTCCATAGAAATGAGAATTATGACATAAAGATCTTGAAGGGTCTCCCCACTTCTCCTTTACTCTTCTTCCTTCCTCTCTATCTGGTGGCCACTTCCTTCTTCCATCTCTAGTGGGAAGCAGGATGGAGGCTGTGGGAAGCTAGCACCAGTGCCCCTCCCTTCCAAGGTCCCCTGGCCTGGGTGTGGCCCAGACCTCTCTCCACAGCCTGATTCTCATATAACTGTACTGCATCTGAACATCTGCACTGACATGTCCCATAGGCACCTCAAAGTGTTCAAAATACAGGCATGTCCAAAACCAAACTCATCACTGCCCTTCTCCAACCTGTTCCTCTAATTTTCTTCTTCATTGCAGAAAATGGCACCATTATCAACCAGTTGCCTAAACCAGAAGCTTGAACATCTAGTCTGTAACACCTTCCTTATTTTTTCTTTTCTTTTTTTTTTCAACATTTTTATTTAGTTTTGAGAGACAGAGAGAGAGAGACAGACAGAGCACAAGCGGGGGAAGGGCAGAGAGAGACGGAGACACAGAATCAGAAGCAGGATCCAGGCTCTGAGATCCTGTGTGCCACGTTGGCACAGAGCCCGACGTGGGGCTCAAACCCACCAACTGTGAGATCATGACCTGAGCTGAAGTCAGAGGCTTAACCGACTGAGCCACCTGGGCATGCCCCCTGCTTTTTTTTTTTTGAGTGAATCTACCCCCCATGTGGGGCTCCAACTCACAACCTTAAGATGGAGAATCGCATGCTCTATTGACTGAGCCAGACGGGTGTCCCTGTAAGTCCATCCTTTCACTCACCTATCAGCCCACATCCAATAGGCCATCCAATCCTCCCAAATATCCCTTAATCTACTCACTTCTGTCTACTCCTCACTACCACTCTTGCCCCGCCCATCATCTCCTCTACTTGAGTCACAGCAACGTTTTCTGCGCTGGTTAGTTCCCCTTTCCACATGTGGCTATTTAAAGTTTATTTATTTTCTTATTTTTAAGTAATCTCCACACCCAATGTGGGGCTCAAACTCACAACCCCAAGATCAAGAGTTGCATGCTCTTCTGACTGAGCCAGCCAAGCATCCCTCCACATGTGGCTATTTGGATTTAAATTTAATAATTAGGTAAATTAAATGAAAGAAACATTCAGTTCCTCAGTCACACTGGCCATATTTCAAGTGCTATGTGTGGCTAGTGGCTACAGTGTCGGTTAGCACAAATACAAACATTTCTGTCATCACAAAAAGTTCTTTTGGATGGTTATTCTATTCTATCCTAGAGTTTCTCTCTGCATGTTTAGGTAAACAAAAACAAAAACAAAAAAACTCATACCCTCATCCCCCCCCCCCCCACCCCGGCTTTTTTTTACACAAAAAGTAGCACACTTTACACATTGTTCTCTAACTTGCTCTCTCACTTGGCAGATACCTTAGAGATCTTTCCACATCAGTCCTTAAAGAGCTTCTTCCTTCTTTGCTTTCAGTTGCAGAATATCCATCCCAAGCTGTGAATGTGGCAGTTTATTTAAGCAGCATCCCCCCCCCCCCCAAAGTAAGGGTTGTTACCAATCTTTTGTTCTTACAGACAATGCAACAACATTGAATGGCTTTGTCCATCTGGAATTTTGCATATATGCAAGTATATCTGGGACACATGCTAGAGGGATCATTTTAGAGTACTAATTTGGTCATGCCCCTCTCCCTGCTGATCACATGCTGTTCCTCCTGATCTCCTTCTCCAGCTCCTGACAAACTTCTACACAGACCTCAGGTCTCAGCTTGGATGTTACCTCTTCTAGGAAGCCCTCCCTGACTCCATCCACACCAGGTCAGGCTAGGTTCCTCCTGGTCTGCATTGTAATTGCCTGGTTCCTCCTGGAGCTTTATGAGGAAGGCATGGGGCGGGGCCTTCTTGTTTTTCCATATATTCTTAGGGCCTGGCACTCAGCGGCTCAATAAATATTTACTCAACGATGAGGCAGGCACCAAGTTCTAGTAGTTGTTCTTCCCTGTACTCCATGGGCTCCCACACCTCACAAAGCTGGAAAGGAGAACCCCCAGAGAGCAGGTGATTCAGATGGGAAACTGAGACACAGAAGTGGCAGCCTTCTTATCAGCATCCTTTTTTTAAAAATAAATTAAAAAAAAAATGTTTATTTAGGGGCACCTGGGTGGCTCAGTCGGTTGAGCATCCGACTTCGGCTCAGGTCATGATCTCACAGTTCATGGGTTCGAGCCTCGTGTCGGGCTCTGTGCTGACAGCTTGGAGCCTGGAGCCTGTTTCAGATTCTGTGTCTCCCTCTCTCTCTCTGCCTCTCCCCTGTTCATGCTCTGTCTCTGTCTCAAGAATAAATAAACATTAAAAAATATATATTAAAAAATGTTTATTTATTTTTGAGGGGGAGAGAGAATGAGTGGGGGAGGGGCAGAGAGAGAGAGGGAGACAGAGGATCTAAAGTGGGCTCTGTGCTGACAGCAGAGAGACCAACGTGGGGAGCCACCCAGGCACCCCAACACATTTTTTTAAAGTTTATTTACTTGAGAGAGAACAAGAGTGAGGGAGGGGCAGAGAGAGAGGGAGAGAGAAAATCCCAGGCAGGCTCAACACTGTCAGCTCAGAACCCAATGTGGGGCCTAAACTCATGAACTGATAGATCATGACATGAGCTGAAATCAAGAGCCAGACACTCAACTGACTAAGCCACCCAGGCGCCCCTTGATCAGCATCCTGACTCCAACGTCTTGTTTTTTCCAGTCCACCCTATAGTTATTAACAATAATAACTATAAGGATTAATATTTATTGAGGACTTGCCAAATACTAAGTGCTGTTCTAAGTTTGTTACATGCATCAACTTATTCAATTGTTATAGCAACCTTGTGAGGAATGTACCCTCATCATCCCCTTCTTAATGAGTAGAGAAATGGATAACTTGTCGTGAATGACAGAGAGTGACTTGAACCCAGGCAGTGGGGCTCCGGAGCTCATGCTCTTATGCACTCTGCCTACCTGTTTGCTGTTCTTAGGGGCCTCTCCCTTTTTCCAAAGCCCACTGGGACTCCTTACTGCCTCAAGCCCAAAACTTCTCTTGTCCTCTCCTCCCCACCCCCACTGCCACCCTGGTCCTTGTTGTCCCTCCTTTCCCTGCCACCCCTGGTCCTACCTCCCCTGGCTTGGCTTGGTTTATTTTCTACTTCATTGGGTTCCCTCAAGACTTGAGCTATAACTACTCTCTGGGCCTCAGTTTTCTTACCTTACTTGATGGCAAGTGAAAACAGGGGACTCTTCTTTTTTTTTCAGCCCTTATCTAACTCCTATATATACTTAAAAAAATTTTTTTTAATGTTTATTTACTTTTGAGAGAGAGAGAGAGAGAGAGAGGGAGAACGAGTGGGGGAGGGGCAGAGAGAGAGAGAGGGAGACACAGAATCCAAAGCAGGATCCAGGCTCCAAGCTGTTAGCACAGAGCCCAATGTGGGGCTCTAACCCACGAACCGTGAGATCATGACCTGGGCCTAAGTCAGATCCTTAGCTGAATGAGCCACCCAGGCGCCCCTAACTCCTATATATATTTTAAAGCCAACTCAAAGGGCTTCCTCCTTCAGGAAGCTTTCCTGGATTTCTCCAGTCCCTAAAGTTCCCTCCCATTCTCCTCTAACTGTAGGCAACTTAAAAAAAATTTTTTTTTAATGTTTACTTATTTTTGAGACAGAGAGAGAGCATGAAAAGGGGGGAGGGGGATCAGAGAGAGGGAGACACAGAATCCGAAGCAGGCTCCAGGCTCCGAGCTGTCAGCACAGAGCCTGACGCGAGGCTCAAACACACAGACTGTGAGATCATGACCTGAGCCAAAGTTGGACTGAGCCACCCAGGCACCCCTGTAGGCAACTTTTAATACCCAGATTAGCACATTAATTTTTCTTTTACTTTCTGGATGTAAATTGCCACCCCCTCCAAAAAAAGTGAATACTCTTTGAAAGAACATCTAAAACGTAGAGCATGCATTTTAATTTTATAGCTTCATTCTTTGAAATACCACCTTCACCACTTATGGCTTCCCTGAGTTCTACCTTCACTAATGTTTACTTCATATTGTTTCTTTAAGTGGATTCACTATTTGTTTATTTGTTTAAAAAATATTTATTTTGGGGGAGAGAGAGAGTGTGTGCTCACGCGCATGTGCAAGTGAGCAGGAAAAGGGCAGAGAGAGAGGGAGAGAGAGAATCCCAAGCAGACTTTGCACTGTCAGTGCAGAGCCCAACACGGGGCTCAAATGAGATCATGACCTGAGCTGAAATTAAGAGTCAGATGCTTAACCGACTGAACCATGCAGGTGCCCTTAAATGGACTATTTTCCTTTTAATTAAAAAAAAAATTTTTTTTTTCAACGTTTATTTATTTTTGGGACAGAGAGAGACAGAGCATGAACGGGGGAGGAGCAGAGAGAGAGGGAGACACAGAATCGGAAACAGGCTCCAGGCTCTGAGCCATCAGCCCAGAGCCCGATGCGGGGCTCGAACTCACGGACCGCGAGATCGTGACCTGGCTGAAGTCGGACGCTTAACCGACTGCGCCACCCAGGCGTCCCCCTTTTAATTTTTTTAATGTTTATTTATTTCTGAGACAGAGAGAGAGAGACATAGCATGAGTGGGGGAGGGGCAGTGAGCGAGGAGACACAGAATCTGAAACAGGCTCCAGGCTCTGAGCTGTCAACACAGAGCCCAACGCGGGGCTCAAACTCACGAACCGTGAGATCATGACCTGAGCCGAAATCGGATGCTCAACCAACTGAGCCACCCAGGCGCCCCTTAAATGGACGATTTAAAATCTAAGGAACTCGGGGCGCCTGGGTGGCTCAGTCGGTTAAGCGTCCGACTTCGGCTCGGGTCATGATCTCGCAGTCCGTGAGTTCGAGCCCCGCGTCGGGCTCTGTGCTGACAGCTCAGAGCCTGGAGCCTGTTTCGGATTCTGTGTCTCCCTCTCTCTGACCCTCCCCCGTTCATGCTCTGTTTCTTTCTGTCTCAAAAATAAATAAATGTTAAAAAAAAAATTTTTTTTTAAAGAAAAAAAAAATAAAATCTAAGGAACTATTATTTATTTATTTATGTATTTATGTATTTATTTATGACATATATTTTGTTTTAAAGTTTTATTTAAGTAATCTCTACACCCAATATGGGGCTCGGACCCATAACACCAAGATCAACAGTCACCGTGTGCTCTTCTAACTGAGCCAGCCAGGTGCCCCAAGAAAATATATTTTATTTCATGAAACCTCATTCATTTATTTTGAGAGAGAAAGAGAATGCAGAAGGGGCAGAGAGAGGGAGAGTGAGAACCCCAAGCAGGCTCTGCACCATTAGCACTGAGTCCGATGCAGGGCTTGAACTCATGAACTGTGAGTTTGTGACCTGAGCTGAAGTCGGTCGCCTAACCGAGTGAGCCACGCAGGTGCCCCAAGGAAATATATTTTGAACGCAAAACATTTACAGTAGTGTAAATGGAAAACCAGCATCATTTGTCATATCTAGAAAGTAAATATAATAATGACAGAACAATGCTGTTAAATTCTAGGCCTTCTAAAAAAAATTTTTTTTTTAATGTTTATTTATTTTTGAGAGAGAGAGAGGTGAGGGGAGCAGAGAGAGAGGAAGACACAGGATCAGAAGTAGGCTTCAGGCTCTGAGTTGTGAGCACAGAGCCCAACCTGGGGCTCGAACCCAAGAACCATGAGATCATAACTGAGCCGAAGTCAGACACTCAACCGACTGAGCCACCCAGGTACCCCTAGGCCCTCTTAGCCAGAGAGAGTACCATAAGTCTTAAGTCATTAGACTTGCTAAGGACAAAAAAAGGAGGACTCTTTCCTTGATGCAAGCAGGATTGCAGGAAAATTGAAAATAGAGTAACTTTCTATGTGAGTTAGGATCATTTAATACTTACATACCTGCCTGGTGTATTGGCCAAAGTCATCTCAAATCCTGCCACAGGCAAGAAGCCCTTATTACACAAAACAGTGGCTTGGTCAGGACAGAACCAGCTTCATCTCCCACCTGTGCCACTCTCCGGCCTCGGTTTGCTCCTCTGTAAAATGGGATGATCATAACCATTCCTGGGACTGCTGTCAAGGTTAAATGAGATGTCACACATGCTGTTCCTGGATTCTCTCAGCTCTGCTGCTTGTCATCTGTACATGACCGCAGGTGACTTGCCCTGCCTCTCTGGGCCTCAGTTTCCTCATTTCCGAAAAGGAATTTATAAAACCTGCCTTGAGAATTTAAAGCACCTTTATTCAACAAATATTTACTGAATACCTACTATGTTCCTATCACTATTTTGTGGGTTGAGGATGTAGCAGTGAAGAAAAGGGACAAAAATCCCTGCCCTCACAGAGCTAACCTTCAAAGGGTACGGGGAGGAGTAAAACTAAATAGGACAATAGATAAAATATAAAGTATAGTATGGTGGGGAACAATAAACACTATGGAAAAATAAGGTGTGGTGAGGGGGCAGCATTGCCAGTTTTAAACTGGGTAATCCAGGGGTTGAATCTGACAGACTGACATTTGAATGATGTCTGAAGGAGGTGAGGGAGTCCTGAGATATCGAGGGGAACGGCAAACCAGGCAGAGGGCACAGCAAATGCAAAGGCCCTGAGGTGGGAGCCAGCCTAGAATTTTTCAGGACAAACAGGAGGCTGATGTAGTCATAACAACAGTGTGAATGAAGAAAAAGAGCAGTAGGAGGCAGAGGCAAAGGGGTCAGATCCTGTAGACATAACTCTGTTTTTGATTTGGAGTGAAACTTTAGCATATTGCCTGGTACATGGTAAGTATCTAATTCACACGAGCTTTAACGATAATAATTCCTGTAATCACTTAGCACTGTCTCCCCACAATGTCTTGGTCGTCAGGTTCCAGGGTGACACACAGAGACCTGCCCTGTCCTATCAGCCGGCCGGCCCTGGTTTACTGGAAGGCAGGGGGCACAGAACGGATGGAACCCAGCCCAAGCATTCCTGGCCCACCCATCCCCTCTCAGATTCCTCCCCAGGCCCGCCACACCCCTGAAGCTTGCTGGGCAGTGGGCACAGGAATGCTGAGGCAGCTGAGGGTTGGGCCTAACTTGGAGAAGGCCAAATAACAAGCAGCAACAACAATAACAGCAGTCACCACTTACTGAACGCTAACTGAACACAAGGCAGAGTGCTGAGTGCTTTCCAAGTGTTACCTCCCAGCAGCCTCTTTTCAGCCCTGAGAGAGAGGGCCGTCTTAGGAACCTGAGGCCTAGAGAGGTCACACCCTCAGATGACTCACACCCATTCTGTGCCCTCTAGGGGCTTCACTCTTCACCAGGACTCTGCCCCACTGGACTTTGAGGACCCTTTCTGACAGGCTCCCCCACCCACTGAGAGAAGAATCTCGCAGCTCCTGCCTGCCAGCTCTGCAGCTGCCCGCAGGCCTGGACAGGTCCTGGCTGCTGCCTCCTCAGCGGCTGTGGATGGAGCAGAGGAGGAATCAGGTTTCACCAGCTCTGGGAGAGAACCCAGGTTGCTGAGTCAGGCCTTTTTCCAGGGCTTCTTAGACTTAGCCTCCAGCCCTGGAGTAGAGGCAGCAGTCCAGAACTGGGAACCCTGGGCCACGCATCTGACCTCACCTCCCACTGCCCTTTGACTCCTGCTCTGCTCCAGGCACACTGGCCTCCCTGCTGAATCCCACCCAGCACACTCCTGCCTCAGGGCCACTGCATTTGTTGTTCCTTTTATCCAAACATACCTGCATACTTGCTCCCCAGTACCCTCCACTCTGCTCAAACGCTCCCTTCTCAGCGAGGACTTCCCGGACTATTAGAACTGAGCCCCGCCCCCAGCCCCATCCCTCCTGCACCTGATCCCAGCTTTCTCTTCTATAGCTTCACCTTTCATTGTACCGTGTATTTTACTGATTTATCTTATTTGTGGTATGTCTCCCATTGAATGTTGGCAGGATTGCCCTTAGACTGGGCAGAAAGGGCCTCTGCACTGTGCTCTAGAAGGCCCTGCTCTGGCCCTCCAGCTCCTTCCATGAGGCCAAGGAGTTGTGACTGCTAGCACCCGGGTCCCCTCCCTTGCCATCGGGACCTTTCCCTGACCAAATGGCCCTAGGCCTTCACCAGGTCTGTCCAGAGGGCAGCCAGCATAGCCCAGGTACATATTCCCAGGCTCAGGGGATGGAAGGCTGTCTGTGGGGGATCAGTAGACAAAGCTTGGATGCATGGGCTGCGGTATACATACAGGAATGTCATGGTGTGGATGGAGCATGAGGTGGGTAGAAAAGTGGATTGACCTTTGCTCCTGGGCTGGGGGCTAACTCTGCCTGTGAAGCCACATTCTGGCCCAGTACTCTGGATGTGTGAAGAACCAGATTAAAACCTGGCCTTCCAGATAGCTGTGAAGCCATGCTTGTTCCAGCACAAAGATAGAGTATCTTTTATTTAACAGTTTGAGTCAACTCATATGGTATGTGAGCCTTATCCACAATTTCACCCAAAGTCCCCAGTATATTAAGGGCTGGGATTGTGAATATTTTCTGCATTTCTGTATCTCCAGCACCTAGAGCAGTGCCTGGTACAGAATACATGTTCAATAAGGGGCGCCTGGGTGGCGCAGTCGGTTAAGCGTCCGACTTCAGCCAGGTCACGATCTCGCGGTCCGGGAGTTCGAGCCCCGCGTCAGGCTCTGGGCTGATGGCTCAGAGCCTGGAGCCTGTTTCCGATTCTGTGTCTCCCTCTCTCTCTGCCCCTCCCCCGTTCATGCTCTGTCTCTCTCTGTCCCAAAAATAAATAAACGTTGAAAAAAAAAAATTAAAAAAAAAAAAAAAGAATACATGTTCAATAAATAGTTAAGTGAACCAATGAAAAAGATGTAGGGCGATGCCCCACATAATCAGGGGGACCCCAGAAGTGGTTGGAAATGCTGTGGCTTTTCAGTGTCAGGGCCTCAGAATCTCAGGGTCAGGTAGGGTCAACTCTGCCTTGCATGGGGGACCCTATGCCTTATATGAAGACCCTCTCTCACTACCTGTCAGCACCCACACTCCCATCATAGCTGGAATTTTTATTCCTTTTTTTTTTTTTTTAATTAAGATTTTAGGGGCACCTGGATGGCTCGGTCGGTTAGGCATCTGACTCTTCATTTCTGTTCAGGTCATGATCTCACTGTTCTTGAGGTTGAGCCCTGCATTGGTTTCTGTGTGGACAGCATGGAGCCTACTTGGGATTCTCTCTCCTTCTTGCTCTGCTCCTTCCCAGCTTGCATGTGAGCTCTCTCTCGAAAGAAATAAAGATTTTAAGTAATCTCTACATCCAAAGCAGGGCCTGAACTTACAACCCCAAGATCAAAAGTTGCGAGCTCCAGGGGGCCTGGGTGGCTCAGTCAGTTGAGCGTCAGCTCAGGTCACAATTTCCCAGTTCATGAGTTAGGGCCCACGTTCGGCTCTGTGCTGACAGCTCAGAGACTGAAGACTGCCTCAGATTCTGTGTCTCCCTCTCCCTCTGCCCTACCCCTTCTCATTCTGTCTCTCAAAAATAAATAAAAACATTAAAAGCAATTTTTAAAAAAAGTTGTAAGCTTCACCAACTGAGCCAGGAAAGTGCCTTGGAGTTTTTATCCTTAATAGTAAAAAGAGCTCATACCTGGGAATCAAGGAAACCTGGACCCCAAAACTGCCTCGGTCATTCATTGTCTGTATATGGCCTTTACTCTCTTTACTCTCAATTTCCTCTTAAAAAGGGAAGCATAAAACCTGTTAGGACTGTTGGTGGAAGAATGCAGGTAGCTGACTCCACCCACGTGAAAGGCAGGGCCAGTCACTGCCCAATACTGACTGCCGCTGCCTCCACTATCGTCACCAAAATGTCCAAGGCATTTCCTGGCGCACAGCAGACTCCCGTTGCAAGGTGCGTGCCAGCCAGGGAGACTGTTCCGCCCTCAGATTCCCTTCCTGTAGACTTTGCCCTCAGTCGCCAGAGTGGAAGGCGCTCGGGACGGTCTGCGGTTCTGATGAATAGTGCCCTCTGCTGGGCATGTGGGGAAGGGCTTGCGGAGAAATCACGGCTGCCCTCACTACTCTGTGCAGACGGGGAATGTCTCTCTCCAGGTGGGAAGTGCAGTTTCCACTCAGGCTGTGGGTGTGGAGATAAAGGAGCAGTAACTGGCCCTGTCAGTCTCAACAACCACCACAGTAGAGATCACACTTAACCCAGCTTTGTATGCCAGGCACCCTTGTAAACATTTTACAGATACTAACTTATTTACTATGACCATTTTACAGATGAGAAAAGTGAGGCACAGGTAGGCTAAGTAGTTTGTCTAAGGCACATACACTGGAAGTGCCAGAATTTGAATCTGTGCCCTGAACCGTGGCTCCTTAGTGGAAGGTGGGAAGTAGCTCTACCTTTAGCCCAAGAGTTGGCCCTGTGGAGTTCCCATGCGAGTTTGAAACTGGACATACAGGCTGTGGGCTGAAAAAGGGGCTTTCCAGTGATTGCCCCCACCCGTTAAATGGCAGGCCACCAAGCTGACCTCAGGGCCCCTTCCCGACTGGCCATCCTTCAGCATTTCCTTGCCTGGACCCTTCTTGGAGTGCCTTTGTGTGGGCCTGTGGTTAAGGAAGGTCCATGCCTTCCAATGGAGGCCATGAATTTGAGGCCTCAGCTACTTGCCCACCTTCCAAGGATGATAGTCATTTTCCTCAGGCCCCTTCAAGGGCCTGGACAAGCCCACCTGCGGAGATGGGTCCTATCTGCAGCCCCTCAGCTCAGGTCAGCAGCAAGGGAAAACGCACCGTGTGAAGTGAGGCCTGGGCTCTGCCCATCTCGGCCCTGCTGGATGATCTTGGGGGAGTGCTTGCTTTTGGAACCTGTATCTTTTCCTATCTGAAAAATGACAGGGGTGGATTGGGGGCAATTTTCAAAGTGCTCTGCATTTGGGGGTTTAAGGAGAAACACTGGGAAGATGAGGCCAAACAGACATGTCTCGGCCATCTGAACTCTTCTTTCCAACAATTTCATTTTTGTAAGATTTTTAAGCAATCCTTATACCCAAAATAGGACTTGAACTTATAACCCTGAGATCAAGAGTTGCATACTCCACCAACCAAGGCAGCCAGGTGCCCCTCCAACAACTTCATGCTTTTTTGGATTAGGGATCTGGGACCTTGGCTTTTAAGTCTGGATGAGGGTGAGGGGGGAATCACTTAAAACAATGAGCCCAAGGGGTCCTTTCAGCACCAAGCTGTCATCCTTGACTGAACCCTCCACTTGGAAAACAAGCAGCCTTGATCCCAAACAGAACCACAGGCTCCTCTCACCCTAGTGAGACACATTCCTAGTCACTGGAGGACTGGCTTTGAAGCATCTGCAGAGTTGGGTGCTCCAAGGAGTTTATTTCAACATTGTTAAGGGCAAAAAAGTAGAATCATTCATGTCCATGGATGGTGGGGACATTGAATAAATGCTGACATCCAAACTTGGTATGTCATAGGCAGAAAGGCAGCCTCCGAGGCCCTGTTGTGAAAAGGTATAATGCAAAATGTGTGTGTGATGAATGCACAGGGGGAAAAGGTTGGAAGGACGCGTACCAAACTGTTGCACCACAAAATATTAAGGATTAACATTCAGGTGGTCCCCAATGGTATGGCCAAACACACTGGTTATTTATGGGTGCTAAACTTTATTTGGATTCCTTATTATAGGCCCTAAAGGCCAGAGTCCTAAAATCCCATTTTGCAGATGAGAAGCAGGCCCAGAGTGAGAAAGGGATGTTATATATCCATCCCCATCCCAGAGCCCAGGTTCGTTTTCTCCACTCACTCAGAGGCTGGTGACTAGTTCCAGTGCCAGGGGAGTCTAGATCCATCCACAAAGACCAGCCTTGGCTAGAAAAGGCCACTTCTCCTCCTCAACACCCTCCAAAAATCCCAGGGGAGGAAGGCCAGGCTGCACAGTGGCTGTTTGGTTTTATTATTAGTCTCAGCTGAAGATAGGGTTTCAGGCTTTTCAGAGAGGAGTTCAAGATAAGGGGCAGCAGGTGTTTGCTGGCTGAGACACCGAATCCTCTCACCTTATCAGCAAAAGCAGCAGGGCCCTGAGACAGGGGAACCTGAGGCCACAGGAGCCAGAGGCTGCAGCTTGAGGGAGAGCCAGGAGGTGGCCTTGACCTGCAGGCTAAGGAGCTGTGGACCAAGGATGGATGAGAAGGTTTCCCACTTAACTTCGTTCCCCTTTGACTTCCCATCCATGATCTGAGACTTAGCACACCCTCAGTCACATCCTCCGGAGCCTTGGTGGCAAACCTGACTGGACATCAGAATTGCCTGGAAGGCCTGTTAAAGCAGATTGCAGGGTCCCACCTAGAGTTTCTGATTCGGCAAGAAATGCAGATGCTGGCAGTCCAGGAACTGCACTCTGAGTACCAGTGCTTTAAAGCATTAGTCCCTCTTGTGGAAAGAAAATTTTTAATTCAACTTCAGCAATCCCTATGGCTTCACTTGAGATTCTTCTCTCTTGGTTCATCGCAAAGAAAATGTTAAACTTCGCTTTAACAAAGGAACGCACGGAATAGTTCTTTCCCTGCTGTCTCTTCATCCTTATTCCTGCATCCGTGTATTGTTGGGATCGCTCCAATTTCACGTACATCCTGGGTGAGTTCTCTAATTTTCTGTCTGGCTTGATTTTGATGATGATCAGGTGTCATTAAAAAAAAATACAATGAGGCCATTCTTTAAAGGAGGAAAATCCCCTCAGAGGGTGATTGTGAGGATTTGTTTAAAGGAAACAGTGGAAGTTAAGTGGTATTTGGCCCTAAAATGTATCAAATAAATGGTAGCTATTACCAGTGAACACAAATTGCACCTACAGTGTGACAGATATGAAGCCATCCAGTCTCCATAAAAATTCCCCATTTTATACATGAAAAATGTGAGGCAAGTAGAGGTTAAATTACGTTGCTAGGAAGTGGCAGTATCAGATCCTCCCTAAACCCTCCGCCCCTACCACCCCGTCCTTTCCTTATAGAGCCCACCACACAGAAGAGGAAATGCTTGCCCACATGACAGCAGCCACTGTTCCAGTAAAGACGTTGCCTGTAGTCCTGGTGGGGGCTCAGCCTGGAGGTAAGGGAGTTAATGTTTCTGTCCCACAGAAGAGAAGCTCAGAATTTGCAGAGAGATGGGTGCCTCGCTGGTTTAGTCGGAAGAGCATGAGTCTTGATCTCAGAGTTGTGAGTTTGAGCACCACGTTGGGTGGTTTAAAAAAAAAAAAAAAAGAATTTGTAGAGAGAGGGCAGGCTCACCCTCATCAGGCCTCCTCGGACACATATACAAATCCTGAGCTTCCTCCATCATCAGGACAAAGCTGGGTGAAGCCAGCAGGGTTAGATGTGCTCACTCCCCTTATAAAACTCTGAAAATTCTAAAAACCTCTGAATTGGACACCGAAGTGGGTGAATGGTATGGTATAGGACTCATAGGGCAATAAAATGGCAATAAAAAAAAGTTCACTCCCCAGGCACCTCTGGGAAAAATTCCTTTAATAAAAAAGTTGTAGTACATTTACACGATTGTCATCACCCTTTTTCTACAGCACTCAATAGGGAAAATAAAAAATAAAGGACAACCTAGTCGCGCTCAGTATAAAAACGCAGTAATTCATTCCAACAGGAGGCCTTATCACCTGGAGAAGAGACACAAATGCATGAGGGCATGTAAGTTGAGCAGCTGAGGTCTGGACTTCTGGAGGAATCCAAAGGACGGCTGAAGACCCGCCTCTAACTTTTTGAAGACAGTATTTAAAAAAAAATTAAAAAAAAAAAAATCCAGGTTGTGATAAGAGGCCTCATTCTAAGGAGCTGGGTCCATTCCAGAGAAAACATCATCACGGTGGGGGGCGGGGAGGGGGGGTGCAGGGGGTGGTCAGAGTCTGTCCAGTCTCAGGACATAGAGCCAGGCATTTTATGGCAGGTTATAGACTCCTGGAAATTTGATCTCAGAAGCAACCCTGGCCTAGTCTGAGAGGTTTTCAGAAGTGAAATCAAACTGCCCATGGCCCTCTATTCTGAAAGGCTCAGAAACCACCCCTTAATGTCGGACTTGACACCTCTCTCCTCCAAGTTGCTAAGGCCACTTCTTGACAAGCTCCCAAGTTCTTGGCTGAGGAGAGGACTCAGGCTCCTTGGAAATGCCACTGCGGCCCACCTTTAGCCCGGGTCCTGTTGGAAGGCCGCCTAGTCGTCCTGGCCACCACCATACATGTCTGCCAGCTTCTTGAAGCGACTGCCCCACTCGTTCAGATAGTCATAGTCTTGGTCCTGGTCAGAGGCTGAGGAGGTGAGGGAGCTCAGGGACGCGGCATCAGAGCCGCTGCCCTCATAGTCAAACACCAGCAGGGAGTCGTACGGTGGGGCTGTGGGGTCCGTGTTTGCCGCCTTCAGGTTCTGTGGCGACAAGAGCAGGTGGTTAGGAGCGGCGGTCAGACACTCAGCAGCTGTGGGAGCTCGGGCAAGGTAGCTCACCCTGCCGAGCCTGCGTTTCCTCATCTGTGAAGACCTCTCTTTCCTCCATGCAGGTTTGAAGGGTGAAATGAAATAATGCACATGGATACTTAGCACTGAGCCCAGCATACAGCAGGTGCTCACTGTGGCAGCTCAAGAGCAGGGAGGAACTCTGAAACCAGACAGCTTGAGTCAGAACTCAGACTTCACATACTAGTTTTGTGACCTTGGGCAAACCCCTTTTTATCTCTAGGTGCTGTTTTTGTCTGGTCTCCAAAACGGGATACTTCAAACAGTTTTAGAGGAATACACTAATACATGTAAATATATGTAAAGTGTGTATTAGAATAGTACCTAGCATATAGGGGAACATCATTTTCCTCATTTGTAAAATCAGGACAACAATAGGATTCCTTCCCTGCAGTCGATGTGGGGATTGAATGACATGGTATTTGCAAACTATCTGACACAGAGACATTCTGGAAATGGTCTTCATTTAACTGGAGGGAAAAGTTCCAGGTATTTAGTTCCAAGGCATCTTTTCAAACCATCTGCTCTGGGCAACTTTCCCCAGATGCTTTTGTTTTTGCACAGCTCTCTCAAATATGCTCATGCTAAACAATAGAGTCTAACCACCAGGCTACTTCTAGAAGGCAAGAAGGGGAAGCAGAAACGTTCAAGCCAGGGTGAGGTATTTTGACAAGCCACTGGGCCCTCTGCCCATCATTGCTTCCCCAAACCCATCAATCTATCTTCCCTCCCTCTTACTAAGCACCTTTATTTTACAGGGCACCCAAATGGCTCAGTCAGTAGAGCCAGCAACTCTTGATCTAGGGGTCGTGAGTTCAAGCCCCACATTGGGTGCAGAGCTTAAGGAAAAAAAAAGAAAGAAAAACCTCCATTTACTGCTAATGGTGTCCCAGGCTGTGAGAGGCTCCTATCATTTATTTCCTGTGTACCTAGTTCAGTGGTTATCACAACCCTGCCTGTATATTTGATTTTAAGCTGGGGGAGCTTTAAAAAAATTGGAGTCTTAAAAAGAAATCCCTGGTTTCCAGGAATTGTTATTTTTCAAAATCCCACAGATAAATCAAATGTATGATCAGAATTAAGAACACTGGAGACACTCAGCTATTATCAACAATAACTATCATAACCTAATAAATGCCAGTGGTACCTGGGTGGCTCAGTTGGTTAGGCGTCCAACTTCAGCTCAAGTCATGATCTCACGGTTTGTGAGTTTGAACCCCCTGTTGGGCTCTGTGCTGACAATGCAGAGCCTGGAGCCTGCTTAGAGTTCTGTGTCTTCCTCTCTTTCTGCCCCTCCCCACCTCACCCTCTGTCTCTCTCTCAAAAATAAATAAACATTAAACAGATTTTTAAATAAAACAAAATAAATGCTACATGCCAGGCCAGTGGTTCCTAGACTCAAATTATTTGGGAATCTTTTAAAAATTCTGAAGCCCAGGCCATATCCAGATCAATTAAATCACAATCTCCATGGGGAGTCAGAAACGTCAGTAGTTTTTTAAGTTCCCCAGGAGATTTCAATGTTTGGAAACTACTGTTCTAGGTGCTTACTCATCTGACCCTTAAAGTGACTTATAACAGCGGGTCCCCAACTCTGTTCCACATTGGGATCAGCTGGGATCTTTAAAAATTTAAACCCAGGTAGTCTGGCTGCACAGTTTTCAAGCAACTGTTATGTGTGTTGCATAAATGAATAAATTATTCTTAACCTGTTAACCACTCTGCAACTTAGGGTTTTATGGAGGAGAAAACAGAAGCCCAGACGTTAGCCAAATGTCAGGAGGTCACACAGCTGGTTGGCAGGGGAGCCAAGATTTGAACCCAGAGCCAAGACTCCAAGCCCATGCTTTTTTCCCCCATACTGCTGGTGCTTGAATCAAGGGCTTCCCTTGGCTGGCCCCCTATGCCTCACCTCGATGATGAAGTTCCCAATCTCATCTGGGTTGGCTGGACGTGGACGGTACATGGGTGTGGGGATGAAGGACGGCGCCACATCATTGCGGAGAACGACCTCAGGCCGGGCCTCCAGACCACGGTGGAGTTGGGTGATGTCATAGTCCTTCATGAAAGTCAAGGACAGCATGGGGTTGAGAAGTGAACTCCTCCACCATTTGTATGTCATGCCATTTCCCTGCCACTTGGATGTTCTGGTTCATGGGTAGGTCTTAAAAGATAGTCTTTGTCAGATATTTCTGAAAGCCCTTGTTCCCACAGCTCCTCCTCCAAAATTAAGCACAGGCTCAAGGTCACCTTAGCTGGGGCCAAAGGGACTACAGCAGTAGACCAGACACCCTCTCAGAAGAGAAGAGGTATCAATCTTACATGAAGATGGATGCTTTAGGCCAGAGTCTAGTCAACGTAGCTAATATGGTTAGTTGGTTAACCCAACCATCCCTGCCAGTGGCCCTGGAGGCATCCATTTCCCAACACTTAGACCTTCCCAGTGCCTCACCTGGTCCTCCTCACCACCTCCCTCTTCGCCATAGTAGAAGACATTGTCACGGGTGTCATCTTCTGGGAGCAGAAGGGGCTCCTTGACCTTCCTCTTCTTCCTCACCAACAAGAGGAGGACCAGGAGGAGAACTGCAAGAGTTAAGGAGTGTGAATATTCACCCCCCACAACCATGGAACTGGCCAATAGCCCCAAACCCTTAGCGCCCCATCTAATTTTAGACCCCTTCACTCTGCAGCCAGGGTTGAAAACACTTCAGTGGCTCCCCTGCACCTAGGAAAACCCCCAATTCCTTATCAAAGTGTACCGGATTGGCCCCTGTCTTTCTCCACACATCTACACCCCCACGCGGGTCTAGTCACATTTGCCTCCTTGGAGTTCCTCAAATAACACCTAGCGGTTTACCACTTCAGGAGCTTCATGTGGGCTTTTCTCATCTGGAACATTTTGTACACATGGCTCTCACCCTTCAGGCCTCAGTCTACTATCCCCTCCTCCTAGCAGCAAACTGACTTCATTCCCCCACCAACAATTATGTACCATTTATTGTCAGTCTTCCCTTATCGGTGATACTGGTCCTCAAGGAAACACTCCTCTATGGGGATGGGAATCTCCTAGCAGATGTTACTTTTCAGCAAGACTCTTTTTCAGTCCCCAGTGACCCCTACATTAGCCACAGATTTTAAGTTAAAAAGCAAGAAAGTGAAACTCTGATATGGTGCAGTAATTTGAACTTAGGTGCAAATACTATTTTGGTATTTCAAGAGAGGAACTTAGCTTTTAGTAATATGGTCAGAAAGCCTGGCAGGCCATATGGACATTGGAGTATTGGCCAACTAATGCCTAGCTGTTCTCTCTAATGCCAGGACTACCCCCAGCTAATCCCATATGAAGAAGCGACCCCAGGGTCCTCTCTGTGGCTGTCCAATGTGACAGGATACACCCACCATTTAGCTTTAGCACTTTTTTTGGCCTGTTTACACAATTCCTGTCTATCTCTGGCCAGTCAAAACAGACCTAGCCTTCTGGGGGAGTCTGTGGGTTATCAGCATGCACACCTTATGTGGGCCAGACTGCAATCTTTGCCTCCCCTCTTCCTCCTCACTGAGTCTGGGGAAAGGCAGGAAGGAGGTGAACTGCACTTCTCACCTGCACCAAAGTTACATGTCTGCCTACTGATATCTCCATTTGGACCGTCTGGCAATTCTCTTCCCATGATCCTTTCCAAACTGGCTAATGGAAACTCCAGTTTCTACTTGTTTGGGTATCAGAATCATTGATGGTTCTTTTCTTCATACCACATATGAATCTGAATAGATTCTGCCTTGAAATACAACCACCTCTCACCATCTCACTCCTAGAATATGGCAATAGCTCCTTAATAGTCTCCCTGTCTCCACCCTTACCCCTGTACAGTCTGTTTACTGGGAATCCTATAAAATTCAAGTCAAATCACATCACTGCTTTGCTCTAAACCTTCTGATGACTTCTCATTTCATCACATCCTCACAATAGCCTACAAGGCCCAACAGGATGCTCTGCCACAACCATCACCTCTCTGACTTCATCTCCTACTTTTTTCCCCTTTGCTTTTTCCACTCCAGCAATTTATTGTTTCCACACACCAAGCACAGCGCTGCCTTAGGGCCTTTGCACTTGCTGTTCCTGAGATAGCTGCATGATTTGCTGCCTCACCTTTTTCAGGTCTTTATTCGAATATCCCTTCTCAACAAAGCCTTTCTTACCCATCCTACTTAAGATGGCAGACCTCCTCACTCCACTTCTTTTTCTCCATACCAATACCTATTTCTCTGCCAGATGATTCACTGTCTGCTCTCTGCATGCAAAGTAAGCTCCATGAAGACACAGAGTGGTCTGTGTTATAAAATGCTGCACCCCCAGCGCTGAAACAGTGCTTAGAGCACAGTATGTGGATTCGTTAAAGTTTGCCCTTGTTGAATTCGTACCGGATTGTGTTTCTGTGTAAGGAATTCAGAGGGTAGAAAAAACAAAGGTGATAGGTTCTACCTTTAAAGAACCTAGCTTGTAACTAAACACTTCCGCCCACTAGACTCGTGACTCTCAAACTCTAGCATACATCAGAACCCGTGCTGGGCTTGTTAAAACACAGGTTACTGGGTCTTACCCCTAAGTTTCTGAATCAATGGGTCAGGAGTGGGCCTGAGAACTGGCCTTTTTAACAAGTTCCTGGGTAATTCTAATGTCGTTGGTCTGAGGATCACACTTTCAGAACCACTGCTCTAGCCTCTAGATGACATGACAGTTGGGCTGGGTCTGTCTGTTCACGACTGTATCCCCAAAGCCTGGCACATTCCAGAAGTTCCATCAACATCTATTGACTGAATGACACTCCTAGAGTTAAGAGTATCAGGAACAGATATGCAATGTTGGGGATGTCTTAGTCCCAGCAGTCCAGGGTAGAACTGGGTCTTCTAACTACCCCATCCAGAGAGGGGAGAGGGCACGGGTACTCACGCAGCAGAGCCAGGACAGCCCCCAGGACCGGGAGGAGGAAGCCCCCCTTCCAGGGTTTGGGGCAGGTCTCCACATGGCCATGGCAGTCACACACCGTGGCGCTGATCACTGTCAGCTGTTCCTTGTTGCCATGGTCAGATAGAGAAAGGTGCACATTGTATGTGTCTTGCTTCAGGAACTTCTTCAAGGACAGGGCCACTGTGTTTCCTGGAGTGGACAGATAACATTCACCCTGGGAGACCCCCAAGTGGAACTGGGCAGATCATGTTGGAGGTCTGAGGAGACAGCCTCTACATCTGGGCAACAGGGAGAAATATCCCAAAAGCACACTTATGTCAAGTGTTAAAAGTTGATATTTGGCCAAAGCCAAATATGCACCATCATGGAAAGAATTACTGGAATAGGAAAATTTATTTATTGGGGCGCCTGGGTGACTCAGTCAGTTAAGCATCGGACTCTTGATTTTAGCAAAAGTCATGATCTCGCAGCCTGTGGGTGTAGGCCCTTGTGTCAGGCTCTGTGCTGACAGCATGGAGCCTGCTTGGGATTCTCCTTCTCTCTCTGCCCCTCCCCTTCTCACACTCCCTGTCTGCCCCCTCCCCTCTCTCAAAAGAAATAAAACTAAAATTTTTAAAAATAAGGGAAAAGAAATTCATCATTTTCCCCCCTTAAAATCAATAATTACACTATTTTTAAAATAACGATGTTTTTTAAAAAGTCATGTCATGCAAGGCCAAAAATTTCTCAGCACCATTAGCTGCTAGACTGTTCTCTGCCTCAAAAAAGAATACATTGGAATAAATTCTTTCTGAGAGATAACTCATGAACCATTAGATCATGACCCGAGCTGAAGTCAGAGACTCAACTGACTCAGCCACCCGGGTGCCCCTCAAGCCATTTTTAGTTCAAAGTTTCTGCATGGGGTGCCTGGGTGGCTCAGTCGGTTAAGCATCTAACTTCAGCTCAGGTCATGATCTCACAGTTCATGAGTTTGACCCCCGCGTTGGGCTCTTTGCTGACAGCTCAGAGCCTGAGCCTGCTTGTGATTCTGTGTCTCCCTCTCTCTCTGCCCCTTCCCAACTCATGCTCTGTCTCTGTCTCAGAAATGAATAAAGCATTAAAAAAAATTTTTTTTAAAAAGTTTATGCAGACTCTCTGGCCTCCTCCTAGCAAGAAGGCTAGAAGGGAGAATTTGCCCTGTTCCAATTCAGCGATGGCAAGCAGAGAGGGAGCTCTGCAGGCTGAGAATTTAGTCTCCTACATAGAGGCCAACATGGTGTGTTTCCCTGAAACATCCCTACCACCATCCTATCCCCATGCTGGATGGCGATTTCTCAGGGGCTGATGACAATGGTGGTGCCAGTGACTAAGCAGGCACTAACTGGGAGCCACGCCCTACTCTTCTCCACTACCACTTTAAGAGGCAGGTACTATTTTTTTTTAATGTTTATTTACGTTTGAGAGAAAGTGGGGGAGGGGCAGAGCAAGAGGGACAGAGGATCCAAAACAGGCTCCACTGACAGCAGAGAACCCAATGCGAGGCTCAAACTCGTGGACTGTGAGATCACGACCTGAGCTGAAGTCTGACATTCAACTGACTGAGCCACCCAGGTGCCCCAAGAGGCAGGTACTATTATTCTGATTTTACAAATGCAGAAATTGAAGCTCAGAGAGGTCAAGTAACTAATGTGAGATCACACTGGGGTAGGGGATGGATTAACTCCCCTGATAACAAGGACATGATCAGTTAGAAAAACTAAGCTAAGCTGAGACGCCTGGGTGGCTCAGTTGGTTAAGCAGCAGACTTCAGCTCAGGTCATGATCTTGCAGTCCATGAGTTCAAGCCCCGCATCGGGCTCTGTGCTGACAGCTTGGCGCCTAGAACCTGATTCAGATTCTGTGTCTCCCTCTCTCTCTGCCCCTTCCCCATTCGCACTCTGTTTTTAAAAAATGAATAAATGTTAAAACAAAAAACAAAAACTTAAGGGGCCACTGGGTGGTGTCCGACTTTGGCTCATGTCATGATCTCACAGTTCCTGGGTTTAAGCCCTGTGTCAGGCACTATGCTGACAGCTCAGAGCCTGGAGCTTGTCTCGGATTCTGTGTCTTCCTCTCTCTGTCTCTCTCTCAGCCTCTCTCCTGCTTGTGCTTACTCTCTCTTTCAAAAATAAACAAACATACATTAAAAAAAAAAAAAAAAGGAAAGAGAAACTAACTTAAAACCAAGAACCAGGTATCAATATTATCACCAGGTGTTGGTACCAGTGGGCTTTGGTCATAATACTCACACCTGACTGAACCAGATCTGTGATTGCTGCTGGGAAATAGTGGTGATGAATGAAGGTGGCTGTTCACACACCTACTGAGCACTGATGTACCAAACAACGTGTCTCTTGTGTCATCACTTAATCTTCACAATAACCGTATCGAAGTAGGTACACTTATCGGCACCATTCTACAGATAGGGATTAACTGAGGAACAGTGAGGTTCAGTAGTGTGTCCATAATCATAAAGCTAGTAAATGGAGAAACTGGGTCTTGAACTAAGGCATTCTGGTTCCAGAGTCCATGCTCTATAAATGATAAGGTCAGGGATGGGGAAAAAATGGCTTCCAGGCCACAACGGGGTAACAGGAGACCAACTTGCACTCCTCAAAGGAAAGGTGCTGGTCATACATACCCAAATCACAGGAATCATAAAATTGAGATCATGTGGGTATCTGAAACAGGTCTCCTGAGTCCTTTCAGGGCTAGGCTCAGCAGCAGTAATAGACACTGGACATATCCAAGTAGGATATATAGATAAATATCCTATTTATAGGGGCAGAACCTATATATACTGGTTCCCCATTTCCCTCCTAGGGGACCTTAGCCCCAAGAGGAAAGGGGACACATTTTAAACCAAAGTGAACAGTGTCTCTCCAGGAGCCTTCCTGGCACTTGAGGCTGGATCCACCTTTCTCACACACCCCGGGTCCTCACCCACTTGATACCAAGTTAGACCCCTTTTCAGTCTTGTGACAACTAAAATACCATGACAGACTGAGAACCTCTGGGTGGATGGAAAGAGAAAGCACAGGGAGATGGATTGGAGCAGGGTGTTGGGGAAAGGGACTGTGGCTTCAATTTCTGCTCCATACTTACCCACTCTGTGCCCTTGGGCATACTATTAACCTCTCTGAGCCTCATTCTCATCTTTAAATACGTATAAAAATACTGACCACAGAAGGTGGTAGAAATATTACAGAAGGAAAGAAAAAGCACTTTGCATATTGTTCAATATGCATTCAATAAATGGTAGGAAGCAGAGATCTAATGATAAATCAGACTGTCTGGATCCAAATTCTGGTGGCCATCATTTTCTAGCCATAAAGCCTTTGGCAAGCTATTTAACCTTCTGTAAGCCTTGGTTTCGTCGTGTAAAATGGGTGCATATACATTTATGTGTGTTAATAGTACCTTCTTCACCCAGGGTTGTTGTGAGGATTAAGTCACCTAATCTATGAAGCATCTGAAGTGGTATAGTATATACCATATATAGTATATACCAGTGATATACTAGCACATACTAAGTATGCTCACGACATGTTAGCTATTATCACTGCAGGAATCCTAGTTCTTTTATTATGTGATACTGAGAAAGCCACACCCTCTCTCTCCCGGCCTCAGTTTTTCCATCTGTACGGGAAGGTGGTTGGACAAGAACAGTCTTAAAGGGCTGCTGTGGATTTCCACAGGCTAACACAAAGTTAATAAGTAGCGAAAGTGTTGAATGGTGTCTCTCCAACATTTTTTGTCTTTTTTTTTCCTTTTTTTAAAAGTAGGCTTATGCCCAGCATGGAGCCCTATGTGGGGCTTGAACTCATGATTCTGAGATCAAGAGTTGGATGCTTAGGGGTACCTGGGTGGATTCTCCTTCTCTCTCTTTTTGCTCCTTCCCCTCTGGTGCATCCTCGCACTCTGGCTCTCTCTCTCTCTCTCAAAATAAATAAATAAACTTAAAAAAAAGTCAGATGCTTAACCAACTGAACCACCCAGGCACCCATGGGTTGACGTTCTTAACTCAGTGACCCACAAGATGCTGGAATGTGTACAGGGTCCCGGTATGGGGCAGACACCCACCTACTACCAACCACCACTCAATTACCTTTCTCATTGACCTCTGCTGTCCAGTAGATATCCGAGTCATGTGTGAGCTGGGCCTGGAAAGGGGAGGTGTGGGGGGACAGGTCCTTGTCCGTGATGTTCAGCACTTGGGGCACAGGGCTTTGGTTGCAGATAGTGATCTGTCGGGGTTCGGGGACCGGGCCATGGTCGTTGATGTCCATAAGTGTTAGCAGGAGGGTCCCAGTGCCAGTGGTGGGAGGGCTCCCTGTTCATAATTACACATAGGATCCCTTTTAGTATCTGCTGTTGGTTGGGGTGATGAATGAGTGTTAAGCTCTCCTATGACCTATCCAATCAGCCCCAGGGAGGTTCCTTTTAACTGCCTAGCTGTAACTTTTCAAGACCTTCCATGCCCTGCCCTGGTCTCATCATAGATCAAACCAGTGATGGTAAATCCATGGCGGTCATGCCATCTTTCCCATAGCAGACATTACTAAGTGATCCTAGCACCCTTACAGCCACTTCATCCATATGGCCACTACCAATCTATCACAAAAGGAAACCTACTGGCCATCTCAGGGCTGATGCAGTGTTTGCTAATGAGCTTTAGGGATGCTTCCCTTCACAGTCCTGCGGGAACCTTTCATCTGCCTCCAGACCTTGCTTCACTGTGTCAAGCAGCAATGTCAAGTCACATCCTAACTCCCAATCCTGTCATGGTATGACATCACTAACCAATCATGGCACTTTCCAGGCAGCCCCTTTCAATCAATCACAAGGCCAATTCTGGGCTCAGTGAACCACACACTTAGGCTAAAAGAAGTCATTCTCCTAACACTTGGGTCTTAGGGAAACCACAGCCAATCCTGGTCTTTGAAAGACTCCTCTAAAGTCCCCTTTGACCCTCCAGATTGGTTTGCTGACATCTTTCCCTGACACCATACTCTGTGGAGGGGATGTGCTGTGTCATGGGCTCCAAAAGTACCCAAGCGGAGGGATTGGGAGGAAGCTCTCACCATCATCTGTGGCCAAGACCATGACTTCATAGACATTGTTCTTCACAAACCGTTCATCCTCACGGTCTAAAACCCCCGTGGCAGTGACCTGTCCACTGTCTGGGTCCATTGCTAGCCACCCTGCTGGGTCTCTGAGGATGTGGTAGCTGGAGTGGAAAAGTTGAAAAGAGTCATTTCCAGAATACTTAGAATTCTGGTTGTCCTCCAAAGCCTACTCATTCAACTGGCAGATGCTGTTATGGGTCTCGGGGCTCCTAAGCAAGATCACATGAAGAATGCATCTCACCCCAAATGGAAGCGAGAGCGGCAGAAAGAGGGCCCAGCAGGGACACATGAGAGAGAGTGGGAATACCTGCCCCCTAGACCTCTGTTCAGAGTCTTCAGTGTTGGGGAGGGTAGGAAGGGAAGGTCCTGTGCGGGGATGATGTTCAAAATATTTAGCAATCTTTCTGGTAATGGGAGCAAACGCTGGCCATAATAAATAACCCGTCCAATACTACTAATGCTTTTGGATGCATCTGAGCCCAGCTCCTGTGTACCTGATCTTCTGATTTCCCTCGTCAGGGTCCTGCGCAGTGTAGGTGCAGACAGACTCCCCGACAGAGATGCCCTCCTGGACCTCGATGACTTTGGAGGGTGGGACAAACACAGGTGCCTCATTCACATCCTCCACATGAACTACTATGGTGGCCGTGGAGGTTGGGAGCTTCACCACAAAGGGAGCCTCATTGGTCACTTCAATGTACAGGGTGTGTTGGTTTTTGGCCTCGAAGTCCAAGCCCTGAGAGAGAAAAGGAAGGAGAACCTGAGCCACCAATTTGTGAGGAGACCCCATGCAATGCTTTGAGGTCAGAAGGAAAGGGCCCACAGTGAGGGGCTCAAGGTTTCCAGGAACAGCAACATTGCCCTTTCCATATAGCCTCCGACACTTTGAGTGGACAGCCAGTAGGGCCTCTCAGACCACCCCTAAACCAGAAAGCCCTACAGTTGGTTCCCAACAGGATGGTGGAGAAACTCGTGGAGGCCTTTCTGGTGATCCTAATGACTGGGGATGCCGCTGGCATTTTTAGGCTGGGGCAGGGAAACCAAGAACTGTTCCACAGGCTGTGTGACTTGCCAATATCCCCCTGAACATTCATGTGCTTGTGGGTGTGGAAAATCTGTTGATAATTCCAGTCTAGAACACGTTTTATGTGTTTCTGAGGCAGTTTTAATATATATGACTTTTCTAGGAATGCAAGCTTCTGAGGGGGGCCTGTAATTTGATTTGTTCAGGCCCTTCCCAAAAGCTGTTTATTTGCTGTCCTGTAAAGATACCAGTATGACTTGTGGTGTGTATGAGCCGACAGAATGACACACAGCATCCGCTACAGTTGGATGAGTCTCCAAAGAGAGGCAAGTAACTGACCACCTTCATTGTGTTTTCTAGTATGTTCTCAGAAGCTTGCGTACAGAAATATCTTATTATCAGTAAATTTTCCTGTAAAATTCTTCTTTATTTCACAGTTAGGGCAATCTCTTTTTCTAGAAATTATGTAAGTTAGGTAAGTTTAATTATAAATGAAATTCATTGACAATGTAAAAAGGGCATTACAAAGTTTTTGTTGAAAGAAGGGGATAGTTTTTAAAGTATTATATATAAAACTCTGCTTCTCAAACTAGGCCATTCTAAAAGCATCAATTTTATTCAAAGACTTTTTGAGAGACAACCGTATCTCTAACTACTAAGTAACATAAAACATTTTGCTACGCAAAAACCTAGACATGTGTTATGGATTAAATGCAAAATTTGCAAGCATTCCAATAAAACAGAGCCTCTCTGTTTAAGAAGGCTGACTGGGGACAGCCACTGGACACCAGGATCTGGGAGGAGGAGCTCTACTCATCTGCCTTAATCAAATCAGTGACTCCCACCTGTTTTTTTGAAAGGAGTCCCTGGTTAAGATTTAGTTTGAACAAAGCAATACACTGACACAAGAGGGATGGGAAAGGGTCAGAAGCCACCAGCTTGCTGCACTCCCCAGTTGAATGGTTCAAAGTAGGTGTCCCAAGGCAGATGGTACCTCCTTTTCCCAGAGGCTGCAGACCTGACTGTCCCAGGTGTGGGCTTGTCTAAAGCCCAAAATGACTCACCTTCCTGGTTGTCAGAATGCCCTGGTTGCTCTCGGGGTGGGTGGTGATGGTAAAATGGTCCTCATCGTCACCTTCCAAGATGCGGTAGGTGGCGTGCCATGCGGGTGAGTTGGGGGCATCCAGATCAGTCACTGTCAGCCTCTGCACCTCGTGCCCCACCATGTTCTCAGGCACTTGGGCCTCGTACTGTTGGTATGGGAAGCACAGCACAGTCAGAGCAGAGACTGAACACCCTGAGACCGTTCCACGCTTCACCAGCTATGGATCCTCCATGTGACTCCATGGGAGCTCCATTCCATGCCGCTCACTCTTTCTGGGATCACCCAATACCACACACCAGGGTTTCAGGGCACACACAGATGCGGAATGTCCTGAGACATGTCCTTCCAGCTTCTGGGACAGACCACAGGGATGGTGAGCCTACTATTCGTACATCCAGGGCCTACTACTCCAGTAATCACACTGGTCTGGGTGCCCTAAACCCTGCCATGCTTAGCCACCTATCTAGCTGAGATCAGAAAGGTATGGAGAAGGTGGCAAGAGGGACTAGCTGCCTGACTGCTTTATGGCACTGAGCAGGAACTTTTTTGGAAGCTCTGGAGTAAGTGGCAAAAGTTGGGAACTTGGCTGCTCAGAACACATTTCTAATCAAGCCTAAATAATGTTCAGTATCCAGAATTATCTAAGGATGGAAGGGGGGGTGGGTGTCATCTTGATTGGCACTGAATCCTCCGTCGCTGCAGGTGTACGAAGTATTCACCGGGTGAAGGTGGACAGGTATAGGTGTGAGGCAAATTATAAGTTTTCATAACAACACGGATTTTGTTCCTTTCTTTCCTCCTTCCTTCTTCCATTCTGTCTCTCCCTCTCTCTTTCTCTGTAAAGTAACCTCTACCTCTAATGTGGGGCTAACAGTCACGACACCACGATCAAGAGTCACAAGCTCCCCCTGACTGAGCCAGCCAGGGGCCCCTCAACAAGGATTTTCATATTAAGCACTTATGTACCAGGGATTGTGTTATGAACTGTACATAGATTATTTCATTTAAAACTCAGAACAATGCAGCAGGTATTACTATTACCTCCGTTTCACAGATTAGGAAATGGGGCACAAAGAGGTTAGGTAGTTTGCCTCCGGTCTCACATCTAGTAAGCGGTGGCACAGGACTGGAAGCCATGTGGGCTGTTTCCAGAGTTTCATGAGAAAGAAAAACCTCAGGGGCATCTGGGTGGCTCAGTCAGTTAAGTGGCCGACTCTTGATTTCGGCTCAAGTCATGATCTCACAGTTCATGAGTCTGAGCCCTGCATGGGGCTCTGCACTGACAGTGCAGAACCTGCTAGGGATTCTCTCTCTGACCCTCCCCTGCTTGTGCGTGTGCTCACTTTCTCCCAAAATAAACAAACTTAGAGAAGAAAGAAAACTCAGTCCTTCATCATCTGATGAGGAAAGAAGGACTGAAATCAAATTTACCTTCTGAGGATCAAACACAGGAGCATTGTCATTGGCATCGAGGATTTCCACTATGGCCACTGCTGTGGTGGTAGAACCATCCCCATCCATGTCTGTAGCCTGGATGGTCAGTGTGTACTCAGGGGCTCTCTGGGGAGGAAAGGCAAGTTCAGGCCAAGAGGTCCCTCAGCCTGGGCTCACAGAGGCACAGCTCTGGATATACGTGGAGGGAAGGGGAATGTTTCCCCTTCTCACAGTGCTCTCTTGAATCCCTGCCCCACTACTCACCTACGGCAGAAAAGAACAGAGGCAAAGGGTGGAGGGGGAGGGGAAACACAGAACTAAATCGTTCTCCTGGGCCAACTGTGGGGTGAAGCCTGGGGATTGCCCCCTGACCCCGGGCTGATACAGAATGGGAGCTTTGAGTGGGGATTCGGGTAAAGGTATTAATTAGGAAACAGTAGGCAACTCCAATATCCATGGAGCTAATTCTACTTTGTAGCACACAAGGGACAAATCTGGGCAACGTGCATGCTAAGTGAGCCATTCCGAGAGGAAATGAGAAAACCTACAGAAAATATCAAACGTTTGCATTTTACAGCTGCCTCCTCAGCCTTAACGAGATCATTTGGCAGCATGCCATTGGCCCAAGAGAGCTGTGGGACATCAACATGGGAACACAGCAGCAGCCATTCCCAGCTGACTTGGATTCTCACTGCTCCACCTTGGGCTTTGGAGGCTTGGCTTCTGCTCTTGAATGTCAGGCCCCAGCCTGAGAAAGCCTGAGTAGGCAGCACTCTCCCTAAGGGCCACTCACCTCCCGGTCCAGGCCACTGGAGATGACGCTGATGGTACCCGTGCTCCGGTGGACGGTGAACATGAGGTCATGTGGGTCCTTTGGCTCTTGGCTATGGATAGAGTAAGCAACCACACCATTGTAGGTGTTGATGGCATCGTCCTCATCTGTGGCTGTCACCTGCATCACAGAAGTGCCTGAAGGGGAGAAGGAATGAGTGAGCACCCTTCTCTCCCAGCTCCGATTACAGCATTGCCTACTTCTGGAACTATGAGAGGCTCCACCTTGGACCCATCCTCTACTTTGTGGCCGATTGCTAGGTGGTGTCCTTTTTCCTTTCTCTGCTTCTTTCTTAGAAACAAAATGCTCATAATCATTTTAAGCTGAGCACAAGGTCTGCCTGGAACAAAGATTATTTCCCATCCCTCTTGTAGCTAGCTGTGGCCTTGAGACTAAATTCTGACAAATGGGATATACGACTTTGGGAGAAGTGTTTTTCTGAGTATGGGGCTTATTCTTCCCATCGCTTCCCTCCTTCCAGGTGTAATGGTTGGAACTCCAGGAGCAACCACAAAGTAATCTTGGAAATAAAGCCCCAATAGCAAAGCAATGAGAGAGAAGGAGCCTAGATCTCCAACACTGCAAAGCACCACTGTAGTCTTGATTGTCCACCTCTAGATTTCCTGAATATAAGGAGAAAATAAGGTTTCATCTAAGGTCCTGTTCTTCTTTGGGGGATTTCTGTATTGGCAGCCTAACCAATTCACACTTCTCAAATCTTCCACAACTCAGAGAGGAAGGAAGAGGAGAACCCCTCCCCACCAGCATCGGTTTTTGAGGTCATTATGTGTTATATCCAATCTTCACAATTATGAGTAATATAATTCCCATTTTCAGATGTGAAGATTGAGGCTCAGAGATCATGAAGTTGCCCAGGGTCACAGAAAAAAAGGTCACATGTAAAGAGGCAAATCAAGATTCAAATCTAGATCTTTGTAGCTCTAAAGCTAGTGGTTCCCAAACCTGAAGCTTCTGGGAAACTTTTAAATATACAAATTGCAAAGCTGTGTATTTAACATCATCCTTATTCAGGGATCTTGGGATAGAGTAGGGGGAATCTGAATCTTTAAAGATTTTGGCTTTATTTTTAAATTTTTAATTTATTTTTTTAGAGAATGTGTGTGCAAGTGGGGGAGAGTGTTGGAGGAAAGAAAGAGAGGGAGAAGGAGAGAGAGAGGGAGAAAGAAAGAATCTTAAGCAGGCTCCATGCTCAGCTGGATGCAGGGCTCAATCCCACAACCCTGGCATCATGACCTAAGCTGAAATTTAGAGTGGGATGCCCACCCTACTGAGCCAACCAAGCACCCCAGCAATCTGATTTTTTTAAGATTATCCCAGGTGATCTGATATACAGCAAAGGAAATCAAGTATAGAGGGTTTTTCCAGCCTTTAACAGTCTTGGCTGACCTCTAGATGGTTCTAGAAGTTGACCCAAGGCTATGTCTGGGCCTAGCAGACCTCTCTAGCTGTCCCCTCCCAGTCCTCTTACCGGGTAGTACCCCTTCCAAGACGCTCCCTCTGAAAACATCCTGGGTAAACTTGGGCTTGTGGTCGTTCTGGTCAGTTACAATGATGGAGATGTTCATGGGGTCTTCCACTGAGGCACCGTTCTCTGATACAGCGTGGCCAAAGAGCTGTGGGGGCACAGGTCCAGGGTCAGCCTGACCCCACCCTCCCCACCTGGCAACGGGGCCCTGCTTTTGTTGGATGCTCCAGATTACCTACCTCATACTTAGCAATCTTCTCCCGGTCCAGCGGCTTATTCAACAACAACCAGCCTGTTTCCTTCTCTATGGTGAAGACACCCTCAGGGGGGCTGTCTGCTCCAGGGCCTGTGATGCTGTAGAAAATCTTGGTGCCTCTGTCCTTATTAGATTTGAGCTGGAAGCACAAGAAAATAGCAGCTGACAAAGTGACATATCTCTCACGGCTGCCAACAAAAGTGAGGAGGGGTAAAGCCTTATCAGAAATTGTTCCCAGTACAGAAGCTTTCAGGAGCAAGAAACCTTATAGTAAGGCCTTTGGATGAGGGTCCCTGTACCCGCCAGTGACTCCCTGGGAGAAAGCACAGTCATACCTGATTGAGCTTCTGGGGGAAGGGACCCTTGCCATTCTCAGAGACGGATATCGGTGGAACCACCCATTCTCTCTTGCGTCTTCGTAAGATACGGTTGGATGGGGAGACCTTCAATGGTTTCCTCTCCTGCAAGGAGAGAAGACCCCTTAACCCACGCAAACAGCTGGAAGATACTCGACATCCACTCACTTACAGAAGTTAAGGGTGAGGAGGGAGACCTAAATAGGTTTATTGCACAAGACAAATTGAAAAGAATCCTAAGTGTTTATTTACAGAGAACCAATTAAATACACTAGAATATATAGTTTAGTATTTTATTTAATAACTTACATAATTAGTATGTACCAGCTTTTGTGTAAAAGTGTAGCAAAATAAAGCCACATATTCATAGTGGCTTATATATAAACAAAACCTATTTTTAGATGCAGAAAGAAAGTGCATACATGTAAATAATATATCTTTTTGCATAAAAGAGAGGAGAAAAAGTATTTTTAGATCTGTAAATATATAAAATACATAACATATGTTTAATATACATATAGAATATATAAATAAACTTCAAAAGGAAAAATAACTGGTAACAGTGGTTATCTGTGTATTCTCTTGGAAAGAGCATTAGGTAAATGCAGAGAAACAAAAGGAGGTTATTCACTGTGTAACTTTTTAATATTTTAAAATTGTTGAGCCACATGGATATATTAGCTATTCAAAAAATTAAAAGAAAGAAATGTGGCTGAGTGCCTCAGGTCTGTCTTCCCAGAGGCTCATGGGATGTTCATGGGGTCTTGAATCACCTTCCCTTGGGGTTTAGCAAGATGATATGGGAAAGAAGGAAAGGGTGATGGGAAAGGGAATGGGAGGGGCAAAAGGTACTGGGCCATTGTTCACAAGGCAGTTCTTTGCCCCACTGGCCTGACTCTCTGGCGCCCCTAGTGGAAGGGTGCAGGCATTACCCTGCTTAGATCAGTAGCCACGCCCATAGGTGTGGGCAAACTGAGGGCTAACACTGCCTCTTCTGAAGGGGTAACATGGTTCATAACCCAGCAACCTCGAACTCCTGGCCAGCAGCAAGCTGGGGATGCACAGAGAACATCTTCCTTCCTCCTGGCAGGCGCACATGGTGTCTTACCTGGACTGTTCTACCATTCAGCACAGCAAAGTCACCATCAGTGCTAAGCAGGGCTGACTCTTGCCCAGGGCAGTCCACGAAAATCACTGTGGGTAAGACAGAAACAGAGTATTAGGAAGAAGAAGGCTTCTGGAAGCTACCCTAGTGGAAGCAACACCTGGAGACAGCCTCCTGACTGGATCAAAGATGGTTTCAAGCCACTGCAGGAGACCTGGCTTTGGTTTCCATTATAATCAAATACAAGTTTCAGATGGGGCTTCCAACTTTGGCCTCAAGAGGGAGGACTACATGGTGGTTTGTGAGCCAAGCTGCTTTCTTTGTTCATGAGACCAAAGAATCAAGATCATATACATTCAACAACATCAGCCCCAGATGGCCTCATGAGACAAAGGGTTGACCCGAGGTCATGGTTGAAAGCAGGAGATTTTCAGCATTTCAGAAGACCATGAGTCCACCTATATCCAATATGCATCCTGCTACACTGCTTCTCACACAGATCATTCTGCACAATCTCCAGCTGTTTCAGTTTGTCATGTTCCCTCTGAACCCCCTTGCTTAGCCACCTTTTAAATAAGCACTCTGAGGTGATAACTACCACTCACTAAGCCAGAGACTGGGCCCATTTCATCCTAAACTACCTTAGCTAAGGTAGGTATTATCTCCTTTTCAAAGGTAAGAAAACTGAGGTTCAGAAGCCCTATCAGCCTGACTCCAAACCATCGGCTAGAGAGTACTTACAACCAATGTTCTTAACCACCCTTCCTTGAAGCCAAAGCAGGAGAAGAGGGTACCTGCTGAGGGAACACATGGGCCCATCAGCACCTGCTCTGGCCGAGACACCAGTCTGCATCGTTTTCCTAGGCTGCAGCACAACGAGGACCACAGGGACAGTGCTGTGCCACAGAGATGTCAGCGTGAGGCTTCCAAATGTCCTTTTTCGAAAAATTGTCCTTTAGTCTCAGATTATGAAGATTGTTGTCCCCCCACCCCCGCCTCCACCATTCCCTCCCTCATTTTTTAAATTATTTATTTTGAGAGAGAGAGAGCATGGTGGGGGGGGGGGAGGGAGGGAAGGAGGAAGGGAGGGAGAGGGGGAGGGAGGGAGAGAGAGAGAGAGAATATGAATCCTAAGCAGGCTCTGTGTTGTAAGCATGGAGCTCAATGTGGGGCTCAAACTCACAAACTGAGATCAAGACCTGAGCCAAAACCAACAGTCAATCGTTTAACCCACTGAGCCACCCAAGTACACCTACGATAACTGTTTTAAAAAAAATCCTTCCTTGGGTTGCCTGGGCGGCTCAGTCAGTTAAGCCTCCGACTTTGGCTCAGGTCATGATCTCATGGTTCCTGAGTTTGAGCCCTGCGTCGGGCTCTATGCTGACAGCTCAGAGCCTGCCTTCAGATCCTCTGTCCCCTTCTCTCTGGCCCTCCTCTGCTCGTTCTCTATCCCTCTTCGTTGGGGTGCCTAGTTGGCATAGTCTGTAGAACATGAGACACTTCATCTCAGTGTTGTGAGTTCGAGCCCCACATTGGCTGTAGAGATTACTTAAAAATAAAATCTTAAAATCTGGGGTGCCTGGCTGGCTCAGTCAGTAGAGCATGTGACTCTTGATGTTGGGGTCATGGGTTCAAGCCCCACATTTGGGGTAGAGATTACTTAAATAAAATCTTTTAAAAACTCCTTCCATAAAATAAGAAAGGGTAATAGATGAGTAAACTACAAAAGTAATGTGAACATGCCAAAGAATTCAAACAGCATATGAGTATAATATAAAAAAGTAGAATTCTAAATTGTAAGTATCCAGAATATAAAAACTCCTAAAACTCAACATCAACAAACATTCTAATTAAAGAAAAACAAAAAAACAAAAACAAAAAAAAACGGGGGCGCCTGGGTGGCTCCGTCGGTTAAGCATCCGATGTTGGCTCAGGTCATGATCTCACAGTTCCTGAGTTTGAGCCCCGCATCTGGCTCTGTGCTGACAGCTCAGAGCCTGGAGCCTACTTCAGATTCTGTGTCTCCCTCTCTCTCTCTCTCTGCTCCTCCCCTGCTCATGCTGTGTGTCTCTGTCTCAAAAATGAATAAACTTAAAAAAAAATCTTAAAAAGAAGAAAAAAGGGGGACAAAACATAAGAGACTCTTAAGTACAGAGAACAAACTGAGAGTTGCTGGAGGGATTGTGGGTGGGGGGGATGGGCTAAATGGGTAAGGAGCATTAGGGGAAACACTAGTTGGGGGTGAGCACTGACTGGGTGTTATACATAGGGAATGAATCACTGGAATCTACTCCTGAAATCATTACAGCACTACATGCTAACTAAATTGGAGGTAAATTAAAAAATAACTAAGTAAATAAATAAAAGAAAAAGAAAAAAGCAAAGGACCTGAAAAGACATTGACCTAAAGATATACAGATAACCAATAAGCATATGAAAAGATGCTCAGTATCATTAGTCATTAGGGAAATGCAAATCAGAATCAATTGTGGTACCACTTCACACCTGCTAGGAAAACTATCTTATTTTATTAAAAACAATTTTTTTAATGTTTTATTTTTAAGAGAGAGAGAAAGAGAGAGAGTGCAAGCGAGGGGAGAGGAAAAGAGGGGTACAGAGGTCCAAAGCAGGCTCTGTGCGACAGAGCCTGACATGGGGCTCGAACCCACCAACGGTGAGATCATGACATAAGCTGAAGCTGGATGCCCTGGGAAAACTTTTTTTTTTTTTTTTTTTAAAGAAAAGCAAAGTCCTGCCAAGGTGGGAAGAAAATGGAACCCTCCTGTATTGGGAATGCAAAATGGTGTGAAAAAGTTTGGTGGTTCCTCACAAGGTAAACAGAATTACCGTATGATCCATTGTTCTACTTCTAGGGGTTTACCCCAAAGAAGTGAAAGCAGGAATGCACGAAGAAATTTGTACACTGATTTTCATAGCATCATTTTTCACAATAGCTGAAAGGTGCACACCACCCAAGACTCCATCAAGATATGAAGAGATAAACAAAATGTGTTATATACATGCAGTGGAATGCTATTCGGCTTTCAAAAGTAATATAATTCTGATACATGCTACAATATGGGTGAACCTTGCCAACATTAAGCCAGGTGAAATAAGCCAGTCACAAAAGGACAAATACTGTAGAATTCTGTGTATGAGGTACCTAGAATAGTTAACAGACATAGAAAATAGAATAGAGGTTACCAGGGGCTGGAGAGAGGGACAAATGGGGAGTTACCATTCAATGAGTGCAGAGTTTATGCTGCAAGTAATGAAAAAGTTCTGGAGATGGATTATGATGCCAGTTGCACAACAGTGTGAATGTGCTTTAACACCACTGAATTGTTTACTTTAAAATGGTTAAAACAGCCAATTATAGGTCATGGATATTTTACCTCAGTAAGAAAAAACAGCAGAAGTCTGATGTGGGAGTATAAAACGGAATAGTCATTTTGGAGAACTGTTGGGTGGTATTTACCAAAGCTAAATATACACATTCCCCAAGACCCAGCAATTCCCCTTTGCAGTAGAGACCCAACAAAAACACATTCACCGGAAGGCATGTGTTATAATGTTCACAGCAGCACTATTTCTAATAGTGAAAAACTGGAAATAACCCAAAGGTCCATCAAGGGAGAATGGACAGAAACACTGTAGTATATTCACACAATGAGATCAACCACAAGGACAGACAACAACATGGATGAACCTTATAAACATACAGCTGAGTAACAGAGGCTAGGTGTAAGAGAGGACACAGGTATGATCACATGGACAGGAGGTTCAAGAACAGGCACAACCAACCTAGGTGAAAGAGGTTAAGACATTGGTCATCTTTTGGAGAGAGGGGGTCAGTGAATGGAACGGAAAAGAGGGGAGGCTTAAAGGCATACAGAGGTGCCTTCAGCTCCCCAGAGCCCAGGGCAAGCTCCCTAGAACCCAAGAGCCCCACAGAGAGAGGCAGGATCCAGTCGGGGAAGGCTGGAATGTGCCTGTGACAAAGAGAGAAGATGTTTAAAAATCAGATTGCCCTACTGACAAGGTCCCCACTGAGGGGTGGTGGCCTGTGTGTGATATGCTTGGCCAGTAGGGGAAGAAAGTGGGATCTAGGCCTGAGTCAGTTCCAGGAGGCCCTGGAAACCGCGAGACTCTCAGGCCACCTTTCAGGGTGACCCTGACCTTTGTCTCCTGAACACAGCTCAGTAGTCTCATCATCTGAAGAATTTGCTCTAGGGCTAAAAGGCCCAGGAATGAGATGTGGCAAAGGTTAAATCACTTTAATATAGAGCAACAGTTAAATAATCCATGGATTTACACTCCAGTGTTTACACTCCATGGATTATTTACAGTCCAGTGTTTACACTCCATGGATTATTTATCCAACTATGCAAAATGGTATTTATAGTCGAGTTTTTAAGTTACCTAGGGAAGTTCTTATGCTATGAAGTGAAACCAAGTAAGCAGAATGTAAGCAGAATGTAGAAAGACCTATATAATATATGCAACTATGCACATATAAAAAGTTTGGAAGGGGACTCCTGGGTGGCTCAGTCAGTTAAGCCTCCAACTTTGGCTCAGGTCACCATCTCACAGTTCCTGAGTTCGAGCCCCACATCGGGCTGTCTGCTGTCAGCGCAGAGTCTGCTTCTGATCCTGTCTCCCTCTCTCTCTGCCCCTCCTCCACTCACACTCTCTCAAAGATAAACAAACATTAATATTTTTAAAAATAATAAATAAATAAAATACTGGAAGGAGGGGCACCTGGCTGGCTCATTTGGTAGAGCACGTGACTTTTTTTCCTTTTTATTTTTGAGAAAGAAACAGAGCGTGAGTGGGGGAAGGGCAGAGACAGAGGGAGACACAGAATCTGCAGCAGACTCCAGGCTCTAGCTGTCAGCACAGAGCCCAATGCGGGGCTGGAACTCAAGAACCACAGGATCATGACCTGAGCCAAAGCCCAACATGTAACCAACTGAGCCACCCAGGTGCCCCAAGCATGTGACTCTTGACCTGGAGGTTGGGTTTGAGCCCCTCTTAAAAATAAAAATCTTTAAAAAAGACTGGAAGGAAATAAACCTTTCCGATGACTGTGGTTACCAGCAACTACTGTTTACATTTTTCTGTAGATCAATTTTTCTTTTAACATGAATCGTCTCTCCCCCCCCCCCCCCGCCCCCACTTCAACTCATATGTTTAAGTCCTAACCCCAACTACCTCCAAATGTGACTGTATTTGGAGACAGGGCCTTTAAAGAGGTGACTAACTTAAAACGATGCCATTAGGGTGGGCCCTAAGCTAGTATAACTATTGTCCTTATAGGAGGAAGGAATATGACCACAGATACAGAGAGAAGACCATGTAAAGACACAGAGAAGACAGCCAACTACAAGCTAAGGAGAGAGGCCTGAAACAAAACCGAACTGGCTGATACCTTACTTTTTGTTAAGACCCTCAACCTGGGCTACTTTGTTACCCTAGCAAACGAACACAGCATACACCATTCTCAGCAGTCAAGACTCCCTGTGCTCCTGAATTCTCCCAACAGCTGACATTTAAATCTTTTTATTTTAAGATTTTATTTTTAAGTAATCTCTACAACCAACAAGGGGCTCAAACTCACAACCGTGAGATCAAGAATTACATGTTCTACCAACCAAGCCAGGCAGGCGCCCCAACAGCTGACATTTAAATACATTTTTTGGGGGGGCGCCTGGGTGGCTCAGTCGGTTAAGCGTCCGACTTCGGCTCAGGTCATGATCTCACGGTCTGTGAGTTCGAGCCCCACGTCGGGCTCTGTGCTGACAGCTCAGAGCCTGGAGCCCATTTCAGATTTTGTGTCTCCCTCTCTCTCTGCCCCTCCCCTGTTCATACTCTGTCTTTCTCTGTCTCAAAAATAAATAAACGTTAAAAAAAATTTTTTTTTAAATACCTTTCTTTTTTAGGAGAAAAAAAAAAAAAAAACGCTGAGCATGGAGCCTGACATGGGGCTTGATCCCACAACTCTGGGATCACCACCTGAGCCAAAATCAAGTCGGACGCTTAACTGACTGAGCCACCCAGGCACCCCTTAAATACTTATTTAATCTTCACCAAGCACTCTATGAAGTAGATTTAATGTCTATTTTCTAGAATGGAAAACCGAGAGGTTAAATGAATTCACTAAAGTTACGTAGCTAGGAAATAGAGGAGCTAGAAGTGGTATCCACATCTGTCACAGCCTGTCATTTTCTTACCCACTAAGGTTAATCTTTCTGATACACCCAAGACTTAATTAATATCTTTTCCCTACCTCCCATTACCTCTTCTCCTCCAACTACTGAAATAGCAGACTCTGATTTCTGGATGCCCAATGAGGCAGTGTGAGATTTGGAATAAAGCACTAGACTTGGAAGAAGTAACAGCACTTCTCTTACAGTGTTGATGTGAAGACTGAATGAGAACACCAGTAAAGGGCTGACAGAATAGGATGCATTGGGTCAGGGTCTGCTGTTGATGCAGTTAATGGACACAGAGACCCCTGTAGGCATTGACATGAACTTGCTTGGTGCTCCTGGGTAAGGCACTTGAATTCTCCGGGTCTCACAATCAATCGTTAGCTGAAGCTTTGAACCTGAGGCCTGGTTTCCCTTGGTTTGAAAGGAGAAATGCATGCTATTAGAGTTACTCAAGAGTAGTATGGGGGCACCTAAATGGCTCAGTTGGTTAAGCATCTGACTCTTGATATTGGTTCAGGTCATGATCTTACGGTACTAGGATCAAGTCCCATGTTGGGCTCTGTGCTGGCAGCACAGTCTGCTTAGGATTCTCTCCCCCTCTCTCAAAATAAGTCAACTTAAAAAAAAAAAAATAGCAGTAGGACCAAACATATTTGCTCCTTGATGTAATAAGAGTAAGAAAAGCTTTAAAGGAATACCTAAACCTCCTTAGGTGATTCAGCACTCCTGCAGGTGCTTTAAAGATGCATACAAAGATCCCACAAAACTGTCAGTTGGAAACATCATTATGTTCATGCAGAAGTTGAAACAACTTATTAGGAATTTATGTTTTCTCATTTGGAAGATGGAAATTAGACTTTACAGAGCCATCTTCAACACCAAATAAGATAGGGCTCAGGTCATCAAGGTTCTTGAGTTCAAGCCCCACATCGGGCTCTCTGCTGTCAGCATGGAGCCCTCTTTGGATCCTCTGTCTCCCTCCCTCCCTCTTTCTCTCTCTCTCTCTCTCTCTCTCTACCCCTCCCGAGTTTGCACTTTCTTAAATAAACATTTAAGATAAAAGTCTAGGGGCGCCTGGGTGGCTCAGTCGGTTGGGCATCTGACTTCGGCTCAGGTCAGGATCTCACAGTCTGTGAGTTCAAGCCCCGCGTCAGGCTCTGTGCTGACAGCTCAGAGCCTGGAGCCTACTTCAGATTCTGGGTCACACTCTCTCTCTGCCCCTCTGCTGCTCATGCTCTGTCTCTGTCTCAAAAATAAAGGGGCGCCAGGGTGGCGCAGTCGGTTAAGCGTCCGACTTCAGCCAGGTCACGATCTCGCGGTCCGTGAGTTCGAGCCCCGCGTCGGGCTCTGGGCTGATGGCTCAGAGCCTGGAGCCTGTTTCCGATTCTGTGTCTCCCTCTCTCTCTGCCCCTCCCCCGTTCATGCTCTGTCTCTCTCTGTCCCAAAAATAAATAAACGTTGAAAAATAAATAAATAAATAAAATTAAAAAAATAAAATAAAAAAAACATTAAAAAAAAATCTTTATAAAAGTCTAAACTACAAATTTGTGAGCCCCAAAAGCTTACATGGATTCTTATGCCACATGAGGAAACTGACGTTCAGAACTGAGATGATAGCCCAAGGTTACACAACTAGTGAGCGGAAGTGGAGTTAGAACCCAGGGTAGTCAGATTCTAAAGCCAGGTTCCTCTTGTTCATTCAAGAGCTAGTTGAGCGCTTCCTTTGTGCTCAATTTTCTTCTAGAAACTAGGGATGCACTGGGGAACAACTATCTATCCTCAAGTATCTTTATTTAAAAATTTTTTTCAAATGTTTGTTTATTTGAGAGAGCAAGAAAGTGAGCATGAGTGGGGAAGGGGCAGAGAGAGAGAGAGAGAGAGAGGGAGACAGAAAATCCCAAGCAGGCTCTGTGCTATCAGCGCAGAGCCCGACTCAGGGCTCCATCAAACAAACCGTGAGATCCTGACCTGAGCTGAAGTCAAGAGTTAGACACTTAACTGACTTGAGCTACCCTCAAGTACCTTCAATAAGTACAGGATACTGCCTCCTGTCCAAAATCAACTTTTTCAGCTACTTACCAAACTAATTAACAATGCATTGACTGTAATAGCAAAACTCCAGACAACCCAAATGCCCATCAATAAGAGATTAACTTTATGTTATAATGACATCTATATAAGAGAACACCATGCAGCAACAAAAAAAGCTATAAATGAGCAATCTCCTACTTATTATATGGAAAGCTTTCTAAGACATACAATTAATTTAAAAAAGAGATACAGATCAATATAGTCTTTGCTAATTTGCTCACATTTGTATTTTTAATTTTGTTTGAAAATACCTTTGAAGGTAACCCCCAAACTGGGTTTATAGGTGGAAAAAACAGCAGGTAAGGAACAGAGATGAGTTTTTCTGTACACTATTCTGAATTCTGACCTGCATGAATGCAGTAGTTATTCAAACACTGATACAAAAAAAAAATTAAGTCACTTTTCCTATTCATATTTTTTTAATGTTTATTTTTGAGAGACAGAGAGAGAGAGAACGAGTACAAACAGGGGAGGGGCAGAGAGAGAGACACACAGAGAGAATCCAAAGCAGGCTCCAGGCTCTGCTGTCAACACAGAGCCAGATGCAGGGCTTGAACTCATGGACCATGAGATCATGACCTGGGTTGAAGTCAGACACTTAACTGACTGAGCCACTCTGGTGCCCCTCCCACTCATTAAAAAAAAAAAAATATATATATATATATATATTTAATATATATTTTTATTTTATTTTACTTTATACATATTTTTAAAATATATATATATATATATTTTTTTTTTTTTTGGAGAGAGCACACACGCTTGCACAAGAAGGGTAGGGGCAGAGAAAGAGGGGGGCAGAGAATCCAAAGCAGTCTCTGCCGACAGCAGTGAGCCTGATGTGGGGCTTGAACTCATGAATCGTGAGATCATGACCTGAACCAAAGTAGATTAACCTACTGAGCCACCCAGGTGCCCTGCACTTTTCCCATTCTTAAAACAGCCTTCTTCCTAAGGTTAGGTCTTCAGCTAGCAGAGCGCTGGCCAGGTATGTCTGTCAGCTGTTTTCCTTAACCAGAGACTATCAGCTTTCCAATCCTCTCCTATCAGGTTGTCCAGCCAACAGCTAATGGACTGACTCCCCCATAAGAAGCCTTAATCCCCCCACTCTAAAAGTTGCCAGGAACCCAGAAACCCTCTCCTTGTTTTCTACCAAATCTGCCCTGCCCTCCAAAATGTACAATACACTTCAGTGTCCTGTGTGCTGGCACATTTCCATTATCATATGGTTCCAAATATTTATAGTTGGGCTGTCCTATTGTTAGAGAGGACAGTGCAACAATCAAGAAGTCAACAGCGATGCACTCCAAGTGTACGTGCCTCCCACTCAGGCTGCATATTCCAGTTGCGTCAGAGGGCCTGGCCCCATCAGCTCTAACCTGCATTCAGTTAGATACAGAGCACATCAAGGGGCATGATTCAGGCAGGCAGGAACAAGCTTCAACCCACTCTGCCTGAGACACCCGGCTAAGTGTTTTCCTATCCAAATCCTCAGAAAATAACCTGCAAGGTGGCTATTACTGCCCCCATTCTCACAAGTCAGGAAACAAGAGGCTGCCTGAAATTGAAGTGCCTTAGGAAGCCGCTTCAGAAGGATCTGAGGCCCCACAGGTAGGAAGCAGTAGGACCAGATTTCAAATCCTAAAGGCAAGTAAATGATGTGGGATTTCAAGTCCAAAAGACTTGGGCTCAAATTCATATTGTGTGGGGTGCCTGGGTGGCTCAGTCGGTTAAGTGTCCAACTTTAGCTCAGGGCATGATCTCACGGTCCGTGGGTTCAAGCCCCGTGTCGGGCTCTGTGCCGACAGCTCGGAGCCTGGAGCCTGCTTTGGATTCTGTGTCTCCCTCTCTCTCTGCCCCTCCCCTGCTCATGCTCTGTCTCTGTCTCAAAAATAAATAAAACACTAAAAAAAATAAAAATAAAAAAATTCATATTGTGTGAGCATATGGAAGTGGTTTCCTCATCTAAAAATGGAAATGCTACTACCTAACTCATAAGATTTTGGGGAGGATTACGTAAGACAATGTTTGTAAAGCACTGAGCACTATGTCTGACCCACAGCAAGCCCTCAATAAAAGGCACCCCTAGCTTACTCACAACTAATTGAGGTTTGATTCCAACTCTGAGTCTCTCCCTATACTACAGAGAAACCATCAGCTACAGCCAAATGCTTTACCTGAGGGATGAAGCACCAAAGCAAGGAGGAGATACACAGGACCAAAGAGCCTAAGAGGGAGCTGGCTTGGTCTGCATTTGGAAAGGACTGTGTTGCAGGGGTGCTCCATGGTTTATCCGGGACCTCAACAGACAAGTTCAACTGCCCAGGGAAACTTGCAGAGGCACCTGTAGGAACATGAACAGTTTTTTTCTGCAAGCCATGAGTCACAGAAAGGCTGGTAAATGGTAAGCCCTGGGGCAGATTGTTACAACTTCCTCCCAGATGTTCCTGGCACCACTGGCTTGTATTACTGGTTTCAAAAGGTAATTGATCTGAAACCAGGTCTCATCATCACTCATCCCCTTCTACCCCACCTTGTAACAGCTAGTGAAGTAAGCTGATTCCCATTCCTGACTGCAGCCTAGCTCCACAAGGCCACACATCTTGGCCAAGTCATGGGAGCATGAATGGACTTGTGTCAGACTCTTTCTGGGGAAAGCTGGTGAGCACTGATGAGCACATGGGGCAACAACAGTTCAGATCCTAATACTGGAAAAGACACCTAAACACAGCTCTCCCACACCCACCTGGGACCTTAAAGTCATGTGACCGCTTTAGACTCAAGAGATTCTGAATCACAAAGTCAACGAACCTGATGGAGAGTTCAGTATTTCTACCAATATAAATTGATAGCTTTCAGCCCTGAGCTTAAGTACACAATTCCTAGAATATTGTTGGGGAAGGGATTAGAAACTTGAGACTGCTTCCCGACAAACAGTTAAAAAATCAGAGCTCTGTGTATCTGCACTAGACAGAAAGACATCCAAGGGAACCAGGAGTCTCTGGCCTGTGCTCAAAGCTCCTGTCTAAAGACCATCCTACCAAGCCCAGCCTCAGACCCTGAACTGGCACCACTATACAAGCTGGTCAAGAAGAAGAGTTGAGTCCCTTGGGGTAAAAGAGCTGTTGGAAAAAAGAAAGCTTTTTTCTTAATATTTTTTTTACGTAATTTTTTTAATGTTTATTTTTGAGAGACAGAGCGAGAGAGACACAGTACGAGCAAGGGAGGGGCAGAGAAAGAGGGAAACACAGAATCCGAAGCAGGCTCCAGGCTTTGAGCTGTCAGCGCAGAGCCTGAACCGGGGCTTGAACCCATGAACCGTTATATCATGACCTGAGCTGAAGTCAGATGCTTAACCGGCTGAGCCACTCAGGTGCTCTTTCAAAAGAAAGCTTTTAAAGTAGACTTCTAGGAACTGATGGATACTGGGCTGAGAATTCATCCCAGGCCAGCTTTTAGGTCGAATTGCCTAGACACCTCCAAACTGCCAAGGGAACACCCCTGAAGGGCAGGTAATTGTCTTCTCAGCCATGACACATAGGTACCATATTGTCCCAAAGTTCAACCTTACAGGGTGTTCTGACAAAATAAAACCACCCATCTCTCAGGAAACAAAATGTCCTTCAAGTGATCAATCTTGGCCAGTTTCCTGCTGATCTTTGGGCATTTTGACTAGAATGGAAGGGTAATATCAGTTTTAAAGTACTGCAGCCCAAAGGAAGCTTGTGGGGGAGGGAAGAAAGATAATCAAGTCTCCATTCTGGCTTGGCTTAGGGATAGACCTAACTCATAAAGCAAACATGTGCTCATAGCTATCACTGCTTTCTGGGGTAAGTATGCAAAATTGCTTGAAAAAAAGATTCTGGCATTTTCCTGAGTAAAATTACATATAGAAAAAAAGTTCACTAAGAAATACAAAAGAACAAGTGTTGTGGAATACTTTGGAAACAGGTGCTGCTATATACTATTAGGGAGGAGGGGAGTGTAAATTGGCACAACCTTTTTGCCAATTAAGAAGCTTTAAACAAGCCCTTTGGCCCAGGAATTGTGCCAGAAAGCATCCCAGACAGGACAAAACCATACCTGCAATTATGTCCATAACTGTTGCTCAAATTGTACAAAAAAAAAAAAAAAAATTAGGGGCACCTGGGTGGCTCAGTCGGTTGGGCGTCCGACCTCAGCTCAAGTCATGATCTCACGCCCTGTGAATTCAAGCCCAGCATCAGGCTCTGTGCTGACAGCTCAGAGCCTGGAGCCTGCTTCGAATTCTAAGTCTCCCTCTCTCTGTCCCTCCCCTGCTCATGCTCTCTCCCTCCCTCTCTCTCAGAAATAAACATTAAAGGGGCGCCTGGGTGGC
>NW_024412421.1:20265182-20271872 GCF_014898765.1 Herpailurus yagouaroundi | reverse complement strand
TTTATTTATTTTTAGTAATCTCTACACCCAACATAGGGCTCAAACTCACAACTCCGAGATCAAGAGTCCTATGCTCTTCCAAATGAGCCAGCCAGGCGCCCCACAATGCAGTCATTCATAGTTTAACAATTGCAAAATATTAGTATTTTTATACCTGTAAAAGAGAGCAGAGAGATGGGGGAAGAAAAGACACAGAAAGAGAATGGGGCTGAGTCTTGGCACCAGTAAGGTGGCCCAGCTATCCCCAGAACTAACAATCCCAGAAGCAAAAGAAACCAAGATGGCAGAGGGTGAGCAAGACCTAACTTAAGGCACTCAGATTGGGTCAAGGGAGCAGGTGCAAAGGAAGCTGGGAGTGGGTGGGGAGAGTCCATAAGGCATGCTGGGAAGCCAAGGGGCTCCAGGGGTCCCCAAGGCCATCCTCAGGACCTAGACTTTCCTTCCAAAAGCTGAGAGCAGAGCTAGCCAACTTGCTGTCATAGAGGTGTTCCTGATGATCCATCACTACCAGATCACCATTTTAGGGCAAGCCAAGGAATCAAGTACTGTGCTCGAGTGGAAGCACTCAGTGCAAAGTGGCTACAGGGGCAGCAGTGGCTTTGCATAGACAGCCAGCTCCTGGACGACAGCGTGACCCTGTCAGAGTGTTGCCATACCTGGCAGATGGCCCCCTCAACGCACCGCTCATCTTGGACCTGGGTTTTCCAGCAGATGGGGCCAATGGAGCTCTAGAGGCCCTGGGCATGGAGCCTTCTCCTACCCACCGAAGTAGAAGATGAAGCTGGATTGCTAGGAAGTGGGACTGGAGGGTGAAGTGTAGGGCAGTGAAGGAGTGGAGTGGAACTCAGGCCTTTTCCCTCAGATCAGGCATCAGTGAACACTTGGTTAGGGAAACAGACCTGGAAGATCTATTGAAAATGTTCATTTGATAGGGCGCCTGGGTGGCTCAGTCGGTTGAGTGTCTGACTTCGGCTCAGGTCACGATCTCACGGTCTGTGAGTTCCAGCCCTGCGTTGGGCTCTGTGCTGATGGCTCAGAGCCTGGAGCCTGTTTCAGATTCTGTGTCTCCCTCTCTCTGTGACTCTCCCCCGTTCATGCTCTGTCTCTCTCTGTCTCAAAAATAAATAAACGTTTAAAAAAAAAATTAAAAAAAAAAAAGAAAATGTTCATTTGAAACGACAAAGGTCCTTTATGGATGGTGGGCTTCCATTTTGCTTATCTTCCAGTTTTCCATAGTTAAACATGTTTTTGATTTGTTATCAGAATGAGACATTGTGATTCCCCCCTCTCCTGACTAGAAAAGTTGTATGGTAACCCCGTATTGTTGAGGAGAAAACAGTTCTTTCTAGCAAGTTCCTTTTGTCTCTCTGTTGAAAATTCTGCAAAGAGCTCCATTATTCAGGTTCCTCCTTACCCTTGGGAGCCGGGGGTCCTCCCTTATAATCTGCAGAGAGAAACCCAAGATGGGCTGTACTCCACAGCACCCTGGAGTTTGGGATAGGGCTGACTCAGAATTAAGCATAAAGTGTGCTGTCTGGCTTAATGATTCCCACCCTCAACGATACCAGAACGGGGATCCTAGCTATCACTTTGGGACATCTGGGATAGCAATTAAGGGTCTGGTAGCTAAAAAAGCATTGGTTCCCAATCATAGCTGAATGGTTCACCTGGAGAATTTTTGAAAATCCAGATCCCCTACTTCTAGCCCATCCATCACTTCTTCTGAATCATCTGGAGGTAATCTTGGGAAGGCAGTTTATTGGTTTTTAAAAGTTCCTGGGGGTGCCTAAGGAGCTCAGCCGGTTAAGCATCTGACTTGGCTCAGTTGATGATCTCGCAGTCGATGAGTCCAAGCCCTGCATCAGGCTCTGTGCTGATAGCTCAGAGCCTGGAGCCGGCTTCAGATTCTGTGTCTCCCTTTCTCTCTACCCCTACCCTGCTCATGCCTCTGTCTCTAGCTCTCTCAAAAGTAAATAAACACTAAAAAAAAAATTTTTTTTTCACTTTACAGACAGGATACATTTATTACCAAGTCTATACAAATAGTATTAAAATAAACCTTATAAACCAACCTCAGTATGAATATAGATCCAAACATTTTATTTTTTATTTAAAAAAAATTTTTAATGTTCATTAAAAAAAATTTTTTTTAAAGCTCCTAATTGTCGGGGCGCCTGGGTGGCTCAGTCGGTTAAGCGGCTGACTTCGGCTCAGGTCATGATCTTGCGGTCCGTGAGTTCCAGCCCCGCATCGGGCTCTGTGCTGCCAGCTCAGAGCCTGGAGCCTGTTTCAGATTCTGTGTCTCCCTCTCTCTCTGACCCTCCCCCATTCATGCTCTGTCTCTGTCTCAAAAATAAATAAACGTTAAAAAAAAAAAAGCTTTAAAAAAATAAAAAAAAATAAAGCTCCTAATTGTCTCATTTCTCTGAAATAGGCCAATTGGAATGGCTTTTTGAGGGCACTTCGAAAGATGTTATCAAGATTTCAAACATCCAGATCCTTCCTCTGAACAACACATTTATCTGTTTATTCAGTATCACCCCCTGGAGGTTTTAAAGGTGACTTGAAATCAGTGTGTCAAAAACCAAATCCATGATCTCAGACTAAATATGGTTCTTTTCCACTGTCTCCTAGAGAAATGACATATCATGCACTTAGGTACTCAAACCCAAAATCTGGGTCTCAGAAGCAGCTCAGTCTGGGTCTAGAGTACCTGGGCTCAAATTTTGGCTCCACCACCAACTCTGGGCAAATTTGTTTCCTCATCTATAAAATGAAATGATGCTAATAGTATCTATGTCAGTTAAATGAGTTAATACTTAGCACAGTGCCTGGCATATTGTTAGCTAGAGTCATCATCTTCTATGACCATTTCTCCTTCAGACTCTCGTTCAGATTCCAAGTCAATCACCAAGACTCCTTATGCCTCTTCATCTCTACTCATGGTACTTTAGTACCACATCATATTTACCCTGAGAGTGCAAATATTTCCGTTTTAAAAAAAGGATCTTTTAAAAATGCAACAAATGATACATTTGAGAAAATGAAATAAGATCACTTCCTTGTTTGAAACTCATCCATGGTGTGCCATTGTTGTTCTTTAATGCGCTCACTCTCAGTTTCTACTGTCTAGTCACAGTAGTACTCTCCTTAAATACAGCATAACCCCCTTCCCACAGGACCTTTGCACATGCAGCCCCCTCTGTCTAGAACAGTGTCTCCCTACACTCTCACTCCAGTTTACCCAGTTAACTCCCACCATCTTTCACATCCCAAAGCAGGTTACTTTCTCAGGAAAGCTCTATGTAACTTCCTGCCGTATAACTCATTACAACTGTAATTATATGTTTACTTGTTATTATCTAAATGCCTATCTCCCTTAATACTCTCAATATATGCCCAAAGGCAAAGACTATGTTAGAATTTGCTTATCACTGTATCTCAACACTTAGCTCAGTGCCTGATACAAGGTAAGTGTTCAGTAATTGTTGAGTGAACTATCAAAGTCCTTTGACCTAGCAATTTTGCTTCTAGGAATTCATTCATTTTTTTTTTTTAATTGATGTTTACTTATTTTTGAGAAAAAGCAAGAGCAGGGGAGAGGCAGAGAGGTGGGAAGAGGATCCGAAACAGGTTCTGTGCTGCCAGCAGGGAGCCCGATGTGGGGCTTGAACTCACAAACCGTGAGATAATGACCTGAGTGGAAGTCAGATGCCCAACTGACTGAGCCACCCAGGCGCCCCTGAATGCCACATTTTCAAGCTCTCAACACCCAAGGAAAATAATGCAAGTGCTAAGAGATTTGACAGTTTACTTCTGAATTAAGCAGTTTACATTTTTAAAATTTTTGATGATTTGAAACATTCAGATAATTAAGTCATCAAACAATAGTTGGTGTGAAAACTAATGATTTTTAAACAGCATAGTAACCTTACTAAGCTTATTGCAAAGCCTATCTTAAAGGTATTATTCAAACATAAAAGCTTAATTTATCTGAACGGGGTTAAGATGAACAATTCATGTGATCATCCTTCTCCAGCAGTCTTTCCTAAAAAGGTGATTCCTGACAGTCAGATTTCTGAAAATCCAAACACTTTACAACTTTTATGTTAACTCCTCCCCACTTCCACATCTGCAAAAGATAAAAGTGGGGTTAGCGAAATAAATCATGTATATCCACCACATAGAGGACAATGGAGCTGTTAAAAACAAGATAGATGTGTATTTAATAGTCTGCAGAGATGCCTGTGATTCAATTAAAAAGGCAAGTTACAGGGGCACCTGGGTGACTCAGTCAGTTAAACCTCCGACTCTTGGCTTCCGCTCAGGTCATGATCTCAGTTGTGAGTTCGAGCCCCATGTTGGGCTCCGCACTGACAGTGTGGAGAGAGAGACACTCAACCGACTGAGCCACCCAGGAGCCCCCCTCCCAATTCTTGTTTTAAAAATTCCTGAATGCACACAGTAGCTTCCCCTAAAGAGAAAGGTCTACAAGGATTCACATTAAACCATTGGATGTGCTCATCCTTAGGCAGGAGAGCTGAGAAAGGGAAGAACTTTCATGAGTTTATTTCTGGTTTGCTTCTATTGAGAGGCAGTGGCATTCAGTGGTTAAAGCTTGGGCTGGTTAGATTTTATTTATTTTTTTTTATTTTATTTTTTTTAACACTTTATTTATTTTTGAGACAGGGAGAGACAGAGCATGAACAGGGGAGGGTCAGAGAGAGGGAGACACAGAATCTGAAACAGGCTCCAGGCTCTGAGCTGGCAGCACAGAGCCCGACGCGGGGCTCGAACTCATGGACCATGAGATCATGACCTGAGCCGAAGTCGGCCGCTTAACCGACTGACCCACCCAGGCGCCCCTGGGCTGGTGAGATTTTAATCCAAGCTCTGCTATTGACCACTTGTGTGATCTTGGGCAAGTTACTCAACCTCTCTGGCCTTAGTTTCCTCATCTGTAAAATGGGGATAATAACAGTACCTACTCCCAAGCATGTTATGGTGATTAAACATTATATATATATATATACACACACACACACAAATATAATTATATAACACATATAAGATGGTAAGAGCTGTACCTGTCACATACTAAGTGCTACATATTTTACTAAAAAACACGGTCTTTACAGTGAACATATATTCATATATTAATGTAAAATTCCAACCAACCAGCCCAACCCTAATAAACAATATAAAATGGTACATATGGAGGGGGATGTGATAATAATAAAAAGCTTCCTAGGCAATTCTGATATTCAGCCAAGCTTGCAAACTACTGACTCAGGGGCCAAAGACACTGGTAAACCAGTTGGAGTGTGGTTGAGTCCCAGCTGGGGAATGCAGGAGAATTCTGGAAGCGGAAACAGACCATAAAAGACAAGAAAATAGCAAGTCAGGCAGCCCCGGTGGGAAGCTCTGGCTGAGGCCGACTCCACAAAGAGAGGGCAGGGTGTGGGCCTGGCACCTTGTTCTGGCTTGTAGACGAAGAGCCCACAAGCAGCTATCTTTTCTCTCTGCCTGAAGCTACAACAAGATGAGACTCGTTATGAAAAGGCAGCCAGCCTTAAGCAAGATGCCCAGCACAGTAGCATAGCACTCCAATCCTGCCCTCTTAGTGACCAGCCAGCAGTCCACCTCCTCATAGCTCCAGGGACATGAAGGCACTTCTCACACACAGGACAGTTAGAGCCTCAAGGCCGAGGAGATGGGACCAAAGTAACTTGCCTCAGACCACATAGTTTGGGATAAGAAACCAAGTTGAGAACCCCCATCTTCCCCTGCCTGTGCCCAGATGCACACCACCAGGTCTGTCCCCACCACTGGGTTTGACAAGACTCTGAAGAACTGAATGGACGTGGGCTGGCGGTGGGGGCGGGGGGGTTTGTGGGGACAGTGTAGAATATGCTAGGTTTGCCAAATTTGCGGTGGGGGGGGGCATCATCTCAGAAAAATACATAGGCAGTCTTGGACACAATGAATTCCAGGGGAACAAGGACTTCCTAAAACTAACATGAGACCCTGAGGTCAGAACTCTAGGCAAGATCAACCTACTTCTAGCCTCCACATAGGTTTAAGGTTTCTTGGTAAGAGAGATGGAACACTGAACTAATCTTATGTGCTCTTAATCAAAAGTTAGGGTCCTGAGATTGAGAGGGAAGAGGAAACCTTGGGATTGTGCCTCCTTGGCCTGATCTCCTCATCCAGCTCTTGAGATGCCTGGGGGTCCCAGTGGAGAACAGATCTCTCCTCCCTGGAGTTCTGTTTAGCCTAGAGAGGCTCTCATGAAGGGAAAGCAGCCACCAACTTGCCCACCTCCTGGCTGTGGGGCCCTGGCTCTGAGCACTCTCCTCGGATGTCAGACAACAGAGTCAGAATTCTGAGTTCAAAGATGGGTAAGGGGAGAAAGGAAGGTGTCTGTTTGGCTTTATTTCCAGGATAAGGCATTTTGGTTTACTGAGAGCATAGCAGGATGCCAGCATCCCAGACTCACTACCATAGCCTGGAGGGGATTCTGTCAGCTTGAGGAATTTGCAGACCACTGATGCTCTAGTGACCCAGAATTGCAAGGGTGCCCAGATTTGGCTGGGGGAGGGGGAGGGAGGCAGAGTATATCAAGCTCCTCCACTCAGAGCATGGTGGGGGTGGCGGGGAGGTGGGGGTGGCGGGGAGGTGGGGGTGGCG
>NW_024412421.1:20227856-20265172 GCF_014898765.1 Herpailurus yagouaroundi | reverse complement strand
GAGGTGGGGGTGGCGGGGAGGTGGGGGTGGCGGGGAGGTGGGGGTGGTGGGGAGGTGGGGGTGGCGGTGGCGGGGAGGGTAGGGGTGGGGTGAGGAGAGGCAGAAGATAACCAGCCAGAAGGCAGATTCTCTCTGAGAACTGTCAGAGACAGTGCTTGCTATCAGGCCTGGTATCTGAACCTGCCCTGTCCTCCCGCATCCTAGAAGAGGCCAGGGGTCCTGGAAAGAAATACCCCCACCCCCCAACTCCAGCTCCTGGTGATTAACAAGAGGCCTGTGGAGGGAAAAGGAATTCAAATCCCTTGGGTCAGAAGTTAACTATTTCCCATCTTCCTTTAGCATGCCTGGGGTCAGAGGACTCACAACCTCTCCCCTCTCTCACACTCAGGGAGAGGGAGCTGGGTTCAAGTCCTACCTCCGCAATTCACTAGCTGGGGGACCTCGGATAGGTTACAAAGTTACAAGCCTAGGTTTCCTGTCCAGCTAAATGGGGCCAATTTCACCCCTCCCCCAGTGGGGCTTTTAGGAGGATTTAAAGGGCTTATTACATAAAGTACATAGCGTAGGTCTGGAACTCTGTAAGCTCTCAGTAAATGGTATTTAGGTTGTGATTTTTTTTTTGGTTGTTTTGTTTTGAGCCCTTCCTTGCGGGTAGCCCTGCTGCCTGGCAATGACAGGTAACTAAATAAAATGAGGGGGGAAATTTGACTGAGACTTATAACATCCCGAGGTCTGAGAAACGCCGGGAAGGGGAGTCAGGAAGAGATGCTGGAGGTGGGGCCCAGCATCCTGGTTCCAAAGGAGACTTCAGCGACTCTGGCTTCCATGAAGGCATAATTGGGACTTCAGCCACATGTGCCTTGCTGCCTCCCTGATGGGGTGGCAGTCTAAACTGGACTGGGCCCTGCCTACTTCTTTTATTTACCTCTCCCCACCTTACACTCCATGGTCCAGCCAGACTAACTGTAGTTAAGTTCCTGGCCCCCATGCTGTTCCCTTGCCAGGAACACTCCCTGCTACCTGTCATACCCCAACTCTCCTGCAGAATTCTTCCTCAGCCTTCAGTGTGGACATCACTTCTTTCAGGTCCCCCCAAGAACATGTCAGCAGCCTTTCTTATCTGACTCCATATTTTTTCTCCCTCACTTCCTGCTGGATCATATGTATATACAACATGTGATATATATATAAACATATATATAACTTATATAAAAACATATATATAACTTATTTTGTCTATCTTTCTCCACTAGCAGGTAAATGGCCCCTAAAGCCTGGGTTTTGTGCATGTTTTCCTCATTAATAGAACCCTAGCACTTAGAACAGCAATATCTGGCACTTAGTAGGTGCTCAATAAATACTTGTTGTAGGTCAGATTCATAGTTAAAACTGCCTGGTGGCTGATCTGCTTCCTCCTCTAATTGCGGAGCTCATGATGTTAATGAGATACAGGTCTTTGTCATCTCTGAACATCTACTAACATTCGTTGGCTGAACGACCACTCAGCTGGGCCTTGGGTCTCAGACACTTCACTGCCTCCCTAATGAGGCAGGAGCTAGATTTAACCACCTCATCCATGTGAGGAACCTGTTGCCCACTTATACACTGTCCAGGATAAACATCATCCAGGAAGCCCTCACCTAAAAAACCCAGGGCCATTTCCAGATTCCCTTTATATTTGGGGGGACAATAACAGGCATTGGCTTAAGGACAAATAAAGGGAAGGATTTCCCCCTCAACACAAAGGATGTGACCAAAGACATAGTAAGATTTGCTGTCTCTTAGCATAGTGCTAAGGGAGAATCAAAAATCCAGCAAGGGTGGGGCACGTAGGTGGCTCAGGTGGTTAAGCATCCAACTCCTGGTTTCGGCTCAGGTCATGATCTCACAGTTTGTGGGTTCGAGCCCCGCATCGGGCTCCGTGCTGACAGTGCGAGGCCTGGAGCCTGCTTCAGATTCTGTTTCCCTCTTTCTTTGCCCTTCCCCCACTCATGCTCTGTCTCTCTCTCCCTCCCTCCCTCTCAAAAATAAAAGCTGACTTCTCAGTACAACAGCCACAGTACTGAGATGCTCAGGTAATCCTCAGTTAACCCAGCAATTATGCTCGCAGGTATGTACCTAACAGATAATGTACACTGAGACTGTCCACGGAGACTGGAATGATAATGTTCACAGCAGCACCAGTCATAATGGCCAAAACCCATAAACTCCTCAAATACCCATCGACAGTAAACGTGTCAATTGTCACATAATGGAATACTACAGGACAGTGAGAATCACCTACAACTACCTCCAGAACTATGGAAGCATCTCACAAAATGTGCGATACCCAAGAGGATATTCTGTACAGTTCTTTTACATAAAATTCAAATACAGGCAAGTTAACCTGTGGTATTAGAAGTCAAGATAGTGGTGTTCTTGCTGGGAAGGGTAGAGAACAGGAAGGGGCATCTGAGGTGCTGGCAATGCGGTTTCTTGATCTTGGTATGTGGGTGTTTTAAATCTGTGACACTCAGCTGTACACTTAGCATTTGGGCACTTTCCTCCATTTATGTTATTCTTCAATAACAGTGATTCTCTGAATGGAGACAGTTCAGCCTCAGAACCAAAGCCTCAACTGATTTGGACAGGGGAGGTCCTTCTCTCCCTCCTGGCTCCTCCATCATCCTCCAAATGCTTTGCAGAACTATAGTTTCCAGCCTTAGAAACCCACTGCTTAATGTAAGCAATGCCTTCCTCATCACACAGCAGGGAGGTGAGGGCACCCTGCACCGGGTAACCTAGGAACAGAGTGCCATGTGAGGAAGTGGGAAGGGAGATTAGAGGTTTGGGACCTGCTCCCCAAGCACAAGCTAACAGTGATGTGCAACAGGCTTTAGCAACCTACCCCAGTCTGCTGCTGAGCCAGGAAGGCAGCCAGCCAGGCTCAAAGCCCGATTTCCCAAATAATTCATTCCTGAGGCAGATTTATTTGGCCCTGTGAAATCCCACTGGATTTAAAATCCTGGCCTGACTGCTGACTGCCCCCGTGACCTCACACCAAGTTGCTTACCCTCTTTTACAACAAAAGGGAGTTACCACCACCTGCTTTGCAAGACAATCGTTAAGCATAAAAAATATTGGACTATAAGCTCCCCAAGGGCAGGAGCTTAGTTTTGTTAATTGCTTTAGCCGCAGTTCTAGAATCCTGCCTGATACATGCAGATGCTAAATATACGTTTACTGAAAGAACAAAATGTAAAAACAGAGGACATGGCCCAGGCTGGAGGCCCCAAAACAAAAGGCAATTTTTACACAAGTTCAAATAGCCAAACCATCTTGAAGTGAATTCATGCTCAGTCAGATTCATTACTGAACTTTGAAGTTTCCTACCAAAGCTAATGAGGGTTAGCTTTAATCTTACTCAAACACTGACTAAGGGTGAGTTGAACCTGCTGAGGGGCAGTAATGAAGTACTGGGTTTCTTTTACTATAATTAAGCTGCCTCTCTCAACTGTTTGCCATTAATGATGTATAGACCACAGTTAAGTCAATCACTTTTAATCACTGTACTAATACCATGCAAATTCCTTCCTCCCACCTCTTCTTTGTCTTAGCTTCCAGACCACACTTGAAGGCAGCCCCCCAGACTGTGGGGTGGGGGTGGGGAGAACATTCCAACTCTTCCTCCAGATTAACCTCTTGCTCTTAGTCTAGGCACGCAAGCCCATCACTAGGACACTTAGAGACTGTATCAAAGCCAGTTTCCCTACAGGAATGTTTCTGGAAAACCTTACGATAAGAATGAACAAATGATTAATTGCTCTTAGGACAGGGGGTGCTAACTGGTGTCTTTAGGATCTGGCACTCCAACATTCTACTTCATTTCATCCACTTCCCACTTTCTGGTAGTAAAAAGTGCCACTGAACTCAGGAGTCAGAAACTTCCATTCAAGTCACTGTAGTAATGACTTTCGTGAAGCCACAACCACTCAGGTTTCATTTGTAAAACAGACCTTCAGCAGATTGTCATGATTCACGCGAACACCTACTGGGCATCCTGTGAAGTATCAGGTCCTGGGAATAAACCTAAAGGTACAAGTGGTGTTTGTGACCCTCACGGAAGCTCATGAGCTGTTCAGCCTAGCAAACTGAATCCATTAAGCTGTTCCTGTTTCTCCACCTTTAAAACCTCCAGCAGGGCTGGGCTACAGGTTTTCTGAAGTACCAACTCTGAGATTAAGAGCTCAAGCTGTTTAATAGTTACCTTACCAGCTTTGAGAGAATGTCAGGAGGACAAAGCAAGCTCAGAGTTGTGGAAGTGCTTTGAAGAAGAAAGTGCACATGCAAACAAGGTATTAATTATATCAGATAATTTCTCTGAGCTCGACTTCATAGACACCTGTGATATTCATAACCCAGGGGCGAACAACAGAGGCAATTGTTCCTTAGCAATAAGGAAACTTGTCTGCTTGGCCAAACTTGAGAGTTTGTATGTACCCTAAGGATAACCCTTTCAACATGGCTGGATCCATCCTGTGCAGAGAGGACAGAGAGCCTGGAGTGGAGGTGCAGAGGTAGAAAGATGTCAGCAACTGAGGACTAAGAAGAGAAATGCCAGTATTTTCTGTTGAGGTGTCTCAATTAGTTGAGACCAATTGGACTGGGAAACTTGCTTTTACTTAAAAAAGAAGGCAACAGTCTATTTCACAGGAAAACCACTCTAAGAACCAGTCATGTTGCAGGGAGGATCAAGGTTAGCCAAGCACATTAACCCCCCCTTTTTTTTTATAACCCAGGTGTGCTCCTGGCATGAACCCACCATTTTCACAACCATAAACCAGACATCCAAGAAAGCAGAATTTTCTCAAAAGGTTTAAAATGCCTGACGTCACTGGGAAGCATTCACCAGCCAACCGGACCATGAAATCGAAAACCTGATCACCGCTTCCCCTCGACAACCTCAAGCTTAGTGAAGTGACAGTTAATCTGATATTTCTTGCTTCAGTAAGATAAGGCACAGTCAACACTCAAAAGCCACGAGATTGTAGCCAGAGAACTTGACAATGAGGGGGGAGTACAGATCTGGCAGAGGTCTGGTTAGCAATAAAGCTTCCTCAGGGAGCCGGAATTGGATTTGGGGCCCTGCCCAAGGTAACATTTTTACAGGTTGGCTGAGTTGCAGTTTGTTAGCCAGTCAGTAATAAACCCATGTGCAAGAATTTAAAGTTTATGAGGCATGGCCTCTTAATGCCTCTGCTTGGCTCCCTACAGCCAAGAGTTTAAGGAGCCTGGCCTAGCCAGGGTGTTAATTGTTTTGTCAATCTGCAGGGTTATGGGGGGGGGGGGGGGGGGGGAAAAAAAAAGGCCCCCACAAACTCCAGACCCCAGTCCCCTTTTGGAGAAACAAAGGAGAGCCATCTGTCCCCTAGGCACTGACACCCCAACATTCAAACTGTGGAAATTTGTATGTGGGGTGAGGGGTATGCTGACGAGGGCATTAGATTAATGCTAGGTGGCAACAGTTTTTAGTTGTTTTGAAAGCCAGGTAAACTGTACGTCCTCTCCCTGGGAAAATGCATACACAAATTCTTAAAACAATCTCACAGGTTAGGGATCCTCTGGAACCCCACCCAAGGATCCTGGGTAATAGCTCTTTTTAAGAACTTGGGTTTGATCCGTGGAGAAACCCCCACTGTCCTGGATGGAGGGAAAGGGGCCCCCATCAGCCGGCAGCTGCAGGGGTTTCCTAACACCAAAGTGACTCCCACTCTCCAGTTTTTGAACTTGTGGGGGGGGTGGGGAGAGGGAGACACAAGTAAACTGGGTGATCAAAAACATGCTTTGATCACCCAACCACCGCCCCCTCAGCTCAAGACCTTCCAGCTTGGGACCCCCCCCCAATTCCCCCAAGTACCCTAACATTCCAGTCTCAACACGGGGGTGGGGTGGGGCGGGGGTGTCCCCAAGTGCGTGATGGCCCCAGCCCAGGTGTGCCAAGCCCAGTTTCCAGGAAGGCTGCGGGGGCTCAGGCCCTCCGGGAAGGGCAGGGTTAAGAGTGCATTCCAGAAGGCGGGGAAGAAGGGGGGCGGAGGAGGGGAGCGCGAAGAAGAGAAACAGACCCGGTCTGTCTGTCGGGAGACACAAAGCACGGTACACAAAGGGGGCCCGAGAGGGGCGAAGGGGGCTGCCCGGGGCACGGCTCATCCCCACACCTGCGCGGGGGTTGGGGGAGGAATGTGGACCGCGCATTCCTTTGCTGGGGCCAGTGGGGGAGAGCTTCCCACGTCCAGGCTGGGTGAGGAGCGCAGGCGCCTCGCACCCCGAAGCAGGTCAAGGTAAGCCGCCGCAGAGGGGCAAAGAGGGGTTGGACGTCAGAGGGCGCTATGCTCTCCATCCTCCTCGGTCCGCCATCCACCCGCGCGTTAGCCCCCGAGGGCCTTTCTGCGCCTTCTCCATACCTGAGGCGGAGCCGGCGGCGCCAGAAGTCCCCCGCCCCGGCCTGGACACCCCTCGCGCGGATCACACCGCTGCGGACCACGTGCGACCCCCCGCGCTGCGGTTCCACGGGGCTACCTCCCGGAGGGTCCTACCTCTCCTCGGCGCCTGGCCGGGCTCCAGCTCCGCGCCTCCCGACTCCAAAGTCACTTCAGCTTCCCCGAAGCCCGCCCGGCACGGCTCGGAGGCCACGCGAGTCAGCCAGCAGACCTGCGCCTGAGGGAAGAGGGGGAAAGAGGGAGGCCGGGTCACAGGCATGCCCGGTTTCTGCATACCCATCCCCAGATTCTTTACTGGCCTTTCAGGGCCACCTTGACTCCAAAGAGCCCAGCCCCGCACTCTCCCCGACGCCACCACCGCCTGCGGACCCCACACAGCCAGAACTGCCCGGCCCGGGCTAGGGCAAGACAGTGGAGTACCTGAAGGAGGAGGAGGAGGCGGAGGAGGAGGGACGCGAGAAACCCGTTAGGGAGCCCCATGGCTGGAGAGAGAAGAACGAAGCTGCCGCGACGGCGGGCTAGCGCTCGGCTAAGCTTTCCGCTCCCCTTTGCGAGCAGCAGCCCGCGGGAGCGAGCGGGAGGGGGCCAGGTGAGCGCAGGTGGGTGCTGATTGGTCCGGCGCCGCAGGGTCCCGCCCCCTCGCAGGTGGGGCCGCGGCTGACTTGGTCGAGGCACCGGCGAACGCCCTCCGGTCCTCTTTGATGCCTTCCAGCGATCCCTCGGCTTTTCTGGAGCTCCTCCCGGCAGGCGCGGAGGCCTTGTCTCACAGATTCCGGGTTCGAGGGGAAAAGACAAAAAACGAACCAACAAAAACCCACCCCGTTCCTCAGCCTCCGCAGCACGCGAAGAAAAATGTTTTGTGCCTTGCGGCTACAGTGGAAAAAACAGTGGAGATGCATCTGAACCCGACTGGAAACAGAGGCGCCCCATTCATACTCCCCCGAGGCATTCTGTTATCCAAAGCTTTGATGGAGGCCGGGTGTGTCCGCCCCACACCCGGCTACAGCCCGGGCTGCCCACTGCCTCTTTCACCACCTCCCACGCCAGCCAGCCCGCTTCGAGGACACAGAGTAAGGTTTAAAACTGGCAGTGAGGTGCAACTTGCGGAAGACTCGTTACGTCCACTGCACAGCCGAACAAATGGAGGCTGGAGAGACGGTCCCAGTTTGGGACAGAGTTCGGAGGCTGTCGTGGGGCCCAACTGGGCAAGGTAGAGGGGTGGTTATTAGCCCCACCATCTCCAGCAATCCCCTTCCCCCATTAAATATAAATAACACTTTCTCAACTTTAGGTAACTTTTAAGTTTTTTAGTGTTTTTGAGAGAGACACAACGCAAGCGGGGGAGGGGCAGAGAGAGAGGGAGACACAGAATCCAAAGCAGGCTCCAAGCTGTCAACACAGAGCCCCAGGCGGGGCTGGAACCCACCAGCTGTGAGATCACGACCTGAGTGGAAGTCAGATGCTTAAGGGACTCAGCCACCCAGGCGTCCCAACTTTAAGTAATATTTAAATAAAAACTTAAAAAAAAACATAAAGACATTTACCTGTTCCTGAGTGGTTCAGTTGGTTGGGCGTCAGACTTCATTTGGCTCAGGTCTTGGTCTCAGGGTTCATGGGATTGAGCCTGCTTGGGATTCTCTCCCTCCCTCCCTCTGTCTTGTCCCTTCCCACCCCACCTCAAAATAAAAAATAAAGACTTTTCAAAATGCGGCTGTTTTTATTGATCTGAAATACTGATATGAGTGAAAACTGTTATATGCAAGCAGCCTTCCAGTGAGCCTCCTCTGGCAACCACTCTCCCACCACCCTTCTCCCATCAACCTCCTTGAGAAATGCTGAACCGCCCAGCGGGGCTGGGATTTAGACCTACTTTAGACCTGAAGTGCTTCCCTCTTCAGGAAACACAACTGGGCCCCAGGCACAGAAACTGTCCTGAGACTCAGTCCCTCCACTCTGCCAGCCTTCTCCCAATCAAGCCGAGTTTCCCCATCTTCCGGTTCCCTGAGGTCTCTCCACCTTCTCTAGATGCCCTGAGAACCCAAGCTGACACCTCCTCGACACTCTCCTTCCTCCTCCCCAGCTCAGATTCAGGGGTTTGAGGAGGGGACTAGAGTCTCTAATTAGAGATTGTTTGGCCCTCAAGGGCTAACCTGGTGGCCTCCCTGGCTTTCCAACTACCAGTCCTGTGGCTATGAGGATGACACTTGCCATGAGACCATGGTAGTCCTCTCTCAAGCTGAGCATCAGCTCTGGGGCCCTACCACCTGTGTTCAAACCTGTGTTCCACCACGATTAGTGCTACAACCTCGGGCAAGTGAAATACCTCTTTGAGGCTCAAATGGGACTGTGAGCATCAAATGGGACTATTAAAACATCTGCCCTGTAAAGTACTAGGATTAAGTGAGTTAATACATATAAATGAGGATTAAATTAATACGTTTAAAACCAAATCTCAGTACCTGGCACAGAACAAGTGCCCAAATGCTGCCTGGTATTATTGCTTTAGGATCTGGCTCATTTGTCCTCTGCCTCGTGAGTGGTTTCTCTCCTCCTTAGCACCCTCACATTCCCCAAAATAAGAAATGAGAAACACTGCAACCCTTCAATTTCACGGCTGATGGTAGAAGCAAGCAATTGGCATCTGGTGTTAAGGGAGAGCTCCTTTATCTGGCCTGTGGTCCCAGCAGCTGTGGGTTGGGCGTGGACAATGCAGGAATAGCCTGAGGCAGCTTGCTGAGCTCCAAGCCTGCCTTGCTTGCCCCGCTCCCCCGCAGGGGTCGCTTCCCGCCCTCCGCAGGGGTCGCTTTCCGTGCAGGAGAGAAGGTTAGATGTCCGTGCTGGGGAGCATGGTGGCAGCGAAGACTCCAGAGGGTACCCCGTGACTCCACCTATCTTCGCCTAGAAGGTTCCGCTGAGCCGGCCCGGAACCAGATGAAGCCATTAGGTGGACCGTTAAACACAGACGAGCCTCGAGATACAGGCCCTAATTAAGTAAACACCCGGCTAGAGGGCTGTTGAGCGCGCTTATTTCCGCCTCCTTCTAGGGCACTCAGCATTCCGGGAGAGGGCGGGGAGAGGAGAAATGGAGAGTCAGCTCTTCTGCCTGCAACTTGGACCACACTCCTGGCTTCTTTGTGGCTCCCCCTTATTGGTCATTTATTTATTCATTCATTCATTTAACAAATATTTGCTGGTAGCATGCTATGTGCCAAGCACTGGAGATACAACAGAGAACAAAACAGATAACTCTGCACCCTTGGACCTTCCATCCTCAAGTGTGGGGGTGGGGGGAATCAAGGAAAATAACCAAATAAGTAAATGTATGTTAGATAATACATGCTGTGTAGATGAACAAGAACCAAGTGGTAAGTGCCAATTCATGAGACATAAGGTAGGGTTGGAAATTGTACATAAAGTGATCTGGAAGGTGTTTCAGTCAGGGTCCAGCAGAAGACAGACTCCAGGTCAAGTGGTTCAAGCCTTAGTGAAGGGACTAGAGGAATGGGCAGGGTTCAGAGAATCAAGAGGGATGTTGAGGCACCAGGGACCCACAACAGCAGAAAGGCCTTAGAACTTTGAAGCCTGAAGGGCAAGGGGAAGAAATGGTGTCATTGAAAGTTGGGGGTTGGGGAAAGCTGGAGAATGAAGGACCACCCCTCCCAGATGCAGCTGGTGTCCAAGCAGACACAGGCACTGCCCAGAGCAGGGAGGATGTGGGAAAACTCCAACATCTCTCTCCGTTTGCCATTCATCTCCTGGCAGCGCTTCCCATGGACTAAACCCACCCAGAAGCCTGAGGGCAAGAAAGCCCAAGTAGTGGAGTGTCTAGGGGTCATTCTCCCCAGTCACATGGCAGGATGGGGGAAGACAGAAAGAAAATGGATGAGGGGTGGGTGAGAAAGGGGCAAAGTCCAGAGGCCTCAATGAGAAATGGACATTTGAACAATACCTGAAGGAAGTGAAGAAGCAGGTTACACAAGGATTCTGAAGAAAGAGTATGCCAGGCAGAGAAATCTGGGCAAAGACCCTGAGGCAGTAGTTTACTTGGGACAGAAAAAAAAAAAAAGAGAGAGAGAGAGACAGTGGCTGGAGTAGAGTGAGCAAGTAGGAAATGAGTCAGAGTTGGAAGGGTGGGAAATAAATCATAGGCCATGTCAGAACTTGGGTTTTACTGAGTGGGAAGGAAGGAAGGCACTGGAGACCTTGAGCAGAGGAGTAGTATTGAGACCGCAGAGGATGAGGGTAGAAGCAGGCAGGTCAGCTGGGATCCTACTGCAATCATCCAGGCAAAAACTGAAAAGGCTTGGTTTAGGGTGGACATTATAGAAGGGATAAGAAATGATCAGATTAAAAAACAAAACAAAACAGAAAATAACAAGTGTTGGTGAGGATATGGAAAAATTGGAACGTTTGTGCATTGTTGGTGGGAACGTAAAATGGTGTAGCCAGTATGGAAAACCGTGGAAAACAGCATGACAGTTACTAAAAAAATTAAAAATAGAATTGTCATATGGTCTAGCAATTCCACTTCTAGATACATACTCAAAAGAATTGAGAGCAGGGACTCAATTAGATATTTGAATATCCCTGTTTGGGGCGCCTGGGTGGCTCAGTAGGTTGAGTGTCCGACTGCGGGTCAGGTCATGATCTCGCAGTTTGTGAGTTCGAGCCCCGCATCAGGCTCTGTGTTGACGGCTCGGAGCCTGGAGCCTGTTTCAGATTCTGTGTCTCCCTCTCTCTACCCTTTCCCCACTCATACTCTGTCTCTCTCTGTCTCTCAAAAATGAATAAACGTTAAAAAAATTTTTTTGAATATCCATGTTCTTTTTTTTTTAAATGTTTATTTGTTTTTGAGACCGAGAGAGACAGAGCATGAATGAGGGAGGGTCAGAGAGAGGGAGACACAGAATCTGAAACAGGCTCCAGGCTCTGAGCCATCAGCCCAGAGCCCGACGCGGGGCTCGAACTCACGGAGCGCGAGATCGTGACCTGGCTGAAGTCAGACGCTTAACCGACTGCGCCACCCAGGCGCCCCTCTGAGTATATTTTAAAGATACAGCCAGGACACCTGGCTGGCTCAGTCAGTAGAGCATGGGACTCTTGAGCTCCCGATCATGAAATCCAGCCCCATTTTGGGCATAGAGATTACTTAAAAAAATTATTTTTTTTAATAAAGATATTGCCAACAACAAGATTGGCTAAAGGATTGGATATGGGTGTGATAGAAAGAGTAGGTCAAGGATGACTCCAGGGTTTGAGGCCTGAGCAACCAGCAGGATGACAACACCATTTTTTGAGTTTGGGAAGGTATGTGTAGTAGACATGGTGAGGGTACCACTCAGATCCTCCCTGGGATCCCTTTGATGGTTTCCGAGCTCCCCTTTCTTGGCTTGTGTGTGCTGATGCTTCTAGCAGCCTGCACATGTGACCCTCTTCAGAGACCTGCCCATCTGCTACTGGGGTTCCTTTGCTCTTGTAAGGAAGTGCCCAGGAGCTCACTTCCCCAACTCTTAGCCAATAACCAACTGGTGCAGGAATATGGAAGCCCAGGTCCCTTTCCCCCAGCCTGACAAATTCAGAGTAACTTACATCTAGCATTCTTCTGTGGGATCAGGCTGAAGCTACTCTCTGGGGACTTGGTCTGAAATCACACCCTGTTCAGCTTCTTGCCTCCCCGTCCTCCTTCTTCTTTTTCTTCTTCTCCTCTTTCTCCTCCTCCTGATCCTCCTCCTCTCCTTCTTCTTCTCCTTCTTCTCTTTATCTGTCTCCTTCTTCTTCTTCTTCTCCTTCCCCTTCTTCTCCTTCTTTTTTAAATTTATTTTTTTTCATAATCTTACACCCAACATGGGGCTCCAACACATGACCCTGAGATCAACAGTCACATGCTCTTCTGACGGAGCAAGCCAGATGCCCCACTAGGGGCCTTTTTTGTCCTGTTTCTCCCACTCCTTTACCTACTCCTCTTGGGATCCCTTCCTTAGTAAGTCATCCAGGCACATGAATCCATCTCAGGGTGGGCTTCTTGGAATCCCACTGCAGATGGAACAAGTTTGGAATTGGGGGAAGATCAGGACTTCAAATTGGGGCATGTTTAGAGATGCCTGGTAGTAGCATGTTGAGGAGGCTGTGGTTGGAGACACCAGGTCTGGGGGGAGATGTCTTGTCTGGGGATATACATTTGTCATGTTGGGAAAGCATCAGTTCTAGGGGCAGTCTGTAGAAAAAGACCTGCCTGGGTAGAATTCTGGGCCTCTGGGGCCTTCCCATCTCTGATAGAGCATGGCCTTCAGCAGTCAGAATGTCTATACTGTCCGGGGCACCCTCCACATACACAGAGCCAGGAGTCTTTCATTTTTTGCTTTTTCGAAAAGAAGTACACAAAATAAGAGAGAGAGAGAGAGAAGAAAAGAACATAAGAAAAGTAAACTTTTCTCTGATTAAAAAAACAAGAATTACACTTTTCCTGAGTTTCTTGTCTGCATTTAAACTCCTGCTAGGGGTACCTGGGTGGCTCAATCTATTAAGCATGCGACTTGATTTTGGCAGTCATGATCTCATAGTCAGGTCTTGAGATCCAGCCCTGTGTCAGCTCACACTGGGCGTGGAGACTGCTTAAGATTCATTCTCTCTCTCTCCCTCTCTCTCTCTCTCTCTCTTTCTCTGTACCTCTGCCCCTCCTCCAAGCATGCTCCCATGTGCTTGCTCTCTCGCTCTCTCTCAAAATAAATACATAATAAACTCATGCTACTTACTGTGATGTGCAGTCTCTGGCATTGTTACTTTCCTCTGTCTTTCTACCTCACTCTCTAGCACCCCTTTTTTCCCTCATTGGGAGCTCCTTGGGTCAGGGATCAGAATATAACTTCTCCAGATTCCCCCACACCACCCAACCCGGGAAAGGCCTGTGGCATTGAAATTAAGGTTGACAGACACGAGTCTGAACCTTGCCTCTAAAGACGACTGCCTGGGTGACCCGGGGTGAGTTATTTAATCCCTCAAAGCCCTCTGGAGTTAGTCGTTGCTATTTGATGGGTGATGGTGAGAATTATCCCAAACTGAACTCCTGACTTCCCCTACAAACCTGCTCCTCTCACAATCTGTCCATCTCAGTGAAAGGCAATTGCATCCTTCCAGCCTGAGGTGTCTTTCACTCCCTGACTCATCTTGTACTCACTCTGCTTTTCCAGCACTTGCCTCCCTGCGGTTCTCGGAACATACCAGGCGCGGGCCTGCCTGCAGCCTTTGACTTGTGCTTCCCTCTGCTGGATCGCCCTTCCCAAAGACGTCCACCTGCCTCTCTCCCTCACTCCTTCAGGCCTCTGCTCAGATGTTGCTCCTTTGAGATGGCTTCCCTGACCATCATGCATAGAAAGCATTCTCCCATCACCCTCTTTCGCCCTTCACCCTGCTTTATTTTTTCAGAGCGTTTATCACACACTAATTTATTAGTACATACATTAATTTTTTTTTCTTTTTGGAGGCAACACACAGTAATGATTAAGAGCAAGGACTCCAGGGGCGCCTGGGTAGCTTAGTCAGTTAAGTGTCTGACTCTTTATTTCGGCTCAAGACATGATCTCATGGTTTGTGGAATCGAGCTGTGTCTTGGGCTCTGTGCTGGGGGTAGAAACTACTTAAGATTCTCTCTCTCTCTCTCTCTCTCTCTCTCTCTCTCTCTCTCTCTCCCTCTGCCCCTCTCCCCTGTGTACTCACTTGCCTGTGTTCTCTCTTCCTCCCTCCCTCTCTCTCTCTCTCTAAGAAAAGAAAAAGAAAAAGAAAAAAAGAGTAAGTGGCAAGAGCCACTGTCTGGCTTTGAATCCTGAATCCAGCTTTTCTGACCTATGGGATTAGGTAGGTGATTCTAACTCCCGTGTGTTCCAGTATTCTCTAGGGGTTCCGGGCTGGCTCAGTTGGTAGAGTGTGAGACCCTTGATCAACTCTCTTGTGCTCCAGCAGTCTCATGTAGAAAATGGGATAAGCATAATAATACCTTCCTCATAGGTTATGATTTACTATTTGTAAAGCACTTTAGAACATTATAAACGTAAGTGCTTATTAAATTGTATTTATTGTCACTCTCCCCTCATTGAGTGTATCCTCTGTGAAAGATAGGTAATTTTTTAAGTTTATTTATTTATTTTGGGAGAGAGGTGGGGGAGGGGGAAGAGAGAGAGCTGGAGAGGCCAGAGAGAGAGAGAGAGGGAGAGAGAATCCCGAGCAAGCTCCAGGTTGTCAGTGCAGAGCCTGATGTCAGGCCTGAACTCATGAACCATGAGATCATGACTCGAACCAAAACCAAGAGATAAATGAAGGTTTAACCGACTGAGCCACCCAGATGCCCGTGAAAAGTATTTTTGTCTGCTGTTCACTGTTGTACATTCAGTGCCTAGAACAGCCTAGCATAAAATACTCAAGTATTTATTGAATGGATGAAATCAACAAGATCTTTCTGATGAGAGATCCAATGAGCTAATACAGAGATAAATGTTTTGCAAAGTGTCATACAAATAAAACAAGTCATAATAAAATGAACTACTACTATTTCCTGAGCACGCACTGGACACAGACTCTGTACTAATTACTTTTATGCATGAACTCATTCGAATCCTCACAACTTGACATAGTAGTTCATATTATTCTCTTTTCACAGACAAGGAAACTGGGGTTAAGTCCCTTGCCCAAGACCATACAGGTAAGGCAGAGGCAGAGCCACAGTGCAACCCAGTTCTGCCTCACTCCAGCATTCATTGCCTGAACCAGTTGCCAAGCTGCTATCCATCAGTATTTGCTGGAAGAATGAATTTGTGAAGCAGGTCTTTGGTATATTAGGAAGAATTCCACAATATCCAATCCTTTCTCTTAAAAACCTCTTAAAATAAACATATTTGCCCCTGGTTCAAGGTTAAATTCTGGGTCCTCCAAGAAACATTTAGAAAGAGCTTTCCTGCCCATTTTTGGTAGCAAAAATTCCCAGATCTCCACTCCCACACAGCACATTTATGGGGATGTGTCCCAAAGACAAGCGGGTATTTTGTAGTCTTTTCTAGGAAGTAGCCTTAAAACTGGGTGAGGTCCTATTTCCTGTCCCTCCCCTCCACTGCCCAGTGCTCTGAACAAACGATTCCATAGTCTTACTTCTTTATATTTGTTCTTGATTTTTCTGAGACCTTCCTTTTTGTCTGGCAATGTCACTGGCCAACTCCTTCCATCTATCACTTCTGAATCCTTTAAGGTGCTGAGATAGCTGATCCCCAGCAAGAAACTTGATCCATATGCCTTCCCTTTCCTTGAATCTTGGAGGGGCTGTGCTGCCTTCAGCACTGGTGAAGTTTTGCCAAGGTCTGAGCTGTCAGTTTCCAGAGATCAGAGGCCAAGCATTTATGTATGTGTGTACACTGAGCACAAAGAATCAATTAATCGATAAGCACTCACAAAGCCCTGAAGACTTGTGGTTGGCCAAGGTCTAGAGACTTTGAGAAGTGTATGGCCAAAAAGGGCCTTAAAGAAAATAATAATAACAATAAAATAATAATAATAATCTATCCTCAAAGCCATTCTTCATCCTTCCTCTAAGAGGCAGGTGACCTGCAATTTAGGTTTCCCAGGCTCCCTTGAGAGATAACTTCCTGCTGGGGTCGGACAGTGGGAAGCACTAGAGGGAGACTAGAGGGTGGGACAATGGAAAGGCCAGGGTATTTCTTCTCCCACAGCAGTGTCTTGGCAAAGGCTGTGTCTTGTCTACAGCTCCAGCTCCTGCTGTGGTTCCAGGTTCTGCCAGACTCTGGGCTCCAGTAACACCACCGTTTCCCTCTCTTCTTCCTGCTCAGTGGTGGATGACTTCTTGCTGCCTAATCTGTAGGTCACATCACTGTCCTCTATTTGACTTCTCAGCCTCTCCATCACTTCTGTATTAAGTTCCCTTTGCTTTAAAGACTCACAGTGTTTTTTGCCTTCCCTATTGGAACTTGACTGATAGAAGAGTTAAAACTTACACAGTGCTGGGGCACCTGGGTAGCTCAGTCAGTTGGGCATTTGACTCAGATCATGATCTTGAGGTTTGTGAGTTCAAGCTCTGCATGGAGCTCTCTGCTGTCAGCACAGGGCCCACTTCAGATCCTCTATCTCCCTCATTCTCTGCCCCTCCTCTGCTCATGCTCGTGCGCTGTCTCTCTCTCTCTCTCTCAAAAATAATAAACATTAAAAAAAAGAAAACTTACAAATACGTGCCAGTGTTCTAAGTGTATTATGTAAGATAACTTTCTCAATTCTACCATCTGAGGAATGATTACAGTCTACAGATCACATTTACATCACAAAACTGAGGCACAAAGAGTTTGATCTACCCTAGTAACATCCCAAATCTGGATGCATATCAAAAATTTGCTCAGGAAGCAAATTAAAAATAGAGGAGATGATGGATGCCATCCTATACCTACTGAATCAGACTCGTTGGTCCATGGGGCCCAGGAATCTGGATATTTAAAAGATCCCCAGGTGATTCAGATGCTGCTAACCCAGCAGGCCTCCATGAACTGGTATTCAGGAAACCCTGACCTTGTTCTGGTGATGAAGACACCTAGATCCAGATCAGGAAGGTGGCCTGCCCCAGCTGCACAGCAAGCTCTCTGGCAGACAAAAACACCGCCAAGGGCAGCAGTTTCTGCTATCGTCACTGCCTTCTCCTTCAAGGTCACATGGCTGGTTCTGACGTTTGGACTTGCTTTCCCTAGGAGGCATCTGAAGCCACTTCTTATAAGAACTGTTTTGGAAAATTCAGTGTATAAACAGACATGTACGCAGGATTTCTGACTGGCTGATCAGCGTTTGGGAAAGAAAAAAGGAGGCACTTTAATCCACATAATCTCTTATTTTCAGTCCTTTGTGAACAACTTCAGGGAGTTAGTTAATCCTGCATTCTACCTTCCCCATTCTGACTGAGACTCTGGTTGGGTGAAGAATATATACTTTTTAACAGGAGCCCATGGTGATCAGACAATTTGGAAAAGATTATCAAAATCCAAAAAGCCCACAATCTAAATGTACTTCATAATAACCAACCCCATAAAGGCTGGACTTTTGTCTCCTCTCCGCACACCATTACTATATTCCCAGCACCAACAGCAGTGCCTGGCACTTAGCAGGTGCTTAATAAATATTTGTTGAATGAAATAATAATAGTAATACTTTTTCTTGAATTTTGAAAATATTTTTGGTACAGTTATTCCCTGATCCCCACGATGGACAGGATAGATATCAGAGTCTTCATTTTACAGATGAAACTGAGTTTGGAGAGACTGGGTGCCCTACCAGGTCACACAGCTAATGAGAAGTGTTAGAAGCTCTCTCTAGGAAATTCTCCCTCCCAGCCAGTGGTGATGAGGAGAAACACAAGTGGGAAGACTCACATATGAATGAAGAATAAACTGTCAGAATACAGTTCAAATAACTTGACAAGGGAAGAAATTCTAGCCTTTCACCAGAGGAGGAGATTGGGGGCTCAAAAATTCCAGAGGATACACAAATCTCTCTCTCTCTCTCTCTCTCTCTCTCTATCTCTCTGAACTCAGCACTTTCCTTAGTCATTAGTTCAGGCAGCCCTTGCTTGCCTGCTTTATTGGTAATAGTAACTCCCCCTTTGTCCATATCATCAAATGCTAAATGCTTTGTGCATCTTATTCTACCATCTCTCTCCTGGACGACTGCAGTAGCCTTCCTTAATTCCCCTCCTACCTGTTTTCCCCACTCATGTCAGACTGATCACTTAAAACTGCCTAAATAGGGGTGCCTGGGGGGCTCAGTAGGTTGAATGTCTGACTTTTGATTTTGGCTCAGGTCATGATCTCATGGTTTGTGAGTTTGAGCTCCGCGTCGGGCTCTGCGCTGACCGCATGGAGCCCGCTTGGGATTCTCTCTCTCTCTCTCTCTCTCTCTCTCTCTCTCTCTCTCTCTCCCTCTCCCTCTCTCTCTCTCTCTGCCCTCCCCTGCTTGCACTCTCTCTCTTTCTCAAAACAAAGAAACATTTTAAAATAAAACTTCCTAAATGAATAAACAAATAAAACATAAAACATAAATAAACAAACAAACAAACAGATCACTTTATCTGATTAAATTTCCTAAAGGCCTCTGCACTATGCTCTGTCAAGGTTCTGCCTGGTCTAGTCCCCACCTACCTCTCCATTTATTACATTCAAGAAATACTTATTGAGGGCCTACCATGTGTCAGGTGCTATTTGGGGCATTGAGGATGCAGCATGAAATCAAATAAACAAGGTCCTTTCAAGGAGTTTATAAGAAAAAAAGTAGAGAAGTTAACAAACAAGATAATTAGAGACTACTAAAAGTGCTAAGGTGGAAATAAAGTAACAAGAAAATCTCTAGGGAAGCCAATTTATTGACAGAATGGTCAGGGCAGATGCTCTGAGGAAGCAACACTGAAGCTAAGACTTGAAGGCTGAGAAGGAGTCAGTCATGGAAAAGTTGGGAGAAAGTATTCCAGGCAGAAGGAACAGGCATGTGCCAAGGTCCTGAGGTAAGCAACTTCTACAAATCAGGAACAAAGAAGTCAGTGTGGCCGAAGCAGAATGAATCAGAGAGACAGATGAGGTAACAGCAGAGAAACAGGTGTGCACCAGATCATATAGGAATCTGTAGCCACAGAGAGTAGTCTTTTATCCAGAATAAAAGAAAATCACTGAAAAATTTCAAGCAGAGGAGGAATATTGCCTGATTTATATTTTGTAACAATCCTTCCGGCTGCTGTGTGAAAATGAACTGGGGGCAGGAGAAATGAATGAAGGACAAGAGAGAAGGCTGGTGCTGGGTCCAGACAAGAGATGATGAGCTTGCCTGGGGCCACAAGACAAGATGAAGTAGAGTGGTCAGATTCCTGATAGAGCTTTGGGGTGGAATTGACAAGACTTGATGATAGATTGATTTTGAGGATGAAGGAAAAGAGGAGATGGTGCTATTTATGGAGACAAAATCAAGTGCAGGAGGAATCAAGTTACATCTGGATTGTGAAGTTGGAGCTAGCCAGATGCAGATGTCAAGTTCACCACGGGCTATGGGCAGGGTTGGATATACCAACATGGGTATCTCCGAACAGTCAGCACTTAAATGCACTGGATTAGCCCTGTTGCCCTCTGACGTTTGAAGACTGGGCAGGGAAGGAGGGACTAAGAGAGGTAAAAGGAAAACCAACCATAAGATTGAAGTCCACAAATGAAAGGGTTTCAGAAAAGAGGAAGTGATCAGTTGGGTCAAAGTTGCTGGGAGCTTGAAAGATGTGGTCAGAGATATGTCCATTGAATTTGGCTGCTCGAGTTTGTTGGGAGCATAGGTTTAGCAAGAAATCAACCCAGTAACAATACTGGATTAGACAGAAGAGTAAATTAGAGGTGAGGAAAAATGTATGGAGAATTCTTTTCAAGTTTCCTTCAACAGAGAATGTAGCTGCAGGTGTGTATGTGCAGCCAAGTGACAGTTTGTTTTTCTAGCTCAAATTTACTAGAACCATGTTCTCCAAACTTCAGTCATTGAAGAATAGTCTTTGGGGGTGCCTGGGTGTCTCCGTCACTTGAGCATCTGACTTGATTTTGGCTCAGGTTACCATCCCAGGGTCATGAATTCAAGCTCCACATCGGGCTCCACACTCAGCGTCGATTCTCTCTCTCTCCCTCTGCCCCTCTCCCCCGACTCATGCTCGCTCTCTTTCTAAAATTAAAAAAAAAAAAAATTAAAAATTAAAAATTGTTAAAAAAAAAGAAAAGGAATCATTTTTGTTTTTGCCCCATCCATATCCCAGGGGTACTCTATATGTAAAATTAGTATTAAAATCAACTCACTTTTAATTTAAATTTGCTGGAAATATTTACTTACAAAAAAAAGCAACATTACTCCGTCAAATGGGAAACCAACACCACTTGCCATAAATAGCGAATCAGTTCAATAAAAATAAAACAATGTCACTAGGTTCCAGCTGGAGATTATTGCCTGCTGGGGGCCGAGCCTAGGATCAGCTCTGTTTAAAAAGGGAAATCACTAAGCGTTAGATGTTGAAGACATACGGACATCAAAGTGAAACTTTCTCCTTCAAGGACTGAAAGAGAATTAAAAGGAATTTTGGAGGGGCGGGGGGTGGCCTATGTGATTTAAAACCACCTAATAGTAGGCCTATACTCTGAGAAATACTTCTTAGAACATTTTATTTTATTGAGAAATAACTTACACTTAGTTGAGTGTGCAAATCTTAAATGTGAAGCTTGAATAATTTTTACAAATGTATATACCAGTGTAACCAGCACCCAGCTCAAGCTCTACAATTTCCCAGCAAGCAGGCCAGTGCCAACCTCGAAACATAACAGACAAGGTGTGTGTCTTCATGGGATTTACAGTTTGCTCCCCATGATATCGCTAGCACCTAGCACAGTGCTAGTACATACTAGGTGCTCTCTCTCTTTCTTCCTTTTTGTCTTATCTATGTTTTTGTTTTTTTGGTTTTTTTCCCTATTTTCTACAGAGAGCGTGTGTTATTTGTGAGTTAAATACCAGTCTTATCCAGGACACCTGGCTGGCTCATTTGGTTGAGTGTGCAACTCTTGATCTTGGGGTTGAAAGTTCAAGCCTGATGTTGGGTGCAGAGATTACTTAAAAATAAAATCCTAAAAGAACAAAAACAACCAGTCTTATCCAAACTCCAATTTTCCAGAGTGTCTAATCGAGAACTTATCAAGGAAAACCAAAAAGAACAACATCAGGATCTCCCTGTGGATATAAAACCCTGGACTGAGAAGAGAGAAGTGTCCAAACAGCAGAATCCAGGAGCAGGTCTCCTGATTCCAAGCCTCTCCCTCACCTACTAATCTGTATTTTATAGCCCTCTGCAGTGGTCTTTGCTCTCACACCCTCACACACAGTAGTTAAGGACACCAGAACCCATTTGTGTGCCCTCCTCATTAAAACAGGGACAGCAAGACAAAACATCACCAACAAGTCTTTAAAAATTTAAAGAGCCTGATAAAGTCCTTCATTTGGCATCTGCCACGGAAGGAAATCGCCTCTGGCGTGTGTGTCTGTTGTGTTCCCCCTTTCCCAGACATCTTTTGTACAAACACCCTCCCTAAGGTTTACCTGCAGCTGATTGTAGAAGGGTGTCAGGACCCCTTGCAGTGGAGGATGGGGAAAGCCCTTATTTTCAGACAGTGAAGCTAATGAGTTGATACTCTTCAAGCACGTTGAGGATCAAAGCGTGAGATCTGAAACTTCGGCAATAATACAGCCACCTGCGGGCATGGGTGGGCCCAAGCTGGAGGGCCCTGGAGAGCAGTACCAGGTGCCGTGCACACTGGCTGAGCCTGCCTGTGACAAGACAGGTGTCAGGGCTGACTGGAGAAGGCCAGGTCCCCAAGCTGCATGCAGGAAGAAAGAATTCAGAACAATTGTAATTAAACTAGTTACAGGAATTTGGGGGGTTGGAGAGGGGTGGAAGTAAAGGACAAGGAAGAAAAAAACATTCCCACCAAACCAAATGAACAAATGTTAGAGTTTTAGCTTTAGTTTGCTTCCAAAATGATGCAACCAGTGTCCTTTGTGTCCAAAATGTGCAACCAGAATATCGTGATTAAGGTAAAAATACTTAATTTCTACTTAGAAATTCATTCCCATCTTTACCTCCAAAGATGCAAACACTCTGAAATGGTTTATGTGCTCCTCCCTGAATCTAAAAAATAGTTTCACATAATTGTAATAGACCAACAACTTACTTTTCCCAATAAGTCACATATTTGTAAGAATTGTCCAAACTGATATACCTGAATTTACTCCTTTATCACCTCCAGCACATACATGGACCACATTTTGTTGGTGGCCATGTAATACCAATAGCCAACACTTAACAGCATTCCTCTCTCCCAGAAACGTTTCCAAGTCCTCTCTGCATATTAACCCCTTTAATTCTCACAAGGATCTAAGAGGGCATAGGCATAAATCAAATTTCTCATCATCACACAGCTGGTAAGTTGTCAGGGTATGATTTGGGGCCCAAGTCTGGAGCCAAAATTAGGCTCTTAACCACTACATCATCCAGCCGGCACTTGGGTTGCTTCCCAAGGTTTGATCTTTCAGGCAAGTTGTCACAGTATTGTATCAATTAGCTATTGCTGGGTAACAAACCTTCCCCAAAATGTAGTGGCTTAAAACAATAATAGTTTGCTATTTCTCGGGGCGCCTGGGTGGCGCAGTCGGTTAAGCGTCCGACTTCAGCCAGGTCACCATCTCGCGGTCCGTGAGTTCGAGCCCCGCGTCGGGCTCTGGGCTGATGGCTCAGAGCCTGGAGCCTGTTTCCGATTCTGTGTCTCCCTCTCTCTCTGCCCCTCCCCCGTTCATACTCTGTCTCTCTCTGTCCCAAAAATAAAATAAACGTTGAAAAAAAAATTAAAAAAAAAATAATACTTTGCTATTTCTCATGATTCTGGGGGATGACAAGATTCTTCTGATCTCACCTGGACTCACTTAGTGGCTGCGGTTAACTGAAACAAGCTGCGGTTAACTGGCAGCTTGACTGATTGGCTAATGGTGGCCTCAGTGACATGTCTGGAGCCTCAGCTGGGATTTCTGGCTGTCTCTTTCCAGCTGGACTTCTTCAGAAAATGGTAGCAATGTTCTAAGAGAGTGACAGCAGAAGCTGCAAGGTCTCAGCAATATTGGTTTAGGAAAGTCACAGGGGTGCCTGGGTGGCTCAGTCAGCTGCGTGCCCACCTTCAGCTCAGGTCATGATCTCACTGTTCCCAAGTTCGGGCCCCGCATCAGGCTTTGTGCTGACAGCTCAAACCCTGGAGCTTGTTTCAGATTCTCTCTCTCTCTCTCTCTCTCTCTCTGCCCCTCCTCTGCTTGCACTCTGTTTCTCTCTCTCAAAAATAAATAAACATTAAAAGAAGAAAGAAAGGAAGGAAGGAAGAAAGGAAGAAAGAAAGAGAAAGAGAAAGAAAGTCAAAAGACCAGCTCAGATTCAAAAAGTGGGAAAATAGACCCACCTTTGATGGGAGGGAAAGCAAAGAATTTGTGGTCACCTTGAATCTACTAAAGTAAACATCCTTATATATACCCCTGGTGTATGGGGAGTGTGTGTGTCCCTAAAATGTACCAAGAACTAGAATTTCTGGAACTGGATTTTCTAACTTCATAGTTGTTTTTATTGAGATATGATTCACATACCATAAAACTCACCATTTTAAACTGGTGAATTCAAGAGTTTTTAGGCTGTACAACCATCACTGTTATCTAATTCTGGAACATTTTTATTAACCCCAAAATAAATTCCTAACTCATTGGTAGGAAATTTCCATTCCCCTCCTCCTCAGCCTTTGGAAAGCACCTTTAGATTTAACTATTCTGGACATTTCATGTAAATGGAATCATGCAATATATGGTCTCATTATCTGGCTTCTTAAACTTAGCATAATGTTCTCAAGGTTCATCTGCATTGTAGCATGAATCAGTACTTCATTCCTTTCTATGGCTGAATACTAGTCCATTTACTGACTAACCACATTTTGTTGATCCATTCACCAGTTGATGGACATCCACGTTGTTTCTGCTTCTGAATAATGCTTCTATGAACATTCATGCACAAGATTTTGCACAAAAACACATTTGCAATTCTCTTGGATATATATCTCAGAGTAGAACTGTTGGGTTGTGTGGTAACTCTATGTATAACTTTTTGGGGAACTGCCAAACTGGTTTCCATAGTGGCTGTCCCATTTTACATTTCTCCCAGCAATTCATGAAGTTTCTGATTTCCCTCCATGTCTTTGCCAACATTTGTTATTTTTCATTAAAAAAAAATTATAGCTACAGGTCACCTGGCTGGCTCAACCTCACAACCCCAAGATTAAGAGTCATATGTTCTTCTGACTGAGCCAGCCAGACACCTTCAATCCTCTGTCCATTTTTATTTTTAAAAAGTTTTGAACATTTATTTTTTTAATGATTTTTTTAAATGTTTATTTATTTTCGAGAGAGGGAGAGAGACAGAGTATTAACGGGAGAGGTGCAGAGAGAGAGAGAGGAAGACACAGAATCTGAAATGAGCTCCAGGCTCTGAGCTGTTGGCCCAGAGCCTGATGTGGGGCTGGAACTCATGAGCAGTGAAATCATGACCTGAACCGAAGTCAGACACTTAACTGACTAAGCCACCCAGGCGCCCTGTCATTTATTTATTTTTGAGAGACAGAGAGAGACAGAGTGCAAGCAGTGGAGGGGCAGAGAGAGAGAGGGAGACACAGAATCCGAAGCAAGCTTCAGGCTCTGAGTTGTCAGCACAGAGCCCGACGTGAGGCTTGAACCCATGAACCATGAGATCGTGACCTGCGCCAAGTCAAACGCTTAACCAACTGAGCCACTGAGGCACCTCTCCTTTGTCCATTTTTAAAATGGGTTGTCTTTTTATTGTTGAATTGTAAGAGTTTTTTTTTTTTAATTTTTTTTTCAACGTTTATTTATTTTTGGGACAGAGAGAGACAGAGCATGAACGGGGGAGGGGCAGAGAGAGAGGGAGTCACAGAATCGGAAACAGGCTCCAGGCTCTGAGCCATCAGCCCAGAGCCCGACGCGGGACTCGAACTCACGGACCGCGAGATCGTGACCTGGCTGAAGTCGGACGCTTAACCGACTGCGCCACCCGGGCGCCCCCGTAAGAGTTCTTTATATATTCGTTAATAGACCCTAATCAAATATATGATGTCCAAATATTTTTTCCCATTCTGTGGGTTGTCTTTTCAGTTTCTCAATAGTGTCCTTTAAAAAACACAAGTTTTGGGATACGTGGGTGGCTCAGTTGGTTGAGCGTCCGACTTCGGCTCAGGTCATGATCTCACCGTTGGTGAGTTCGAGCCCCGCGTCAGGCTTTGTGCATACAGCTCAGAGTCTGGAGCCTGTTTCAGACTCTGTGTCTCCCTCTCTCTCTGCTCCTCCCCTGCTCGTGTTCTGTCTCTCTCTTTCTCAAAAATAAATAAACCTTAAAAAAAAAAAACTGAAAAGAAAAAAACCACACAAGTTTTGGGGCACCTGGGTGCTCAGTCAGTTGAGCATCCAATTCTTGATATTTGCTCAGGTCACGATCTCGGGATTGTGGGGTAGAACCCTGCATCAGGCTCAGGGCTGAGCATGTGGCTTCCTTGGGATTCTCACTCTGTGCCCCTCCCGCACATGTGCTCTCTTTCTCTCAAAATAAATACATAAGCATTAAAAAAAAAATAAAACACACAAGTATTTGTTTCGATTTATCTATTTTTTCTTTGGTTGCTCGTGCTTTTAGTGTCATATCTAAGAAATCATTGCCTAATCCCAGGTTATGAAAATTTGTACTTATGTTTTCTTCTAAAAGTTTTACAGTTTTAAATGGTTTTACAGTTTAGCTCTTACATGTAGGTCTTTAATCCATTTCTAGTTCATTCTTATATATGGTATAAGGTAAGAGTCCAGCTTCATTCCTTTGGATATCCACTACCATTTGCTGAAAAGACAATATTCTTTCCCTGTTGGGTAGTTTGGAGATCATTGTTGAAAATCACCTGGCTACTATTACAATATCAAATAGTAAGAATAATACCCAGCATCTTTGCCTTGTTCCTAGTCTGGGAATAGTTTTATTGTTTCACCATTATGTATGTTGTTTGATACGTATGTGTCAGGAACATGACTTTCTCTTTAACTCTGGTTTACTAAAGTTTAATCATAAATGAATATTGAATTTTATTACCTACTTTTTCCTGCAGTTATTGAGATGATCACATTTTTCTCCTTTAACCATACAGTGAGGTGCATGTATTACATTACATAGATTTTCTGTTGTTGAAATGCCTCTGCATTCCTGGGGTAACCAATTGCAATTATTTCCTATTCTGAGTTTCTTTTATAGCTCCCTGTCTCAGCTCATGCTTTGAGGGTCCATGTTGTTTCATGTTGTGGATCTGCATCAAAAGCTCCAGTTTCTTAGTTGGAATGTTCTCCTAGAAGCTTCCGGAAGCTCAGGTTTGCTCGTTAGTGATGTGGTGGAGGTGGCCAAGAGGCTCTAGGGCAGAGCCCAGTGCTTTAGGCTGTGTGCGTATTTGCCACAGAGGAGCCAGATAAAAGCCAGGTGCCGAGCAGGTAGCAGCCTTCCAAAGTCACTACTTTGGTCTTTAAGCAACAGAATTCAAATTCTCTGTCCTTGTCTGTAAAGTTTATTCTGTCTCGTAAACATTTTTCTGGTGAAAAGCAGAACTTTGATCATTTTATGTTTTGTGCACTTCCTAAACGACGGGCAGTACACTCAGTCATTTACACACATTATTAATAATGATGCTAGCTACCACTAACTGGTCCTTCACCCAGTTGTAAGCACTGTGCTAACTGTTCTACAGTAGCGTTTCCTTTAATCCCCTTAACCTCCCTGTGGAGCAGGTATTATCATCTCTCATTTACACATGAGGAAACTGAGGCTGAGAGAGGTTAACTTGCCAGTGGTCATCAGACAGAGAGCCACGGTTCAAAATTAGTTTTGTGTCATCGCAGAGTCTGTGCCCTTAGCCGCTGCTATATGTGCTATGTGTAATCAGCTCTGTCAGCCCGAGCTCCCATGATCGGTGTTAAGTACCAACAGCTCCGTGTGACCAGAGCGTGACCAGGCATCGCCAAGTGTGATTGGCTGGAGTCGTTTGCGGTCGGCTTGGTCTCAATGTCAGGCTGTGACCCACGCTCACATGAGGTGTTCTGCAGTAACGGCCCCCTTAGGGAAATTGTGCTGTGTGCTTTTCTTTCAAGCTTTTAAGAAATAACAGCTTTATTTGTGATGTAACTAACCTACCATACAGTTCCCCAATTGAAAGTGCACAATTCAGGATTTTTTGTACATTCACAGACTTGAACAGCCATCACCATAATCCATCTTAGACTATTTTCATCACCCCTAAAAAGAAGCTCTGTGCCCCTTAGTAGTCCTCATTTCCTCCCAGACTCCTCACCACCAATCTGCTTCCTGTCTCGACAGCCTCGCCTTTTCTGGATATTTCATCTAAATGGAATTGTACAATATGTGGTCTTTACTGACCAGTTTCTTTCACATTAAATAATGTTTTCAAAGATATGGTATATGTTTGTAGCATATACCAGTATTTTATTTCTTTTTATTTTCAAGTAACATTCCAATGTATGGATATACCCCATTTTCTTTTTCCATTCATCATTTGGTGGACATTAGGGTTGTTTCTACTTGTCGACTATTAATAATAATGCTGCTATGAATACTTATACACAGGTTCTAATGTGGGCGTATGTTTTGTGGGGTTTTTAATTTAATTTTTCAGTAGGCTTCACAGCCAGCACAGAGCCCAAAGAGGAGCGTGAATTCACAACCCTAAGGTCGAGACCTGAGCTGAGATCGAGAGTCAGATGCTTAACGAACTGAACCACACAGGCGCCCTGTGCACTTCTCACTTTCTAATGTAATATAATTTACCTTTTATTATGATCATCGTTCTCACATCCTCTTACTCTGCCGTCCCCACCCTTGCCAAATCAGCACAAGGAGGGCTGAGATTTTTGAGTAATTTTTTCCAAAGTCTGGAACAGGCCTGGCACTGTTAGATGTTTAACAGATACTTGTTGAATGAATGATACAGCTGCTAGGTTAGATCAGCCCATCCCAAGCTGCTGTCTTTCCTCCTTTTCTCTCTCCTGATACAAACACATCTTAGGGACACTCTTAGGTTCTTTGCTTTCTGCTCCCCACTTTCACACCAGCTAATTTCCCACCAGCAGGTAATGCCTGAAACTTCCTTTCAATGAAGCTGCACTTTGGGTTAACATTTTCTTTTAAGCTTATTATTTTGAGAGAGACAGAGAGACAGAGAGCACAAGGGAGGGGCAGAGAGAAAGGGGGAGAGAGAGAGGGAGAGAGGGAGAATCCCAACCAGGCTCGATGCTGCCAGAGCAGAGCCCCACATGGGGCTTGAACCCATGAACTGTGAGATCATGACCTGAGCCAAAATCAAGATTCATTGGCTTAACTGACTGAGCCACCCAGGCACCGCTGGGGAGGCCCACCCTCCCTCGTCCTTCCCTTCCTCTTCCCCTTCTTCCCCTACTCCTTCCCCTTCCCCTTCCCCTTCCCCTTCCCCTTCCCTTTCCTTTCCTTTCCTTTTCGGACTGGGAGCCTGACTGGCTCAGGCCAGCCTGAGAGTTACTGTCCCAACTCTCCTGGATCTGTTGTCCACTCTAAGTTCAGTCAGCCCTGGCCCAAGCGGTGAGTGATGAGACACAACACAGCAGCAGAGGTAGTGGGCTGAGATCCTCTCAGAATTGCACGTGGCTGAAAAGACAAGGAGCAGCTTCACTGGCTCCCCCAAGAAGCACAAATGCCAGATAAGAAAGCAGGGCAGCGGCTGTGCTCAGGATGTCCCCTGGCAATGCTGAGGTGGATCTCAGTTCTCCATGCTGCCTGCTGGCTGTCCTAGCCAAGGGACAGCAATAAACCATCAATCCTGCAGGGTCATCTCTGCTGTCCAAAAAAAGCCTTAACTAATACACTCTCCTCTCACAAACCAGTGCTGGGGGATTTGCTGAGACCTTTTCCTCTCAATTCATAGAAATTTCAAGAAAGAGAAATTTTGTCAAAATAGGTCAGCTCCAACCACAATGCTGCTAAAGCCCCTGACTGATTATTGTGGTGAAGACAGTAAGAGGGGAAAATAAGAGCAATGAAAAGGAGTCTCCTAGACTCTGTAAATTTAGGGAGGACTGAAGGTAATTTTATTTTATTTTTGGAAAGTACTATGATAAAAAATTAACATACAACTCCAGTTGACTCCAGCAATCCATGTGGGAGAAGGGAAAAATTCAACTCCAGTCCACCCTAGCCATCACATCCCAACTACAGGGGGGAACAACTGAGAAGCACATGTGAAGTTCACAGTCCAGAGGCACAGGCTCACAAAGAGTCTGAGACCTAATCATAGGACTATAGAACACTTCTTCTCTCAGCAACACCTTACCACTGTATTACTTAGCCTATTTGCAGAAGTTCCTTTTACATAGTGCATCATGTCTGGCTATAAAAAAAAAAAAAAATCACAAGACATACTAAAAGGCAAAAAACACAGTTTAAAGAGACAGAACAAGCATCAGAACCAGACTCAGAAATGGCAGGGACATTGGAAGTATCAGATTAGGAATTTGCCACAACTGTAATTAAAATGCTAACAGCTCTGGGGTGCCTGGGTGGGTGGCTCAGTTGATTAGGCGTCTGACTTCAACTCAGGTCATGATCTCTGAGTTTGTGAGTTCGGGCCCTGTGTCGGGCTCTGCGCTGACAACTCAGAGCCTGGAACCTGCTTCAGATTCTGTGTCTCCCTCTCTCTCTGCCCCTCCCCCACTCAAGCTCTGTCTCTCTCTCTCAAAAATAAATAAACATTAAAAAAAAATTTAATGCTAACAGCTCTAATGGATAAAGTAGACAACATACAAGAAGAGATGGGTAACCTGCACGGAGAGTTAGAAATTCTAAGAAAGAACCCAAAGAAATGTTAGAGATTAAAAAAAAAAAAAAAACTGTAACAGAAATGAAGAAATGAAGAATACCTTTAATGGCTTATTAGTAGATTGGACACAGCTGAGGAAAGAATCTCTGGGCTTGAAGATATTTCAGGAGTAACTTCCAAAACTAAAAAGAAAACGGAAAAAGAGTGGGAAAAAAACCCATAATATCCAAGAACTGTTGGACAACTACAAAAGGTGTTACAGACATGTAAATGGGAATGCCAGGAAGAGAAGAAGAAACAAAAGAAATCTTTGAAACAATAATGCCTGAGAATTTCCCCGAAATTAATGTCAGACACCAAACCACAGAACCAGGAAGCTGAGAGAACACCACATGGAATAAATGCCCCCGAAAAGCTATATCAAGGAATATCATCTTCAAACTATAGAAAGTCAAAGATAAAAAATAAAAAAGTAGAGGGGCACCTGGGTGGCTCAATCAGTTGGGCAGCCGACTTTGGCTCAGGTCATGATCTCGCAGTTTGTGAGTTCGAGCCCCTCGTCGGGCTCTGTGCTGACAGCTCAGAGCCTGGAGCCTGTTTCAGATTCTGTGTCTCCCTCTCTCTGACTCTCCCCCATTCATGCTCTGTCTCTCTCTGTCTCAAAAATAAATAAATGTTAAAAAAAAACTTAAAAAAAAAGAATAAAAAAGTAGAAAGTAAGAAGATAAATCCTGAAAGAAGACAGAGGAAAATATACCTTACTTATGAAGGATCAAAATTAGGAACTAAATTCACTTTCTCCTCAGAAACCATTCAAACAAGAAGAGAGTGGAGTGAAATACTTACAGTGTAGAGAGAAAAACTCCACCAACTTACAATTCTGTACCCTGTGAAATTATCATTCAAAATGAAGGAGAAATAGGGGCTCCTGGGTGGCTCAGTCAATGGAGTGTCCAACTTGGGCTCAGGTCATGATGTCCTGGTTGTTGTCAGTGCAGAGGCCGCTTCTGATCCTCTGTCCCCCTCTCTCTGACCCTCCCCTGCTTGTGCTGTCTCTCAAAAGTAAAAAAAGTAAAGGAGAAATAAAGTTTTTCTCAGACAAACAAAAATTGAGAATTTGCTGCCAGTAGACCCGTTTTGCAAGGAATTTTCCTTTAGAGATAAGGAAACATATAGGTCAGAAGCCCAAATCTACATAAAGAAAGAAAGAGCATTGGGGCACCTGGATGGCGCAGTCAGTTAAGTGTCAGACTCTTGATTTCGTCTTAGGTCATGATTTCATGGTTCATGAGATTGAGCCCCACGTTGGGCTCTGCACTGACTGTGTGGAGCTTGCTTGGGACTCTCTCTCTCTCTCTCTCTCTCTCTCTCTCTCTCTCTCTTTCTCTCTCAAAATCAATATACACTTTTAAAACAAGGACATCAAAGAAGGAATAAGTGAAGTTAAAATACAAACTTTTCTTTTTCTTATTCTTTTTTAAATGTTTACTTATTTATTGAGAGAGGGAGAGAGAGAGAGCAAGGGAGGGGCAGAGAGAGAGAGAGAGAGAGAGAGAATCCCAAGCAGGCTCCACACTGTCAGTGCAGAGCCCAATGTGGGGTTCAATCTCATGAACTGTGAGATTATGACCTGTGCTGAAATCAAGAGTTGATGCTTAACTGACTGAGCCACCAAGGAGTCCCTCTTTTTCTTATTCTTAATTGATCTACAGATAAGTTTGTTCAAAATAATAAATAGCCACAATGTATTTGATTATGTATACATATGCTTATGTATATGTCAAATAAATGACATCAGTGATACAAGGGACAAGAGGGAGAATCAAGATTATTTTGTTATTATAAGGTACTCACACAACCTGTAAAGCAGTCTGGTGTTATTTGAAGGTAGACTTGGATTAGGTATAAATGTGTACGGCAAACTTAAGGCAATTACAAAAAAAAAGTAAAAAAAAAAGAAAAGAACAAGAATTAGCATAAACTAATATGCTAAGAAAGGAAAGAAAACGGAATTATAAAATGCTCAATAAAAACCACAAAAGCAGAAAAAGAGCAGGAGACAAAAATAAGAACAAAGAACAAGGAGCACCTAGGTGGCTCAGTCAGTTAAGCATCTGACTCTTGATTTTGGCTTAGGTCATGATTCCATGGTTCATGAGTTGGAGCTCAGTGTTGGGCTCCATGTTGACAGTGTGGAGCCTGCTTGGAATTCTCTCTCTCTCTCTCTCTCTGCCCCTCCCCCACTTGTTCTCTCTCTCAAAATAAATAAACATTAAAAAAAAAAAGAACAAGGAGAGCAAATAGAAAACAGTTGCAAATATGGCAGATATTATTCCAACTATATCGATAATCACTTTGAACATCAATGGTCTAAATGCACCAATTAAAAGATACATTGTCAGAGAAGATCAAACCCAACTATATGTCATTTATGAAAAACCCTCCCTTTAAATATAAAGACACATATAGATTAAAAGTAAATGGATTGAGAAAGGTATACCATTCTAACACTAATTAAAAGAAAGCAAGAGTAACTATATTAACTTTAGACACAACAGGGGCACCTGGGTGGCTCAGTTGGTTGAGCGACTGACTTCAGCTCAGGTCCCAATCTCACGGTTTATGAGTTCGAGCCCCGCATCGGGCTCTGTGCTGACAGCTCAGAGCCTGGAGCCTACTTCGGATTCTGTGTCTCCCTCTCTCTCTACCCCTCCCCTACTCATGCTCTGTCTCTATCTCAGAAATAAATAAAAACTTTAAAAAAATGTTAAAAAAACTTTAGACACAACGAACTTCAGAGCAAAAAAAGTCTTCAGGGTTAAACAGGGGCACTGAATAATGATAAAGGGGTCAATTCTCCAAGAAGATATAACAATTCTTATCATATATATGTCTAACAACAGAGATTCAAAATCTGTGAGGCAATGACTGATAGAATTTCAGGGAGAAACAGACGAATCCAGTATTATGGTTGAAGATCTCAGGACTCCTCTATCAGAAATGGATAGTCCTCTCTGGGCTCAGATCTAGTTTGCAGCAACATGGCTAAATGCACCAAGAAGGATGGAATTGTCAGTAAATATGGGACCCATTATGGTGCCTCTCTCAGGAAAATGGTGAAGAAGATGGAAATACGCAGCATGCCAAGTACACTTGCTCCTTCTGTGGCAAAACCAAGATGAAAAGATGAGCTATGGAAATCTGGCATTGTGGTTCCTGCATGAAAACTATAGCTGTGGTGCCTGGACCTACAACACCACTACAACAGCACTTCTGCTGTCACAGTAAAGTCAGCCATCAGGAGACTGAAGGAGTTTTAAGACCAATAGAAACTCCACCATTTGAAATATTGCTAGCCTATAATAAATGGGTTTATATAACAACAACAACAACAAAAATAAATGGATAGACCCAGCAGTCAGAAAATCAGTCAGTACACAGTTGAACTCAACATCACCATCAATCAACTGATATAATGGACATCTATAGACTACTTCATCCAACAACAGCAGAATACACATTCTTCTCAAGCTCACATGGAACATTCACCAACATGGGCCACATTCTGGGCCATAAAATACACCTTAACAAATTTAAAAACATAGAAACCATACTATGTCTGCTATCAGACCACATGGAATTAAAATGAGATATCAATAACAGAGACATAGCTGGAAAATCCCCCAAAACTTAGAGATTAAACAATATACTTCTAGAAGAGTCAAAGAATAAACCTCAAGGTAAATTTAAAAATATTTTGAACTAAAAAAATGAAAACACAACTTATCAAAATTTGTGAGATACAGCAAAAGTAGTGCTTAAAGGGAAACTTACAGTATTGAATCATATATTAGAAAAGAAAGATTTAAAATCAATCATCTAAGCTTGAACCGTAAGGTAGAAAAATAAAAGAAATTATTAAATCCAAAATAAGGAGAAGAAATAATATAAATTAGAGCAGAAATCAATGAAATTGAAAACAGGAAATCAAAGAGAAAATCAATAAAACCAAAACCTAGTTCTTTGAAAAGATCAATAAAATCAATAAGCCTATAGCCACGCTAAGGAAAAAAGAGAGGGTACAAATTGCTCATATCAGAAGTGAATGAGGGGACATTACTACAGATCCTGTGGATATAAAAAGGATAATCAAGGAACAAGCCTATGTCCACAAATATGATAACTAAATGAAATTAACCAATTCCCTGAAAGACACAATCTACTAAAACTCATACAAGAAGATATAGACAATCTGAATAGCTTTATATCAATTTAAAAAATGGAATCAATAATCAATAACCTTTCAAAACAGAAAGCATCAAACCCAGATGTGTTCCCTAGTGACAACATTGAATTGAATGACAACATTCAAGGAAGAAATTATACCGTCTCACCACAATCTTCTCCAGAAGATAGAAGCAGAGGAAATACTTCTGAACTCATTCTATGAGGCCAACATTACTTTGAGATAAATAAATATTTGGGGTGCTTGGTTGGCTTAGTCGGTTGAACGTCCAACTCCTGATTTTGACTCAGATCAGGATCTTGTGGTTTGTGAGTTTGAACCCTGCCTGCATCAGGCTCCGTGCTGATGGTGCGGGTCCTGCTTGGGATTCAGTCTCTTTCCTTCTCTCTCTCTCTGCACCTCCCCTGCTCACTCTCTCTCAAAAATAAATTTAAAAAATGGTCTTTTTTTAATTAAAAAATGAATATTTTAAAAAAGATGAGCAAAGGAAATAAAAAGAATACAGATTGGGAAGAAAGAAATAAAACTATTTTTGTTCACAGATGACATGATCATCTATGCAAAAAATGAGAAAGAATCAACAAAAAAACCTCCTGGAACTACGTGATTAATAGCAAGCTGTAGGATATAAGGCTAATATATAAAGAAAAAAAGTCAATTTGTTTTCTATGTATCAGCAATGAACATGTGGAATTTGAAATTTAAAACATAATACTATTTATGTTAGCACCCCCAAAATAAAACACATATAAATCTAACAAGGGGCGCCTGGGTGGCGCAGTCGGTTAAGCGTCCGACTTCAGCCAGGTCACGATCTCACGGTCCGTGAGTTCGAGCCCCGCGTCGGGCTCTGGGCTGATGGCTCAGAGCCTGGAGACTGTTTCTGATTCTGTGTCTCCCTCTCTCTCTGCCCCTCCCCCGTTCATGCTCTGTCTCTCTCTGTCCCAAAAATAAATAAAAACGTTGAAAAAAAAATTTAAAAAAAAATCTAACAAAATATGTACAACATCTATACAAGGAAAACTATAAAATTCTGATAAAAGAAATCAAAGAAGTAACTAAATGGATAGTCCATGTTCCTGGATAGGAAGATTCAATATTATCAAGGTGTCAGTTTTTCCCAACTTGATCTATAGATTCAATGTAATCCCAATCAAAATCCCAGATAGTTATTTTGTGGATACTGACAAACTGATTCTAAAGTTTATATGGAGAAGAAAAATGAGACAGGAAAACTGAAGGGACCCCATGAAAGACCGCATCTTTGCTGCCTCTATTCTTGCCAGAACCTACATCCCTGCCCTACACAGGCCTCTGGTACAGATGATGTATGTCCTCCTTATAAAGGTCAAGGAGTTAATGATTTCTTTGGAGTCTTCCAGCACAAGAGATAACATCTAAGCATCTAAGGAGTGACTGAGTGAGGTCATCATGTACCTTTTCCAAGACCACAGACTCATAAGACCCCTGGCTCCAGAGCATAAGTGGCTTATGGAGGACACCTAAACACTTGCCTTTGTTTTTAAATTTTTTTTTTTCAACGTTTATTCATTTTTGGGATAGAGAGAGACAGAGCATGAACGGGGGAGGGGCAGAGAGAGAGGGAGACACAGAATGGGAAACAGGCTCCAGGCTCTGAGCCATCAGCCCAGAGCCCGACGCGGGGCTCGAACTCACGGACCGCGAGATCGTGACCTGGCTGAAGTCGGACGCCCAACCGACTGCGCCACCCAGGCGCCCCTACACTTGCCTTTGTTTTCACCAGTTCCTGGACCCTTCAGGAGACACATCACCAGACCACAATCCTCAATAAAAACCCCAGATCCCAAGCAAAGATGAGACTCACTCTTCTTTCCTTTCTGAGTCTTCTGGACACTCTGTCCCTATCTATACTCTCTCTATATCTTTGACAAACTCTGCTCTCACTTCCTCTCAGTTTCCATTTGATTTCTATTCTATAACAAACCAAGGACCCTCTTGACTGGTCCTGCAGGACCCTCTCTGAGTTCTCAGACCCAGCCAGCCTGAATCAAAAATGTGAGAAATAAGCCCACTGACCCATTCAAAGGAGGGATGCAGGGACTCGGAGCACAGTGACGCAAGGCTTTAATCAATGTTCTTGTTGGGGAGCGTGGGTGGCTCAGTCGGTTGAGCATCTGACTTTGGCTCAGGTCATGATCTCACAGTTTGTGGGTGTGGGCCCTGTGTGTCAGGCTCTGGGCTGAAAGCTCAGAGTCTGGAGCCTGCTTTGTATTCTGTGTCTCCCTCTCTCCCTGTCCCTCCCCCACTCATGCTCTGTCTGTCTCTCTCTCAAAAATGAATAAACATTAAAAAAAAAATGTCCTTGCAAGATTGGGTGTCTGATGGACAGGCTCACTCAGGGAGTCACAGCCTACAATTTATCTCCTAGCATGTATTGGCTAAGTACTATAGAGGTTACAGTCTTACTTGGATGTTGCCTATGCCCATGTAAGGCAAAAAGTAATCTGATTGGACATTCCCTGAGGTGACTCAGAGACTTTCAGTCCCTCCTCTCTCTGTTCTTCAGTGCAGGCTCATTTCAAAGCCCACAAAAATAAGCCCATGAAAGGGAGGGGGAAAGAACTAGGAAGCAAAGTGTCTAAGGGTTTGGGACTGCATTGTGTGAGGGGGGTGGGTTTCGTACATATTTTCAATAGGTTGTAAACCTATTAATTAGATAGCACAGATTTTATTTGGTATTTCTGAAAATGAATCATCTCCCTTACTTTTCATAAAAAAGACCCAGAATAGTCAACACAATAATGAAGAAGAACAAGGTTGGAGGACTGATACTACCCAACTTCAAGACTTAATGTTAACCTACAGTAATCAAGACAGTGTGATATTAGCAAAAGCATAGACAAGTAGATCAATAGAACAGAATGGAGTGCCCAGAAATAGACCAACATATAGTCAATTGATCTTTGAAAAGGAGCAAAGGCAACACAAAGGAGAACAGTCTTTTCAACAAATGGTGCTGGGACAATTGGACATCCACATGCAAAAAAAGAAAGGAAGGAAGGAAGGAAGGAAGGAAGGAAGGAAGGAAGGAAGGAA
>NW_024412421.1:20216379-20227846 GCF_014898765.1 Herpailurus yagouaroundi | reverse complement strand
AAAGAAAGAAAGAAAGAAAGAAAGAAAGAAAGAAAGAAAGAAAGGGAGAGAAAGATCAGAAGGTAAATATCTTAGGCTTTGCAGGCCGGTCACACAACTCAACTCTACCACTATAGCTTGAAGGCATCACAAACAATACATAGCGAATGATGCAACGGTCCAGTGAAACTTTAGTAGTGGCTACTGAAATTTGAGTTCTATGTGATTTTCACATGTTACAAAATATCATTCTCTATTTTATTTTTCTCAACCATTTAAAAACATAAAAACCACTCTTAGCATCTGGACTGTATGAAAACAGGCATCGCCGCAAAGTGTGAAACATAGGGGTGCCTGGGTGGCTCAGTTGGTTAAGGGTCTGACTCTTGATCTCAGCTCAGGTCTTGATTTCAGGGTTGTGAGTTCAAGCCCTGCTTTGGGCTCCATGCTGGGTGTGCAGCCTACTTTAAAAAAAAAGTGTGGAATATAATTACTCTTTGATCCAGTGGTTCCTTCCTGTCTCCAAAGGAAATGAAAACATACGTCCATATCAAATGTGTCCATGCAAGTATATCCGCACTATTCATGATAGCCCAAAAGTAGAAGGAAAAAAAATATGTAGTCTATCAGCTAATGAACAGGGAAACAAAATGTACAATGAAATATTGCTCAGCTGTAAAAGGGAAAGGGTTTTATATATGCTACAACATGGGCGAGCCTTAAAAACATGCTGGCTAAGTGAAGAACAAAGAGGGCATGTTGTGTGACTGCACGGACAGGAAATGTCTGACTAATTAATGATGATCAGATTAATTAATGATAGAGACAGAAAGCACAGGAGTTGTTGCTTGGGGCTGAGAGGGAGAGGGGTCTGGGGGTGATGGCTGAAGGGTACGGTGTTTCCTTTGGGGTGAGAAAATGTTCTAAAATTGATTGTGGTGATGGTAGCACAACTCTGTGAATGTACCAAGATCCACTGAAGTATACACCCTAAATGGGTGAATGTGTGGTAAGTTACATCTCAATAAAGCTGTGAAAAAGGAAGGACAAGAGGTGCACTGTAGTTTGCAGACCCCTGACACAGCACATACTTGTTTAGCTTTTCATGAAGCACCTTTCCTCATGCTGTCACAAACAGCCAGGCATTCACACCTTCAACCTTGAAGAAAGCCAAGGCTCAAGAAGGGACCGACTTGCTGTAGGACACAGGTTACCAATGGTGAGGTGTGAGCACAACTCAGGTCTTTAGACTCCCTCTCCAGTGCTCACTGCAGCGCAGACCTTCCCAGAGTTACAGTCAGAGTCTAGGTAGTCACTCCTCAAAGCCCCAGAGGGGAGGAGATGAGAGGCAGACCCCTCCCTAGACCTGTCTGTCCCAGCGGCTGGCTCCTCTGCCCCTCCCCCCCCCCCCCCCCCCACCTTTCCTTCTCCCAGCACTACTGAGCAAGGCTTTCCCTCCTTACGCCTCACTCAGGGGGCTGGGAAGGGATTGGGGGAGAAAGAAAGAGCAGGCTTCTCCAGAAATTCAGTCCATAGGACATAGCTGGAAAATGGCTCAGGAGGGAGGAGCAACGGGTCCAAGGTTGTATAGCTGATATCTGACCTTTGATTTCCTTGATCTGAATGAAAAGAGAGGGTTTGGGGCTGGGGTAGGATCCGAGGCAAGCAAAGCTCCATCCTATTCCTGATTCTTTGCCCCATGCTGTTTACCCCAGCATCTCCTGAAGTTGCCATTTCCAAAGGCATCATAAACTACCAGAGAGCTAGGGTGGAGAATCCTCCTAAAAAAATTAGTTGTAGAAAAATCAGGAAATAAAGATAAAGTAAATAAGGATCACCTTGGTCTGTCTCACTTCCCAGGAGTAAATATTCCTTGGGGGATATTTTGTGGTGGCTCTGGGGCCAGTGTCTGGGTTCAAATCCTGGGTTCATCACTTACCGTCTGTGTGACCTTGGGCAGCTCATTTCACCCCTGTTGGCCTCAGTTTCTTCACCTGTAAAATGGGAATAACAACAGGAGCACCTGGGTGGCTCAGTCGATTAGGTGTCCGACTTTGGCTCAGGTCATGATCTCACAGTTTGTGGGTTTGAGCCCTATGTTGGGCTCTGTGCTGACAGCTCAGAGCCTGTTTCGGATTCTGTGTCTCTCTCTCTCTCTGCTCCTCCCCTACTCATGCTGTCTCTCTCTGTCTCTCAAAAATAAAATAAAACATTAAAAAAAATTTTAAATAAAAATAATGGAAATGATAACAACACCTATGCAAAGAGTTGTGTGAGAATTAAGTGACACTGTAAAGCACTAAAAACAGTGTGTGGCCCTTAGTACATTATTGCATTTTCCCAGCATTTTCTACTCACATACATATTTTCCTTACAAAAATGAGACTATTCTGTATCCACTATTTTATAACATGAATCTCTCCCCCCATCGTAAGGGAATTACTAAAATTTTTCCATTAGCATTAGAAATCCTATAGAATATCTTTCTTGTTTTTTTAATCTTTTTTTAAATGTTTATTTATTTTTGAGAGAGAGAGAGAGCACAAGTGGAGGAGGGGCAGACAGAGAGAAACAGAGAATCTGAAGCCGACTCCACACTGACAGCACAGAGCCTGCTGCAGGGCTCCAACTCACGAACTGCGAGATCCTGACCTGAGCCAAAGTTGGACGTTTAACCAAATGAGCCACTCAAGTGCCCCTAGAATATCTTTCTTAAGATAGCATACATAGTGTAGCAAAGGTGGTCATAAGAGGGAAGTATTTAGCAATCCAGGCCTTCCTAAAGAAGGAAGAAAGATCTCAGGTACACAACCTAACCTTACACCTTAAAGAGCTGGAAAAAGAACAGCAAATAAAACCCAAAACAGTAGGACACAGGAAATAAGAAAGATTAAAGCAGAAACCAATGCTATCAAAACCAAAAAACAGTAGAACAGAATGAAACCAGGAGCTGGTTCTTTGAAAGAACCAACAAAATTAATAACCCCCCAGACAGTTTGATCAAAAAGAAAAAGGAAAGGACCCAAAAAAATAAAATCAAGAATGAAAGAGAGATCACAACCAACACAGCAGAAATAAAAATAATAATAAGAGAATATTATGAGCAATTATATGCCAATAAAATAGGCAATCTGGAAGAAATGAACAAATTCCTAGAAACATATAAACTACCAAAACTGAAACAGGAAGAAATAGAAAACTTGAACAGACCCATAACCAGTAAAGAAATCGAATTAGTAATCAAAAATCTCCCAAAAAACAAGAGTCCAGGGCCGAATGGCTTTCCAGGGGAATTCTTCCTAACATTTAAAGAAGAGTTAACACCTCTTCTTGAAGCTATTGCAAAAAATAGAAATGGAAGGAAAATGCCCAAATTCTTTCTATGAAGCCAGCATTACCTTGATTCCAAACGAGACAAAGGCCCCAATAAAAAGGAGAACTACAGATCAATTTCCCTGATGAACATGGATGCAAAAATCCTCAACGCGATACTAGTCAACTGGATCCAACAATATAAAAGAATTATTCACCACAACCAAGTGGGATTTATACCTGGGGTGCAGGGCTGGTTCAATATCCGCAAAACAATTAACGTGATTCCTCACATCGATAAAAGAAAGGACAAGAACCATATGGTCCTTTCAATAGATGCAGAGAAAGCATTTGACAAAATACAGTTTCGTTTCTTGATAAAAACCTTCAAGAAAGTAGGGATAGAAGGAGCATCCCTCGAGATCATAAAAGCCATCTATGAACGACCCAACGCTAATATCATTCTCAATGGGGAAAAAGTGAGAGCTTTCCCCCTAAGGTCAGGAACATGACAGGGATGTCCACTCTTGCCACTGTTATTCAACATAGTATTGGAAGTCTTAGCCTCAGCAATCAGACAACACAAAGGAATAAAAGGCATCCAAATCAGCCAGGAGGAAGTCAAACTTTTGCTCTTCACAGATGACACGATACTCTATATGGAAAACCCAAAAGATTCCACTAAAAAACTGCTAGAACTGATCCACAAATTCAGCAAAGTCACAGGATATAAAATCAATGCACAGAAATTGGATGCATTCGTATACACCAATAATGAAGCAACAGAAAGAGAAATCAAGGAGTCGATTCCAATTACAATTGCACCAAAACCCATAAAATACCCAGGAATAAATCTAAACAAAGAGGTGAAAAATCTATACACTGAAAACCATAGAAAGCTTATGAAAGAAACTGAAGACACACACATAAAAAAAGGAAAAATATTCCATGCTCCTGGATAGGAGGAACAAATACTGTTAAAATGTCAATACTACCCAAAGCAATATACATATTCAATGGAATCCCTATCAAAATAACACCAGCATTCTTCACAGAGCTAGAACAAACACTCCTAAAATTTGTTTGGACCAGAAAAGACCACTAATAGCCAAAGCAATCCTGAAAAAGAAAACCAAAGCTGGAGGCATCACAATCCCAGACTTCAAGCTGTATTACAAAGCTGTAATCATCAAGACAGTATGGTACTGGCACAAAAACACTCAGATCAGTGGAACAGAATAGAGAACCCAGAAATGGATCCACAAACGTATGGCCAACTAATCTGTGACAAAGCAGAAAAGAATATCCAATGGAATAAAGACAGTCTCTTCAGCAAATGGTGCTGGGAAAACTGGACAGCGACGTGCAAAAAAATGAACCTGGACCACTTTCTTACACCATACACAAAAATAAACTCAAAATGGATGAAAGACCTAAACATAAGACAGGCAGCAATTAAAATCCTAGAGGAGAAAGCAGGCAAAAACCTCTTTGACCTCAGCCACAGCAACTTCTTACTCAATACGTCTCTGGAGGCAAGGGAAATAAAAGCAAAAATTGAACTGTTGGGACCTCATCACAATAAAAAGCTTCTGCACAGCGAAGGAAACAATCAGCAAAACTAAAAGGCAACTGACAGAATGGGAGAAGATATTTGCAAAAGACATATCAGATAAGGGTTAGTATCCAAAATCTATAAAGAACTTATCAAACGCAACATCTGAAAAACAAATAATCCAGTGAAGAAAGGGGCAAAAGACATGAATAGACACTTCTCCAAAGAAGACATCCAGATGGCCAACAGACACATGAAAAAATGCTCAACAACATTCATCATCAGGGAAATACAAATCACAACCACAATGAGATACCACCTCACACCTGTCAGAATGGCTAACATCAACAACTCAGGCAACAACAGATGTTGGCGAAGATGCAAAGAAAGAGGATTTCTTTTGCATTGCTGGTGGGAATGCAAACTGGTGCAGCCACTCTGGAAACAGTATGAAGCCTCTTCAAAAAATTAAAAATAGAACTACCCTACGACCTAGCAATTGCACTACTAGGTATTTATCCAAGGGATGCAGGTGTGCTGTTTCTAAAGGGGACACGCACATGTTTATAGCAGCGCTATCAACAATAGCCAAAGTATGGAAACAGCCCAAATGTCCATCGATGGATGAATGGACAAAGAAGATGTGGTATATATATACAATGGAGTATTACTCGACAATCAAAAAGAATGAAATCTTGCCATTTGCAACTACGTGGATGGGACTGGAGGGTATTATGCTAAGTGAAATTAGTCAGAGAAAGACAAAAATCATATGACTTCACTCATATGAGGACTTTAAGAGGCAAAACAGATGAACACAAGGGAAGGGAAGCAAAAATAATATAAAAACAGGGAGGGGGACAAAACATAAGAGACTTTTAAATACAGAGAATGAACAGAGGGTTGCTGGAGGGGTTGTAGGAGGGGGGATGGGCTAAATGGGTAATTCCTTAAGGGGCATCAAGGAATCTACTCCCGAAATCATTGTTGCATTATATGCTAACTAACTTGGATGTAAATTTAAAAATTAATTAATGAATTAATTAAAGGTTCCTATCACCTAAAAAAAAAAAAAAAAAAAAAAGATAGCACATGTAGTATTTCATCTCCTAAAGTCAAGATATTTAGGAGTGATTTTTTTTTTTTCCCCAGCTACCAAACACTTTTCTCCTTGTCTTTCACCAATTACTGCTTCAGGACAAATTCCTAGGAAATTTTCTGAGTCAAAGTGTGTGCAGGTATTTAAGGCTTTTGTCAGACTGGCCTTCAGAAAGGTTTAGAACTAGTTTCACTTCTGAGCTGGAAAAAGAAGGCCCCATCCTCTCCAGCATCATTTCCAGTTTGGCCTAGAAGTGCTATTTGTTGTCTTACTCTGATTTGCAGTCTAAGCTCTTCCTAATGGTACTCAGCTTCAGCATCTGTTCAACGCCATCATCCCTGTGGGTGGCCCTGGGCTGGAAATCAACCACCCTGAACCTGGAAGTCTCAGTTGTAGTCTCCGAGATTTCTAAATTGAGATGATATAAGTAAAAACCCAACTCAAGGCCCAATTCTTATTATTTGAAACATAAGATTTCAGAAACGGGGATGGCATTTTGGAAGAGCCTTGTAGGTAACTGTGGTGCAGAAGTGGAAACTGAGGCCGAGGAAGGGGGAAGTCTTCCCAATAAGAAAAAGTCAGAAACATCTGCTAGAAAAATGGGTAAAGAACATGAACAGACAATTTAGAGAGGTAACCTAAATGGATGCTAGTATACAAAGAAATGTCCCCACCCATTAGCCGTTAGGGAAATCCAGGCCAAAACAAGGAGGAGATACAAATTCAGACTGGCAAACATCAGAACGTTGGAAAACACCAAGTGTCAGGAGGGTGTGGAGGAAATGGGGCTCTTGTGCACCACTGCTGAGTATAGACTAATACCCTGAAATCCAGCAATTCCACGCCTGGGCAAATATCCCAGGGATCTTCCCACGCAACCAAGGATGTTCATTGCAGCTGTTCATGGTAGCTGTGGGAGTAGGAGATAAACAAATGCCCCTCATTGGGAATAGATATGGGATCTATTGGCAAATAGATCTAATATTGGCAAATATTGGCAAAGTATGGGATATTTTGGAATTATGGAATTACTGTGCAGCAGTTCAAAACAATGAAACAGACCAGAGGTCAATACACAAAGGCCTCTGGACCAAATTTGACTTGTTGCCTGTTTTTGTGCAGCTTGGCTCATGAGCGGAGAATGATGATTACATTTTTTAGTGGTGGGGGAAAAAAATCAAAAGAATATTTTGTGACACATAAAAATTGTATGCAATTCAAATTTCAGCATCCATGAAGTTTTATTAGAAATACAGCCATACTCATTCATTTATATATTGTCTGTGGCTGCTTTTGCACTACATCAGCAGACTTGAGTTGCTGCAACAGAGACCATATGGCCTGCGAAGCCTAGAATATTTACAGGTAGCTCTTGACAGTAAAACTTTACTGACTTCTAAACTAGACAAACACAAAGAAACCTGAATGAATCCACAAATGTTATAGCTAAGTTTATTTATTTATTTTTTAATTTTTTTTAACGTTTTATTTATTTTTGAGACAGGGAGAGACAGAGAGAGGGAGACACAGAATCCGAAACAGGCTCCAGGCTCTGAGCTGTCAGCACAGAGCCTGACACGGGGCTCGAACTCGCAGACCACGAGATCATGACCCGAGCCGAAGTCAGCCGCTTAACCGACTGAGCCACCCAGGCGCCCCTGTTATAGCTAAATTTAAAAAGTAAGTATCAGGCCACCTGGCTGGCTCAGTTGGTAGAGAGTCTGACTCTTGATCACAGGGTGGTGAGTTCAAGCCCCACGTTGGGCATAGAGCTTGCTTAAAAAAATAAAAGGTGAAAGAGAACAACGACAATAAAGTAAGTATCGGTTTATCCATTCCTGTGTAACAAATTATCAAAAATCCTAATGAATTAAAACAAGATAAACATTTATTATCCTACATAAGTTCCTATGGGTCAGGAATTTGGGAATGGCTTGACTGAGTGGTTTTAGCTTGGGATCTATCATGAGAATGCAGTTAAGATGTCGCTGGGGCTGATGTCATCTGAAGGCTTGACTAGGGTTTGAGCATCATTCAAGATGGTTCACTTACATGGCTGGAAAATTGGTGCTAACTGTTGGCAGGAGGTCTCATTTCCTCTTAGACCTCTCCATAGGTCTGCTTCAGCGTCTTCACACCATGACAGCTGGCTTCCCTTAAGGTTGGTGACCCAAGAGATGGCAGGGAGGATGTTGCAATGTCTTTTATCACCCAGTCTTGGAAATCACACACTGTTACTCTTGCAATATTCTCTTTTGAGTAGGGTCAGCTCTGTTCAGTGCAAGAAGGGACTGCTCAAAGATGTGAATACCAGGAGATTTACTGGGAACCATCTTGGAGGCTGGCTACCACAGTAAGAAATAGAACGTGATCTATAGCCAGATACTTTTTAATTAAAAAACTAAATTCATATTTGCAGGAAACAACACTATATATTTGACAAAGCTACATACAAATTAAAAGATATTTATTAGGGGTTCCTGGGTGGCTCCATCATTGAGCGTCTGACTCTTGATTTCAGCTCAGGTCATGATGTCACAGTTTGTGGGATCAAGCTCCATGTAGGGCTCTGCGTTGACAGCACGGAGCCTGTTTGGGATTCTCTCTCTCCCTCACTCTGTGCCCCTCCCCTGCTCACCTGTGTGCATGCACGCCCACTCTCTCAAAATAAATAAATAATTAAAACATTAAAATATATTTAATTATATACCTCACGAATTGTGAGATCACGACCTGAGCTGAAGTCGGACGCTTAACCAACTGAGCCACCCAGGCACCCCAAAAATATTTTTAAGAAGATATTTATTGAACAGAGTGGGGAAGGAGGGTAATAGAAGTGGAAGATAGGGATAAAAAAAAAAAAAAAGAATGAGTGAGTGAATTAATAAAACCAGAGAGGAGTCTTACACAATTAACTCAACTCTCTTTACTCAAGTTCCCCCTCCCTTGAAAAAAGAGAGAGAGAGATTGAAAAAAGTTTCCTTGTCCAAGATCACAACGAAGATCACAAGAACCCAGCCTCCCTAACCAAGTCTGTCTCTCTCTGCCACACTCTCCTTCAATTCAGGGTTGACCTGCAGAGACTTCAGAGAGCTCTGGTTCCTGGCTAAGTAGGGAAGATTTTTGCCTGCGGGGAGGGGTGTGGGGACCAGCAGAACTAGCCTGGGAAGAAAAGGGTTAGTTATTACCCAAATAGTGGTGCTGGTGGATTGCTCACCCTTCCTGCCAGGGTTCTGCCTTCTCTGGAGACAAAGGACTCTCACAGCCCAGAGCCCTGTGAACACCCCCAGGTCCAGCCTGTTAGTAGTGGGAGAATTGAAACTCTCATTTCTTTAAAAATATATCCTGGGGCTCTAGGCCTTGTGACTTCTTTTATTTATTTCTTTTTATCTTCATAAGCTCACCAGGTAAGAACTGTTATTTCAAGAAGTGAGTTGAATAGATCATTTCTGTTTTACCTCCCTGTGAAGTCACTCACTCGTCATTTCAGCAAATCCTTATTGAGCATCTACTGTGTGCCAGTACTGGGGATACAGCAATAGACAAAGCTGGCAAAGCCCCTGTCTTCATGAGGGGTGGGAGTAATAGGAACAGACATTTGACCGCAAACAAATAAACAAAAAAAAGTAAAGATAAAGTAAAAGAGGTGAAGGAAAGGAAAAGTATTGTGTTATCAGGGAAGACTTGTATTTGAACTGAGATCTGAAGGTGAGAAAGAGCCTGCTCACTGGAATGAAGAGCAATTTACAGCAGGTGTAAAAGCCCTGAGGTGGAATTCAATGTGCTGGGTTTGTGGAGATTAGGGAGGCAGGCAAGGCCCAGATCAGACAGGCCCTCGTAGCCATTTGTCAAAAGAGTTTGGAATTTATTCTGGGCATCAGATGGAACTCACTCCACCATCATTAGTTATATGATCTCAGACAAGTTACTTCACTCCTCTAAGCCTCAGCTTACCTTTCTATAAAGTAGAGTTAATAATTATGTCATTGTAGTAGACAGCCTCTAAAGTCCCCCTACAACAACTGTGCGTCCTGGTGTTCACACCCCATGAATGTGGGCTGATTCGCTTCTAACCAGTACAGTATGGCAGAAGTGATGGTGTAATCATCTCCTCTTCCTGCTGGAAAAAATCACCACAAACATAGCAGCTTAAAACAGCATAAATCTCCTACCTTGAAGTTCTGGGGGTCAGACATCTACGTGGGTCTTACTGGGCTAAAATCAAGTTGTTGGAAGTTCCCAGGGAGAATCCACATCCTTGCCTTTTCTAGCTTGTAGAAGATGCCTGAATTCTTCAGCTCATGGCCCCTTTCTCCATCTTCACAGGGTATCACTCCAACCTCTGCTCCCATTGTCACCTCTCCTTTTTTGTCACCACTGTCCTGCCTCCCTCTTTCCCATATAAGAACCCCGTGATTACATTGGGACCCATGTGGCCAATGCAGGATAATCTCCCCCACTTTAACTAAATCCTTAACTTTATCTGTTACCTTGCCATGTAAGGTAACAAATTCACAGGTTCTAGGGATTAGGACTTGGACATCTTTGGGGACCATTATTTTGTCTGCCACAGATGGTAGGTCAATTTTGTGATTAGGTAATAAAAGACTGTATCTTTTGTCTCAAGGGCTTTTGTCCCCTACCTCCTTTCCCTTTTTCTTTCTTTCTCCTTCCTTCCTCATTTCCACTCTCTCTCCCTTCCCCCTTTCTTTCTTTCGCTCATCACTTTGGGGGGAGCCAGCTGCCATGACATGAGGCAGCCTTGTGGAAAGGTCCGTGTGGCTAGGAACTGAAACTCCCAGCCAACAGCCAGTGAGGAATGAGGTTTGCCAACAACCATGTTTGTAAGCTTGGAAGTGGGTTCTACGGCCCCAGCCAAGCTTTGTGATTGCTATAGCTCTGGCCAACACTTGACTGCAGTCTCATGGAGAACTTGAACTTAAACCACCCAGCTAAGCAGCTCCTAGATTCATGACCCTCAGAAACCATGTGAGAGAGTCGTGATCTCATGGTTGTGAGTTCAAGCCTCATGTTGAACTCCATATTGGGCGTGGAGCCTACTTTAAAAATACATACACACACACACACATACATACATAAATGTACAAACTAAAGTGCCTGGGTGGCTCAGTCAGTCAAGTATCACTTAAAAAAAATTTAATGTTTATTTAATTTTGAGAGAGAGAAAGAAACAGAACATTAGTGGGAGATGGGCAGAGAGAGAGAGGGAGACACAGTATCTGAAGCAGGCTCCAGCCTCTGAGCTACCAGCACAGAGCCCGACATGGGGCTCGAACTCACAAACCACGAGATCATGACCTGAGCCAAAGTTGGACGCTTAACCAAATGAGCCACCCAGGCACCCCCTAAGTGTCTGACTCTTGATCTCAGCTCAGGTCTTGATCTCAGGGTCATGAGTTCAAGCCCTGCATTGGGCTCCTACTTAAAGGAAGGAAGAAATGAAGGAAGGAAGGGAGGAAGGAAGGAAGGAAGGAAGGAAGGAAGGAAGGAAGGAAGGAAGG
>NW_024412421.1:20211837-20216369 GCF_014898765.1 Herpailurus yagouaroundi | reverse complement strand
AGGAAGGAAGGAAGGAAGGAAGGAAGGAAGGAAGGAAGGAAGGAAGGAAGGAAGAAACGAAGGAGCAAGGAAGGAACCATGTGAGAGAATGTTTGTGGTTTAAGCTGCTAAATTTTGGGGTGATTTGTACTGCAGTAATAGATAACAAATACATTCATTCATTGATTCAGCATATATGTATTAAGTACTATACTACGCACCAAGTTGTTTGAGGTGCTGGGAACATAACAGTGAATAAAGCAGAGAAAAATCCCTGCTCTTATGGAGTTTACATACTATCAAGGGGAGATGGACAGCAAACATGGCCAGTTATGTGATCTGTCAGAAGGTGACAATTGCTAGGAGGAAAAAGTAGAGCAGGGTAAGGGAGATAGGCTAGTCAAAGAAAGCTTTGCTGAAAAGGTGCTGTTTGAGCAAAGACTTGAAGGAAGTGAGGGAGGAAACCATGCTCTTCATGGGGAAGAGTATTCCAGGTGGAGGGAAGAACAGGTACAAAGGTCTCGTGGCAGGACAATGCCAAACTCTTAAGAAAAGCAATATGGAGACCAGTATGATTGAAATGAAGAGTACAGAGGGCAGAGTGGTGGCAGATGATGAGAGAAATGAGGTGGGGATCAAAGTAGATAGTGCATGTTAAGCTTTTTGAACCTAGTAGTTGCTCAATAAATTAAAGCCTTTGTTTTCTTTAAGAAGCTACATTTTATTTTATTTTTTAAAGTAGTCTCTGCATCCAATGTGGGGCTCACGCTCACAACCCTGAGATCAAGAGTCACATGCTCTATTGACTGAGCCAGGCAGGTGCCGTGCTACACTTTTTTTTTTTTTTTAATTTGTGAAATAATCTAAGGAGAACACAAAAAAGGAAAGATAACATAATGAACACCCATTTAACCATGACCTACTCTAATAAATAAAACCCAAGAGCTACTACTGAAGCCTCCAACATACCTTCCCATATCCCAATCCTCTACCCCAAATATCACTCACTGAATACAGCATTATCATTCATATACATGGCTTTATATTTTTACTATATGTGTGTATCCATAAAGAATCTCCAGCACTGTTTTTCAGGAAATAAATAAATAAATCTGATAAGGGATGAATATCCAGAATATATAGAGAACTCCTAAAACTCAACAACAACAAAAAACCAAACAGCCTCAAAATGGACAAAGGACTTGAATAGGCATTTCTCTGAAGAAGATAGATGAATGGCCAATAAGTACATGAAAAGATGTTCAACATCACTAATCATTATTAGTGAAATGCAAATCAAAACCAAAAAGATACCACTTCACACCCATTAGGATAGCTATTATTAAAAAACAGAAAACAGGGGTGCCTGGGTGGCCTGGTGGGTTAAGCTTCTGCCTTTGGCTCAGTTCATAATTTCATGGTTCATGAGTTTGAGCCCCTTCAGCTCAGGTCACGATCTCATGGTTTGTGAGTTCAAAACCCACAGCACAGAGACCGCTTCAGTTCCTCTGTCCCCCTCTCTCTGCCCCTCCCCAACTCGTGTACTCGCGTGCTCTCTCTCACACTGTCTCTCTCTCTCTCTTAAAAATAAACAAACTTAAAAAAAAACAGCAAACACGTATTGATGAGGATATGGAGAATTTGGAACCCTTGTGTACTGTTGGTGGGAATGTAAAATGGCATATAGCCTCTGTGAAAAACAGCATAAAGTTTCCTCAAAAAAATTAAAAAATAGGGGTGCCTTGATGACTCAGTTGGTTAAGCGTCCAACTCTTGACATCAGCTCAGGTCATGACCTCACAGTTCGTGAGTTCAAGCCCTGCTGAACTCTGTGCTGACAGCACAGAGCCTGCTTGGGATTCTGTCTCTCTCCCTCTCTGCCCCTCCCCTGTTTGCTTTCTATCTCTCTCTCAAAATAAATAAAAATAAATAAACTCTAAAAAAATAAAAAAAATAAAATTTCCATATGACCCAGCAATTCTACTTTTGGGTATATACCCCAAATAAGTGAAAATAGTCCCAAAAAGATATTTGTACATCTATGTTCATAGCAGCATATTTACAACAGCTAAAACATGGAAGCAACTCAAGTGTCCATCGACCAATGAATGGATTACTGAAATGCAGTATATACAGCCCCTGTATTATTATTTGGTCTTAAAAATGAAGGAGATTCTGCAATATGCTACAACATGGATGAACTGGAGAGCATTGTGCTAATAATGTGAAATAAGCCAGTCACAAAAACCAAATAGAGAGTAATTCCACTTATGTGAGGTGTTTAGAGTAGCCAAAATTTTAAAAAAGTATAATGGTAATTGCCAGGGGCTGGAGAAAGGGGAGAACAGAGAATTGTTTCTAAATAGGTATTGAGTTTCAGATTTATAAGATGAAAAGAATTATGGGGATGGATGGTTGGTAATGGGTTGGATGGGGAGGGGATGGCTACATGACAATGGGGATATATTTAATACCATTGAACTACACACTTAAAAACTGTTAAGATGGCTAATTTTATGTTATTTGTATTTTAACACAATAAAAAAGAGAGAAAAGCAAATCCCGTATATCATATATATTATATCCTCCCTATATATAAGGGTATCATTGGTATGCCAATTGTATCACTCTATAATTTATTTTTTTCCACTCAACATGTTATTCCTGAGATTTATCCAGCATGATAAATCTTTTTCCTTTCTTTTTGGCTGTATAATATTCCATTGCATGCATATATTATAATTTAATATATTAAAATGTTTTGAAATGATAGCCATGCCATTATCACACCAACAAATTCTCAGTGATTTTTAAATATTATCTATACCCAGTCCATATTAAAATGTCTCAAATTATCTCAAGGATGTCTTTTTACAATTAGTTTACTCAAATCAGGATTCAAACAAGATCTATCCAATATATGTGGCCATATGTCTCTTCAATTTTTCATTCTAAAACAGCCTTCTCTTCTCCCCACCCACACCATTACATAGATGGTTAGAGAAACTGGGACATCTGTTTCACATCCTGGATTTAGCTGTTTGTTTGGTTTTTTGCTTGTTTTGTGTTTTAAAGTTTATTTATTTATTTTGAGGGAGGGAGAGATAGCACACAAGTGAGGGAAGGGCACAGAGAGAGGGGAGAGAGAGAGAATCTTAAGCAAGCTCCACACTGACAGCACAGAGCCTGACCCGGGCTTGATCCCATGAACCGTGAGATCATGACCTGAGCGGAAATCTTGAGTTGGATGCTTAACTGACTGGGCTACCCAGACACCCCCCACCCTTTTTTTTTTTTTTTATGTTTATTTATTTTGAGAGAGAGAGACCATGAGTGAGGGAGGAGCAGAAAGGGAGAGACAGAGAGAGCGAGAGATAATCCCAAGCAGTCTCTGTGCTGTCAGTGCACAGCTTGACTCAGGGGTCAAACTCATGAACTGTGAGATCATGACCAGAGCCTAAATCAAAAGTTGACCTGAAACTAAATCAAGAGTCAGACACTTATCTGACTGAGCTACCCAGGCATCCTAGCTGGTTGCTTCTGACAGTGTCTTGATCAGATTCAGTTTTGTTGGGGAGATAAAGGGAAGTACAGGAAACTCATGTAGCCCAGTGACCAAACCTCGTGTCACCAATATGCTACAAGCCTACAAGATGGGCTTCCTGATAATGATGTTATGGGAAATAGATAACAAGGGCTGTTATCTATTTTACCAAAAGTGATGTCACTTGGGGTGCCTGGGTGGCTCAGTCGGGTAAGCGTCTGACTCGGTTTCGGCTCAGGTCATGATCTCAGGGTTAGTGGGTTGGAGCCCTGCATCGGGCTCCGCACTGCCACTGCTATTAAGGGCCTGCTTGGAATTCTCTTTCTCGTCTCTCTCTCTGCCTCTCCCCTGCTCGAATGTTCTAAGTAAATAAACTTAAAAAAAAAAAAGTGTACCTGAATCTAATTATGAAGAATAAATAGGACAAATTCAGATTGTGGAATCTTCTACAACTTGTTTGGATTCTTCAAAAATGTCATGAAAAGAAAAAAATGAGATGAACATTGATCAGATCTTGGATCACAAACAAAACAAAACTACAGCTATACAGGACACAACTGGACAAATTGCAGAAATTTAAATGTATATAAATGTGGAGTTTCTTAGATGTGATAACGGCACTGTAGCTCTATGGGAGAATGTCCTTGTTGTTAGGAGACACAGGCTTAAGTATTTAGGGGTAAAATGTCAGAATGTCTGCAAGTAACTGTCAAATGATTTAGCCAAAAATAAAATATATGTGTGTATATAAATAACCTGGTAAGGTGTATTGACAATTGATGAATACAGATGAAAGGTATAAGGATATTTATTCATTGCAGTTTTTAAAACATTGCTATTGGTTTGAATTTTTCTTAAAGAAAAAGTTGTGGGAAGAAAAAAAAGAAAACCCTCCTTTGCTCTCAGAACTGCTGGGCACCCTCTGCATTATTACCACAGGGGCGCCTTGGATTTGCGAGTCTTCACCATAGCTGACATTGATGCCAATCTCCCTTATTGCCGAGCGCTC
>NW_024412421.1:20105764-20211737 GCF_014898765.1 Herpailurus yagouaroundi | reverse complement strand
CCCGCGCCAACCCACTCCTGTTGCAAGAGCCACGGTTAGAAGCCCCAAGAGCCCGGATCCTATCACTTCCAGGCTGCTAAATTCCAAACACTGGAGGAGGAAGAAAAGAAGAGGAAGGCCCTGCCGGTTCCCTGGCACCCTCTGCGGTCCGGCACCGCCCCCTGGTGGCCGCCAGCATGCGCGCGGCGTGGGTGCTGGGAGGTGGGCACTTCCGGGGAAAGATTCAGCACCGCCCCCCCCAACCCCCCAGACTAGCGCCCTCGCAACCCCAGCCTGTTCACCCTGGGACTGCACATTTTAAAGAACACCACCTACGTGCCCAGCGTGGTGCAAAGTGCTTAACAGGTGTTATCTCACTTAAGTCTCACATCATCGGCCCTTACAGGTGTGAGTATGACAGGCCCCATTTTAAGGACAAAGCGAGGTGCAGAGAGGGGAGGGGAAGTGCACAAAGACTGCAAGGCTAATGTCACATTTTTTCTTTCTCTTTCTTTTCTTTCTTCGTTTCTTTCTTTCTTTCTTTCTTTCTTTCTTTCTTTCTTTCTTTCTTTCTTTTTCTTTCTTTTTCTAAATTTACTTTTGAGAGAGAGTGTGAGCGAGGGGCAGAGAAAGGGAGAATGCAGAGCCCAAAGCAGGACTCAAGACCTGAGCCAAGTCACATGCTTAACCGACTGAACCACCCAGGCTCCCCTAGTGTCACATTTTCTAACTCAGGTCCAATGCCATTACACTATGTGCCCATTACAGCCCAGTTGATTCCAATGATAGTGATGTGATGATAATTACCACACAATAATAGCAAGATAACCTACAGCGCTATGAGCCATGCACTGTGGGACATAAACACATTTAGTCTACAATAGCCCCAGGGGGTAGGGTCTATTAATATGCCCATTTTACAGTTGAGGAAATTGAGGTACAGAGAGTATTAAGACATTTGTCCCAGGGCACCTGGGTGGCTCAGTCAGTTAAGTGTCCCAACTCTTGATTTGAGCACAAGTCATGATCTCATGGTTTGTGAGATGGAGCCTCACATCAGGCTCTATGCTGACAGCGAGGAGCCTGCTTGGGATTCTCTCTCTTCCTCTCTCTCTCTCTCTCTCAAAATAAATACATTTTTTAACTTAAAAAAAAAAAAAAGAAAAGAAAGAAATTCATCCCAGGTAACTCAGAGAGTAAAGAGTACTGTGAAGGCATCAGGAGACGTGGAATTGTCCAATGGCTCTGTTCATAAATCTTTACTGCACACCTACTAGGTGCAGGCCCCTGAGCTGAGGCCTGAGTGCAGCACAGAGGAGGACTAAACAATGCTAGCACAATGAAGCATGAGAAACCGCAGAGCAAGTCTATACACCAGAAATGTATTACTGAAAATGAGATCCTCAATGAGGAAAATGGTTTAGGATCAGCCAGAAATAAAAGTAAACACGAACAACTGACTACTTCTGGGGGAGAAGAGGACAGTTTAAGTAAATATAAACACTGTCACTGCAACATGCCAGCAGGGATAACACAATGGTAACACCTAATTTGAGGCTTGGCTGAGCATTTGCTTTGAAGAAAAGTAAAAGGCGCTGCCATTCTCCTGAGAAATTCGGAAAAGGAATAGCATTTTAGACATGAATTAAAATTCCTACTCCTAATAAACAGAATCTAGCGATTCAATCTGACTTTCAGAGAAGGCCATTAGACCACCACCTACAACCAACTCCTCCTGCTTCAAGCCTGGGGCCTCAAGAATCCCCTCCCTGGTTTTAGGAAAGTCCACTGTTCTCTGGCCCAGCGGCCTACCCTCTCCCTCCCTCGGGTGCCTCCCAAGCTGGCTGCGGAGCAGGTCTCCTTAGGAAGGTTCCAGACTTGGGGCCGCCGGTTTATTGCCACAGATACACCCCTTCCTTACCCGGGTGAGACCCCAGGGCGAAGGGACTGTTGCAGGAGGCCAGGTCTAGGGCCCACCGTGGGCTGCCGCTGGGACTGGAGCACTCTCAGGGCCAGCCCAGCGCTGCCCCTCTCTGCCCACACATTTTTCTCTTTTCTTGTAGACATTTTGTAAAAAAATGAAGAACATAAAGCTTTATCATTTTCATTAACCACCCCCCCCCCCACTTTATTAAGGTATGATGGGCATACTTTAGCTGTACATAATGTTTACAACATGTTGTTTGGGTACCATTTTTTTATTGAAGTATAATTAACATACAATGTTTTATCAGTTTCAGGTGTACAGCATAGTGATTCAGTGCTCACCAGGATGAGTGTAGTCACCATACAACATTATTACAATATTACTGAATATATTCCTTATGCTGTACTTTCCATTTCCCTTAGCTTATAACTGGAAGTTTGTACCTCTTAATCCTCTTTATCTATTTTGCCCATTCCACCCCCACCCACCTCCCCTCTGACAACCACAGATTTGTTCTCTGCATTTAAGAGCATGGAGTATCATTTTCATTCTTGCCATTCTTGTTACTATTTTGGTCTGTATCATCCAAGAAATGTTGTTTGGACATATATGAGGAAGAGATAAGGTTGGAAAAATTGGCTAAGAGTTTGAATAAACTGGAGAAGAGTATTTGAAAAACAAAACAAATACAGCTTCCCCTAAAAGTAGCTGTAGTTTTGATAACCTAGATTAGCAGGGCTCAAAATGTGGTCCCTGGACCAGCAGTGTCGGCATCATCTGCAGACTTTTTAGATCTGCTCTGGAAGAGATCTGCTGAATAAGAAAACAGCAGGCTGGAGCCCAGAAATCTGTTTCAACCAGTGCTCCAAGAGATTCTGATGCGTGTTCAAATTTGAAAACCACTCTACTACACAATAACCAAATCTCCTGTGAGTTCAGTCATATTTAAAAAATGAATTTATATTTCCCTAGCCATAACAACAACTTCTATCTGAGACACTATGGAAAGAGGAGCCTGGAAAATGCCTGGTGTGGGGACAGAGTTTTCCCACCCAGAATTTCTCCTGGAGGTAACAAGTAGTATGAGTTACAGGCACCCAGATGGGTTGGGCAATGTCAAGGGTGTGGTTCCTTAATCCCCACCCCCCACAAAGTGTTTGTAATGAAACTGGAAAATAAAATGAAGGTGGAAAAGGACCAAAAATGTCCTTCCTGAGCCTGGCTAAAGGTAGGAGTGGATGGGCATGGAGGAAAGGGTTACTGTAGTTTGTGCAAGATCTCCCTTAACTGAACACCCTTGAGCTCCCAGGAGGGGTCCCCTGGGTGTTTTTTTGGCTCCCACCCCGCTGTCACTTGTCTTCCTCTCTTCATCCCTTTCAGGTCCCCTTTTGATCACCCTGGGGCCCATTTTCCCTGGCTCCATCTTTTTACTCTCTACCTTTTCCTGCACCCCACCACACACAAGCTCCTGGGTCTCCAGCTGCTGACTCTTCAGCACAGAGAGCACAGAAGTCATCACCTCCTTTTGATCCCTACATAACCCTTCACGGACTTCAGGGGCAGAGGGCAGAGGCGGTGCAGGTGAAGGAGGATGTGCAGAATCCTGCTAGGCCTGGAAGGAGAGGGGGACCCCTGTAGGGCCTGCAGGGGTTCATAAAGCTCCCCAATTTGGAAGCCGTTTTTGTCCCAAGGAAAGGCCACAAAGCCACTACCTTTTGGGGAGGCTCACCACTGCTGTTCTGCTGGGTCTTTGAGTCAGTGAAGTCACCCCCACCTCTGGCTGGATCCCTGAACCAAGAAATGACACTGACCTGGCAACCTTTGGGGAATGTCACACACTAAAAGGGGAGGCAAATAAGTACTCCTTTTCTCTCCCTGCCTTTGGCTGTTTCCTTGCTGGACTCCTGTGCCTTTGCCCCCCACTCTTATGGACACAGGGACTATTTCTGGGCAGAGGCATGGTAGGTGAAAGCCACTCCTTTCCAGAAGCTGCAGAATTTCTTCCAGATCAAGTTGGGATAGTGAGGCAGGGTGTCTGTGGCTGTGGAATCCTGGGATTTCTCTAGGCCAGGGCTGGCATACAGCCCATTACCCAGGTCACAAGTTCCGATTCAAGCCTGGGTCTCAGATGAAACTTCATCTGTCCACTGACCCCCACAAATAAGAGTCAAATTGCCCATGGTGACTCCTCAGCTGGATTTGCTACATTTGTGGATATTCAGAAGGCTCTTGACATGTTTTTTCCTCACCTTATGAATTAATGAAATATTTTTATTTTGTTCTTTCCATTAGCTTGTTAGACACCTGTGAGGTTTTATTTTGTTTTGACCATTCTTTCAGTATTTACTCTTTAAAGGTAAAATGCCTTTTTTTTCCTTTTGCTGTTTAAGTCTTTTTCAACCGTTTTACAATTATGTGACTAGTCAACTGTCTCTGTGGGAGAGGAGGCACTGAGAATGCTGGGCTTGCCTCAGTGAACAACCCTTCTCTTTGGTATCTTGGATCCTCAGTTCCTGCTGCTTTGGGAGCTCTCTAATGCCTTCAAATATATATATTTGTATTTTATCCATCTCTTCTAGCTATCTCTAGTAGACGTGTTAGTTTATGACACGCTATTCTGTTAATACTAGAAATGGAAGCATCACTGTCTTGGATTTTAATTCTGTATGTTTATTTTTTTAATGTTTATTTTTGAGAGAGAGAGCGAGCGAGCATGTGCACAAGTGGGGGGGTGGTGCGGAGAGAGAGGGAGACAGATGACCCCAAGCAGGCTCTATGCTGACAGCAGAGAGTCCGATGTGGGGCTCGAACTCACAAACCCTGAGATCATGACCTGAGCCGAAGTCAGACGCTCAACTGACTGAGCCACCCAGGTGCCCCTAATTCTGTAATGTTTAAAGACATATAAATAATACTGTTGTTTTGTACACTTAATTATTTACTTTATTCACATATGATCACTTTCTTTGGGCTTCTTTCTTATGTCTCTGACCATCCATCTGGGATTATCTTCCCTTTGTCTGAAATACAGCCTTTACAACTTCATTTAGGGTCTGCTCATGATGAAATTCCTGTTTTTAGCTGCATAAATAGGTCCCCATTCCTGAAAGATTTTTGCTATACACAGAGTTCTAATTAGGCACATATTTTCTTTTAAGTGAAGATTACATTCCTCACTCAAGTGGCTTCCCTTAATGCTACTGGGAAGTCAGATGTTACATCTCTGAAGTTAATTGATCTTTTTGTCTAATTGTTTTAAGATTTTATGTACCTTTTATATTCTTTAACCATGATGTGTATAGTTGTGGACTTATTTTTATTTATACTCTTTTGAGTTTCATTTGGCTTCTTGAATCTGGAGCTTGGTAGGTCTTTCATCAGTTCTGGAAAACTCATAGCCATTAACTCCAAATATTTCTTATTTTCCTCTGGAATCTAATTAAACTTATGTTGGGCTTTCCTACCCAAAGGTTTCATGTGTTTTACTTTGTCTTGTCCCTTCTTCTTCTGTCTCTTCATCTCACTGTTTCTGCCCACCAGTTTCTGGACAATTTCTTCCTACCCATATTCCAGTTGATTCTCTTTTATGTGTAATTTGCTGTTAAAAAAGTTGTTTCATTTTTTTTTCCAAAGGTCAATCTTCTTAATTTTTTTTTTTAAACATTTATTTATTTTTGAGAGACAGAGACAGAGCATGAGCAGGGAAGGGGCAGAGAGAGAGGGAGACACAGAATCCAAAGCAGGCTCCAAGCTGTCAGCACAGAGCCTGACGCGGGGCTCCAACTTACAAACCGCAAGTTCATGACCTGAGCCGAAGTCAGACGCTTAACTGACTGAGCCACCGAGGCGCCCCAAGTTGTTTCATTTTTAATCAGCTATTTTTTAAAGTTCTTTGGTCACTTTTCCAAACCTACTACATGAATTTTTTAAGCTTTCTTGGTTTTGTAGGTATTTTCTAGTTTTTTTTTTAATAACTCTTTAAAAATACTAAAAATTGCTATTTTATACTCTGATAAACAATTCCAGTATTTGGAGTTTTGCGTATTTGTTGTGCGTTATTTCTGTATGTTCTCTTTCATGATGTCCTACATCCTTGTGTATCTGGTTATCTTTGAGAATGTGCTGGAAGTTACTAAGAAAAGGGCTGTGTGTGAATACTCTGATGTCTGAGATGACAATACCTTTCTCTAAGGGTCAATTTCATTTGCTTCTGTCAACACGTGGACACAACACTAGTGTGGTAAATACTGAAGGTTGAGATTCCTTTACACGTCCAAGATACCCTGAATTTCGGAGACATGTCTGCGCCAGGGGCTTTTTATCTCAACATTTACTTGAGGGTACCTACATTTGGGGGTCCCTGTTCAAATGTGGGGTGATTATTCAGACTCCCAACTTTCAGCACTTTTATACTTGTACCCCTTATACTGCAAGTCCACCAATCTTACAGCTGGAATTGTCAGTTGTCTTCTTCCATCAGCAAATGCCTTCAGGCAAAAGCAGCTTGACTGACGGATTTATGAAGTCAGTCTGTTTCATCTCCTGGAGTTTGATTCCTAATTCTTCACTCTTCTTGTTAGCTCTTTTGAATGCTGTCGTTTTTCAACATTTCAACCAGCTCAGGTTATTTTGTATGTTAGAGTTGGTCCTAATTACCTAGACTACCATTATTGGGAGTGTGGCCCTTCACTCAAGGCTTTATTATTCTCCCTCCAGCCTGCCTGCACAGGACCGCTCCTATCCAGAGTTAGGGAGAAAGGAGAGCGGAAGAGGAGATGGTGTCTCTCTTTTTACAGCCTTGTTTCAGCGGAGCAGAAACTTACACTTCCTCAGGAAGAGCCACATTTTCTCAGAGAGATAAGATATGGTTACCTGGTTTCTCCACTTACCTACACAATCCCATTTGGTTGAACTTATCCCCATTTTGTCGGGTAGGTCACATGATTGGAAATGGTCGTGCTATTAGGGCGAAGCGCGGGGAGAAGAGGGGCGGGGCCTGGCCTGGAGTTTTCTGGTCATGGGACTCCCGTGGCTGGTGGCGGCCACTGGAAGAGGGTAGCCTGGCCCCGGGAGCAGGACGCTGGGCACAGGTCGCGAACGCCCTTGCTCCTTTGCACTCCGCGCACACAACGCGATGGCCACGTCGACGCAGACTGGAACTGGGTGTGCGGGTGTCAGCGGCGGATGACGTCAGACACGGTGGCATAAGTGCGCCGACGCCAAGGCTTTCGGGGAATGTAGTCTCCAGCCGCGCCACGCGTCTCGGCAGGCGGAGGCCCTCTTGGTGCGCGTACTCACCCCGCTTCCCACCTAGCGCCCGTAAAATGTGAGGGGACGCAAGTGGGCCTCCTTTCACCTCTTTAAAAGGGCACACTTAGCTCTTCCTATTACTAATTCGAAATTTGGTGGTACAAACCCTTCTAACCTGCCTTCTCACCGCCGCCACGCTGTCACATCCCCTTTTAAGATGCTTAACCTGAGGGAAAGCCAATTTGTGCTTACTAATGGATATTGAAATTTACAGTCTAGCCCTGTTTAAAACTCCAAACTCATACCTTACTCTCAGGTGGCCGAATGCCCTGCCTGCTCCGCGCATGGGTGAGGGGAGAGCGAAGGAGAAAGAAGATGCCCGTTTGCCGCGTTAGGTCCTGTTTGGGGGCCGGTGGCCTGCCCTCATCGGGAGATGCGCACCTGTCTGGGCGCGGCATTCAACTTCGCCCCAGTCCCAAGTGTTCATTCACAGCGGGCGGTCTCTCATCTCTTTGGCCCCATGCAGTGCTTGCATTTTTTTTTTTTTAACCCCTTGCCAGATGGGTCATCCCCTAGCTTGGTGCGGCAGTCACTGGGTCACAGCCCTATGGCTCCTGCCATCCTATTTTCCTTCCCTCTTCTGAGACCCCCAGGCACAGAGAAAAGGTTTGCCGCGGTTTTCGAGAACCGCCCCCAGCTTCTTGTTTGGTTAGCTCCCCATTCATTCTCAAGGGTCTTGGTTTCAATGGTCACTTTATATAGTCACCCTCTTCAGCGTCTAGTGAAATCCTGCCTTGGGATCTTTGGCAGCAAAGAAAACAGTTGGAGTGGCCTTATCCCTTGCTTCCTAGGCACAACATGAACTCGGACCCTTAGAGGGCTTCATGATCTGCTGGTAGGGCCTACTCCAGCAGCAGCCGCCCCTCCTTCAGAAATCTCGTTTCGCCCCTGCCTGTGTTTTGTTCCTCCCCACCCCTCACCACCGCATATACACTCTTCAGAGGTAGGTACACGGCAAGCTCTCCCAAGAAGGGGGCCTGTGGTTTGCTGGAGATGAAGCCACCAAGCTCCAAGGATTTCTGACGTCCCCAATATCTCCAGTTATTCTCTTGGTGTCGGAGTCCCCCCCACCCCTCCCCATCCTATGGAAAGGGCAGAGGCCTTCACCCCAGGACTATAAGGCCCCTCTCCTCTGGATCTGAACCTTGTTATATGGTAACATGTCAGTGGAGGCCCAAGAGCAAGAAGTTGTGTGAATCTTAAACCTCCTAGAGTCTCCTATGGGACAGGGTGTCCGAGCCTTGTGGTACCCTTTAGAATGCAGAAGAACACGAGATTTTGCCTTTGGGGTTTTATCAGCAACTCCCAGCCAACAGAAAAGTTCCTGTCAAAATCCTGTGATAACTCTTCTGAAAACAAGCACTAAAATTCAAGAGCAAATGCTAATTGTTAGTTTCTTAATGCATACAGTGTAACAAAAACCCCGTTAATTATAATTAATACTTATCTGTTCATAGTGCAGTAAAATACCATGTATACTTCAGGTCCAAATTCTTGGTTCCTTTATCCACTAAAATGTGTCCAAAAACTGTTCAAAGGAGTGTTTTTCCAAAATAACAAGGTTTTTACTGAAATGTATTATCAAAAATCAGTTTTCTCCTCCCACCAACTCCTGCAAATAATCACTTGGGTTCTGGATCTACAGGAAGTTCTCTGCTCCCTTGCCCTCCCCCCCCCCCTTCTTTTTAACTGGTCCCTAAAGAGGCATTTACAGGGAGTGGAAATGACTTTGTTTGATCTTGACAGTGCCAAGAACCTTTTTTCATTCTTGGGGTTGGATCAGCTTTTCACCCTTGAGAAAAGGAATGTCTATTTTCCTTCTCCTAAATCCTCCTAAATGTTTGATGTACAGGTCAAACAGGCTCATACCCTGAGGGGAACCAAGCTTTGCGGGAGGAGGGACTGGATAAAAGCAAGGAGGCAGACTTTAAAAGAGTTTGAACATTCAGAGTTGCACATACGACATATGCAACATCCTTTAACACGTTAGTATTTTGCCATGTTTGCTTTTAAAAAAGAGAAATGATGCTTTAAGCTTTATTGTATTCCTTCCTACCCTCTCCCCTGTAGCTCCAGAGGAAACTACCATTCTGAGGCTGATATTTTAATACTTCCCTACTTTTACTTCATATGTTTATTAAAAATAGGTAAAGATTTTTAAGTTATAACACCTCACACTTTACGTATCCCTCAACTTTATTTTCAACGCTAGCCTCATTAAGACATGTACATCCAGCACAACCATTTATTACATATTTGAGTATCTCCTGTGCTGAGGACACAGCACAGAATAAGATGCAAACATTGCTGCCCTCGATCACCACGCTGTTTACTTGCCATTTGTGCACTTTTCTTTTTGTTATGCTTCAATAGTTTATCTCCTCTTCCCCCCACCTCCAAATTCCTACTTTCATGGAGTTTACCTTCTAGAGAAAGACATATAATAAATATTTAGATGGTGGTATTATGGAAAAAAATGAAGCTGAGAAGGGAGATAGGGTGTGCCATGGAGGCAGCAGGTTCTTTTGATAGGATAGTCAAAAAAGGGCTGTTGAGAAAATCTGGAGCAAAGATTTGGAGGAGATCAGGGATAGACTGTGTGACATCTAGGGCAATGGACTCTAGGAAAGGGAACAGCAAACCTACAGGCTCTAAGGTGGAAGCTTGTTGTGTGTGTAAGTTACCGCAGGGGTTGAGTGGGCCCAGAGCAGTGATAAGGAAGTCGTAGTGGGGGGTGCCTGGGTGGCTGTCAGTTAGGTATCCAACTTTGCCTCAGGTCATGATCTCACGGTTCGTGGGTTCGAGCCCCAAGTCGGGCTCTGTGCTGACAGTGCAGAGCCTGGAGCCTGCTTCGGATTGTGGCTCCTTCTCTCTCTGCCCCTCCCCCACTCACGCTGTCTCTCTCAAAAATAAACATTAAAAAGAAAAATTTTTTAAAAAGGTAGTAGTGCATCAGAAAGATCAAATAGGGAAGCAGGTGGTAGCAATATTATGTACAGCTTTTTAATTTTTATTCAGTGAAACGAAAGCTATTTGAGGACTTGAGAAGATGAATGACATGACCTTAGGTCACTACACTATCACTCTAGCTGCTAAACTGTAAACAAAGGGGGGCAAGGATGGAAGCAGAGAAACCAATTAGGCCTTTACAAATATCTGGGCCACAGATGATGATGGTGACTTGGGCTAGGGTGGCAGAGGGAACAAGAAATGGTCATCTGCAGGCGCGCCTGGGTGGCTCAGTCACCTGGGCGTCCGACTTTAGCTCAGGTCATGATCTCACAACTCGTGAGTTTGAGCCCTGCATCGGGCTGTGCTGACATCTTGGAGCCTAGAACCTGCTTCGGATTCTGTGCCTCCCTCTCTCTCTGCCCCTAACACACTCACATTCTGTCTGTCTCTCTCAAAAATAAACATTAAAAAAATTTATTTAGAAATGGTCATCTGCATATACCCTGGAAGTTAGCATACAGGACTTACTGAGGCTTGGATGTGGGGTGCAAAAGAAAAGAATCAAGAACAAACAGTTCCCCAGTTTGGGGACTGAGCAACCAGAAAAATGGGGTTCTTTCTCCAGAAGGAAAGACTGAGGGAAGAACATGATTATGATAGGGCTGGGAGGAGATCATGAGTTAGTTCATGGACACATTAAATTCAAGATGTGTTAGGCATCCAAGTAGGGATGTCACATATGCAGCCGATCATACAAGTATGGAATCCTGTGCTAGAGATGCAAACTTTAAAGTTGCCAACAAGTAGATATTTAAAGCCATGAGACACAGTGAAAGGCACAATGAGTGTGACTATAGAAAAAGAATCCTAAAGATTGAGCCCTAGAAGAATTCCCATGTTTAAAGAAAGAAATTTAAAAAAACTGGAAGTAGCTGTCAATAAAATATAAGGGAAAGTGTGATAACCCAGAAGCAAGCAAAAGAAATGTGTCAAGCGTGAGGAAGAGATGAACTGTAACAAATAATGCCGAAAGGTCAAGCAAAAGGACTGAAAAAAAAAAAAAAAAGCCCAGTGCATTTAGCTACATGGAGTCCCTCAGTGCCTTTTAGCAAGAGCAGAAACAAAGACCTGACTGGGAGGGTTGCAAGAACGAACGGAAGGAGAGGAAGTGGAGACCATGCGCATTGGAATATTCCTCTTAAGTGAAGAAATGGAGTGGCAGGTGGAGGGGGATGCAGTGCATATATTTACAAATATATATTTAAGATGAGAAAAACCACACATTACTATGTTAATGGGAAAGATTCAGTAGACAAGGGGGAAAAAAGATGCAGAAAAGAGGACACCTGTAGGAGCGATGTCCTAGTTTAAGGACAGGATCTAATACAAGAGAAATTGGCCGTAAAGAGAACCAAGCATCACCCATAGTAACAGGAAGAGCAGGAAGAACACAGACAAGATGCACATAGGTGACAGTAGTTATCTTCTAAATACTTTTATTTCTCACTTAACTAGGACACAAGGTCTCCAGCTGAGTGAGGACTGGGTAGAAATACTGGAGGCTGAGAAGAGAAAAACTATAAAATTATAGTTCAGGAGACTGGGACCTTAGGAGACTGGGACAAATGACTGGACTAGGGAAACAAATGAGGTTCGCAGTCAGGAATTTAAGGTCTGGCTACTCACCATGGCTCTGTTTTTCTGCAGTCTCATCTAGCTCCATGGGGACAGGAGTGATATAAGCAGAACTAGAATTTTTTTCTTTTTTCTTTTGGCCAGATGCTCTGGTTACTTCACTTAAAACTGTTTTGTATTTAATTATAATATGCCACAACCTATTAACCACTTCACTTACTGATAGACATCTATCATGCGTCCGTATTTTTACTATTGCAAACACTGCTGCAATAAACATCCTTGTGCATCTTTGTGCTCACGCAGGAGTTTCCAGTCCGGGGTACACACCAAGTAGTGAAAATGCTGGGCCATGAGGTATGCTCAGCTTTACTCTTAACTGGATATTGCCAAGTTACTCCCCCAAATCATTATGTTTATCCTCTCACCAGCACTGTGTACATGTTCTCATTACTCCCCCTCCCAGACTTCTAAATTTTTGCCACCCTAATGGGTATGAACTAGTATGATGGCTCAGTCAGTTTTAAGCATCCGACTCTTGATTTCAGGTCATGATCTCACAGTTTGTGAGATCGAGCCCCGTATGGGCTCTGCGCTGACAGCATGGAGCCTGCTTGGGATTCCGTCTCTCCCTTTCTCTCTGCGCAACGCCCGCCCCCCCCCCCCCCGCCTCACCAAATAAAGAAACTTTAAAAAATATATAGTATCTTATTGTCTTCTTTTGTAAAATTCTGATTTCAAGATTAAACATCTTTTCATTTATAAGCCAGTCTTCTTTGTCTAACAACAGATCTCCATTCCATCACTCACTTAGTAAAACTACAAAAGTACCTACTATGTGCCTGGCATTGTGATGAGCAGGGGAACAAAAAAGTTACCAAAATAGAAATAGACCCTGCCTTCCCAGAACTCACAATCTAGTGTGAGGTGGAGGTGGGGAGAACACCAAATAATCACAAATACATACTATGGTAACATAAAGCACATTAACAGTAACCTATGAAAATTTAAAAGAGGGTGACCAATTTAGTTGAAGTAGGGAGGCAAAACCTTCCCTGAAGTGACATTTGCATTTCAACAGCTGAGTAAGAATTAGCTAGTTCAGCAGCTATGAAGAACCAGGCACCATCATCAGCATGGCTAAGAACTGGAAAAGTGTTTTCTATCTTTCCATGCTGCCACAGAGGTGTGTTAGATGCTGTGACAGAAATAATGCCCGCCCTGGGGTCCTTCTCCAGACACACCCAGGGACCAGGAATGGGAGGTTTTCTCCTGGCTCCCTTCTGCAATTTTGGACTATTACTCCTGTGCTATTGTATCCAGTTTATTCCTGTACGAGTCTCACACCATCTGATTATACTAACCTATACACACTGACCCAGAAAACTCATTTTTGGATATTTTAAGAAAAAATTCTATAAAAAGGAAGGGGTGCTTCAAAAGATAAAAGTATTAAATGTCATTATTATGAAAGCCAATAACAAAGCCAATCCAAATGTGTCCCAACAGTAAGGGACTTAAGGAGATCTTGAGACTGTATAGCAACACAGAAAATATTTACGAAAAATGGTGGTTCAAGTATGGGCAAATGTAAATAACAACTTGATATATTAAGGTATGAGGGTTATGGGTGAATTTAGGGGATTTAATTTACTAAAGTAGTCAGGAAAAGTATTGCAAAGCCCTTTACCATTTTCTCCCTGTTTGGTCTCCAACTTTACGTATCACCGTATCCCTTCATCCACTCCTCCCAAAACAATACTATGTTACATGCACCTCCTTGAACAGAACATGGCTCTGGGTACATCAGAGTTAGAGGTAAAAGGCCAGACAGTCCTGGGTTCAAAGCCTCAATCTTCCATGGGAAATACTACCTCAAGGGAATTGCTTTACCTCTCTGGTCCCCCCACCCCCGTTAGAAAACAAGGATACGTGTATTAGGTTTCTTTAATGCAAACAACAGAAATCTGACAAATTAGCTTAATCAAAAAAGGGTAATCACTGAACTGACAGTAGGGAGTCCACTGAATCCCAGGAAGGGCTTCAGAAATTGAGCCAGGTCCAAAAGGATCTCAGGATTAGAAATGAGAGTACCCGGGCACCCAGCTGGCTCAATCAGTTAAGTGTCTAACTCTTGGTTTTGGCTCTGGTCAGGATCTCATGGTTTGTAACATCAAGCCCCGCATCGGGCTCTGCGCTGACAGCGTGGAGCCTGCTTGGGATTCTCTCTCCCCACCTCCCGGCCCAGCCCCTCCTTGGCTCTCTCTCTCTCTCAAAATAAATAAACTTAAAAAGAAAAAAAAAAAAACTTAAGAAATAAAGAAAAGAAATGAGAGTACCATCATGTCAGCTGCATCCCCTCCTACAATAGAACTCCTCTCTCTGGTAAGGAATTGGGCTCTAGGCAGTTCTAGAACTTCACCTTTCCAGCCTAGCAACACAAAATAAAAATGGCCCTGTCAAATCTATTTTGAAAATATTCTGGCAAAGGACTCTGGCTCAGCTAGGTAACAGACTTGCCCCTAGAACTATTACTGAGACCCAGGGATATCCTGACTTGTGTTCCTGTGGTCAGTACAGCAGAGATCTTACAAGAAAAAGAGGGAGGAAAAAGTTGGGCAAAGACAAGAGCTACCACAAGATCTAGAACAAAGAGTTGTAAGGATTAAATGAAATGATGGTTGGGGCGCCTGGGTGGCTCAGGAGGTTAAGCGTCTGACTTCAGCTCAGGTCATGATCTCACACTCCGTGAGTCTGAGTCCCATGTTGGGCTCTGCGCTGACAGCTCAGAGCCTGGAGCCTGCTTCAGATTCTGTGTCTCCCTCTCTCTCTGCCCCTCCCCTGCTCATGCTCTGTCTCTGTCTTGAAAATAAATAAAAACACTAAAAAAATAAAAAAATAAATGATGGTTATGAAATATTTCACACAATGTCTTTCTAGTAAACATTCAATAAATGGTACCTATTATTAACTCACCTGACTGTGATAAGATTAGCAGTCAATCCCTCCTTCTTGACACACCATGGTTTTAATCTTAGCCATGTTGTGAAAACTGAAAAAGACAAACTGACTCCCATTCAACTAAGAAGGCTATTTATTGAAATAATACAATGATGTTACAAGGATGTATTTCATGTGGCCTAAAAAGTTGGGTGTTTGTAAGTGCATGGTGCCTGGTTGCTGGAACTAGAGAATCCTCTGCTCAATCAACCACGCATACCATGAACATTCTGGGCTCCTTCACTATGAATGAAGATGTGCTGATATTCAGACACTGGTTGATCTAGGCCAAGCTCCACACACAAACCAGTGGTTTTCTTTGAGTCTTCTGGAACCAAGTCTTTATAAACTTTCATAAAGCTAGGATAGCACTCAACTGGTTACAATTTATGTCATTCTTGCAAACAGTCCTCTATGAGGATCCCCAATCGGCAGCAAATAAGCTCCTGATAAGACTGGTAGCCACTCAGTAGTGGAGGGTCTATGCAGAATTACCCATTGTCAAACTACGTATCAGACAACACGTGGTCTTGGCACTGTGTGTGTGTGTTTAAGTATGGAACATCACAAACAAGGTGTTTTTGAACAGTTAATGTCTTGGAAGAGCAGATTCTCATCTTGTTCCACTTATTGGGCTGGACACCACACATTGCAGCCCCCACGCACATTTTTCCTGCAAAGAATTATGAAGAATCATTGGGAGCTACCTCATGTGGTCCAGGATGAGACAAGGATGATGGATCCTGCTACTTGGCATGCAAAGAAGGCAGTAAGGAAGGCTTACCATTGCCACTACCCATATAACTCCATCTCATGATTCATCAGAGTGGGAAATTTTTATTATCTTAAAGGGGGAGAGGCTCTTGTGTGAAAGGAGTCAAAGTGCACACTTGCTTCCAAATTTCTCTCCACTGTTGGCACCATGAACAAACAAAGGTTTAGGAAATTCCTTTGGGACAGCCCATGGGAGGCATGAGAGAACATTAGGGATTGGAGTGGGCTATGGAAGCTTAACTTAGGCTTTACGGACAGAAGAGCAGCACTGAACTAAAAAAAGTAAAGGTCATTACATGGATTCCCTAAACTGATTTAAAGACAAATTTTATGACAATGGGTAATTACATTTATACTTCTCCACAGTAAAATTAATTTGGAGAAAATTTTCCCTGTTAGTCTTGTGTTGTTTTCCCATTGATCCAATATAGGAAGCTTGGAGCAGTGATTTTTCATGGGAGTGTCATAAAAAACACAATAAGAGAATTTAATAGGTTTATGAAACTGACATATGTTAGTTTAAAGTATAAATATTACACTTGGGAAAAGGCAAAAAGTCACTAGTTGAACTATTCACAGCTTTTGTTAACATTTTGGTATGTAAGCCCCCAACAAGTTGTTTAAAATAGGCCCGTGACAAATGTGCATGTATTTTGTTGTCTCTTACACTTTTATGAATTCCCAAAGTATCCAACTTGAGTGCTCATCAAATGTTTGTGCATCTGATTTATTTCAAAATTTACTTTAAAGCCCTCTGAATTCCAAAATACCTTTTCAGTGGACAGACCACTGAAAGATCCAGGCAAAAGAATCTTTTTTTTTTTTTTTTTTTGGAAAGGGCAAAAGATCCAGGAGATCTGCATTCTCCACCCAGCTTTGCCATCATAAGCTCTATCACACGGTGCAAACCACTTCACATCTTTGGCTTTTAGTTTCTTCATCTGTACAACGAAGTGGTTGAACCAGTTGATCTCATCCTTTGAATGATGAATTCCTGGGGGTGGAATTGGTTTCCATGGTGAATTTAAGTTAAAAGCTGCAGATGAATGCAGTTGTCAAGCAATTTTAAAAGTAAGTTTTGGTCATTACTGCAGGAGTTTTATTTATTAAAAAAGGCTGTAAACAGAGTGACAAGTCAAACTGTTCAAAGTTGATGATCTCCTGCATAACTGTATTTAAAAGCTTTATAAAGTCCAATACATAGGCATATCATTTCCAACTGGTTATATATGATGTTTGTAGTTGTTTTTACAAAAGTCTGTAATCAGATTTGAGAATGTAGCTTCTATTTATTAAAAAACATGGTCTACTAGCATAGAGCTTTCTTCTCACACCACACACATGCACACGCGTGCGTGCGCACACACACACACACACACACAAATTCATTACATTCTCAAGCTTCCTCTCCATTAAGAATCTTCTGATACTGAATATGAACAATATTTTAGCTAAAATTTTCTGCACATTCCTTAATTTCAGGGTTTCTACAGTTTATTTCGTGTATGAATTCTCTGATGTTTAGTTAGCGCTGAGCTTCTACTGAAGTTTTTCCCGCATTCCTTACAAGCATAGGGTTTTTCTCCCGTATGAATTCTCTGATGATCATGCAGATTGGTTTTCTTTCGAAAGGCTCGCCCACATTCATTACATTCATAGGGTTTTTCTCCAGTATGAGTTCTCTCATGCTGAATTAGGGATGAACTTTGACTGAAGGCTTTCCCACAGTCAATACATTCATAGGGTTTCTCTCCAGTGTGGGTCCTCTCATGTTGAGTAAGTGATGAACGTCGACTAAAGGCTTCTCCACATTCATTACATTCATAGGGTTTTTCTCCAGTATGAATTCTGTGATGTTCTATGAAGCTTGTACTCCTTTTGAAAGCTTTTCCACATACATTACACTGATAGGGTTTCTCTCCAGGATGAGAAACAGGTTGTTGATTTAAGTTCTGCTCACATTCATAGGGGTTCTGTCCGGTATGGATCCTCTGATGATCAGTAAAGTCAGTGATGTGACTGAAGTCTTCCCCACAATCATTACAATGATAGGATTTCACTTCATTGACAGTGCTTTCATCTTGAGTAAGAGATGAGCTGTGCTTGAAATCTACACTGTAGTTATTGCTTTGGTAAGGTTTGCCTCTCTTATGAATCCTCATATGCTTATAAAGGGACGGGCTCTGACCAAAAGCCCTCCCACATATGCTACATTCAAAAGGTTTCTCTCCCGTATGAGTCCTTTCATGCTGGACAAGAGAAGAACATCTACTAAAGGCTTTCCCACACTCCTTACATTGGAAGGGTTTCTCTCCACTATGTGTCACCTCATGTTGAGTGAGGGATGTGCCATGCCTAAAAGATCTCCCACATAAATTGCATCGATAGGGTTTCTCTCCAGTGTGAATTCTCTGGTGTTGAACAAGGGAGGAGCTGCGCTGGAAGGCTTTCCCACAGAGACTACACTGATAAGGTTTCTCTCCGGTATGAGCGTTCTCATGCTGGCCAAGCGATGAGCTATGCCTGAAGGCCTTCCCACACACATTACATTCAAAGGGCTTCTCCCCAGTGTGAATTCTCTGATGCTCAGTAAGTTGTGTCTTCCAGAGGAAGGTTTTTCCACAGTCAGTACATTCATGGTGTTTCTTTCCAGGATAAATTCCCTGATCTGTACCATTGGGGCAAGCTCCCTCTCCTTTATGAGTTTTCTCATGTTTAGTAAGTGATGATCTATGAATAAAGGCTTTTCTACATTTATCACATTTATAAGGTTTCTTTTTTGCAAGGATATTACTCTGATTAATTATATCTGAATTCTGTCCCAAATTGCTTCCAAGTGTATCACATTCACTAGGCCTTGAAGGAACATTCAGTTGTGTAACCAGAACTGTGTTCAATCTGGGGTTTTCACCAAATTTATTTTGCTGAAAATTTTCCTCTGGTGTGATTGTTTTCTTCTGGGTGGATGCATCTGGCCCCAGATATCTTTTCCAGTTTTCCTGGTGTCTTTCTAACTGGCTACTAACATCCCAAGTGTTTTCGAATGTGGCACGTGAAAGGCCATCTGCACTACGGGATCCTTCAGATACACTCTGCTGTAGATGTGATGATTTGCCTTCAGGCCTGGTCTTCCAGTCTGAAAGAAATCCAAAGTGCAAAAGTCCCCTATTCCCTCCTATTGAAACAAACTGCTACAGTAGGAATAGGGAAATGAAAGAGATAAAAACTATTCATGATTCCGTCTTGAAATTAATCCAGGAGTTTGGAGAGAAGAGCCAAAATGAAGGAAAGGAAGAGTAAAGAGAAGCGACAGTGCAGGTTGCAGAGCCAGAGCGCAAGGCAAGTGTAGAATGAGGAAGCCCACCTAGGAGGGCTGGTTACGAAGAAAGGGAATAAGAGAGCATGAGAATGTTGGGCACAAATACTACTGGAATAAAATCATGGTATGTCTTGCAAGATCCTATCTGCTCTCCATGCTTCTTGTCCATTCTACAAATTATCCCCAAATCTGTCTCCTAATACAGCCATTTCACAATTTCTTTAAAAGTTACCTCTGAGGCTCCAAATCTTTAAATCCTGCTGAGAAGATCTGCAGCCACTGATGTAACTGAAATCATTCTTTGATATACTTGGAGATCAATGGCTATACTTCACAAGCAGAAATAAAATAATATTTCTGGAGGCAAATCATCCTTGCCTTTACCATTAGGGCTGTGGTTTTTAGTCTGAGTTCTGGTTCCATACTATTCACCTCTCTTGGCCAAAAAGGATTTTACTCTGCCTAATAAGTTGATCTCTAAACCCCTGTTTAACCTCAGAATACTAGTAGCAGATAATTAATTAGTTTCTAGGTTCTAAGAATGGTAACTTTAAAAAACTAACGGGAAGAAGGGTTCTGGAATGATGGAAATGTTCCATATCAAAATGGATTTGGATTAGATGGGTGAATGCATTTGTCAAAGTCAACTGGATGGTACTTAGAAGAGTTGTGTATCTTATTGTATGTACATTTTTCTTACCAAAAAAACATAAATACTGAATTCTGGTTAATGATACATATGAAGTATGCAGAAGTGAAATGTACTCGTGCCGGCAACGTAGTTGGAAATGCATCAAAAAGACAGACTGATAGACAGGTGAAGAATATGTAATAAAGCAAATATAGTAAAATGTTAACAACTATAGAATCTTGGTGGTAGGTATACAGTGTTCACTGTATTAATTTTTTTTAACTTTCCACACGTTTGAAAATATTCACAGTAAAATGTTAGGAGGGAAAAAAACCAACAACAAGGGACCCGAACCCCCCAAATTCCTTACCCTGAAATAACATTCAATTCTAATTTCCCAAGGACGGAAAATGCTTTGAATTTCTTTTAGAATACTTCTCAGAGAGACATTCAAGAAATGCTTGTTGATATGAATGAATGAGAAAGTTCTCTCCCCAAGCATATTCCAAAACAATCAAGTAATTCCTGACTGCCTTCTATGTGCTCTGCAACACAGACAGAATACATAGACATATAACAGTTTCTTTCTCCATGCGTTTGAAATCTTAGAAATAAGACTTAATCATCTGACGAAAAAGGAAAACCATCAGATGGTATATTTTTAAATCTGAGTTTGTGTAGTAAAGATGATATAAATGGTACTTGTGATCAGGGAAGGAAAAAATACACATATTAGTATATATTATGTTTATGGATAGACACCTTGAACATAATATATAGCTTTGGATAGGGAGAAAGTATTATCCAATGAGGGAAAGTGTACACTACTTACAGAAAACATTAAAAAGAAGTTCAACCCAAGTGAAGCTTGTTTTAGTGGGAACAAAAAGAGAATACTGGAAGGTATGATAGGGGACCTTTAAAATGAGTGGGAGTTTCTATTTCCTATAATGAGCTACAGGGAGTGACCGCAAGAGCTTGTCAAAGACGGGTGGTTTATGAAGATAAAACGTTAAAATCCAATATGGTCCACCCAGTGATGAGTAGAGAAACAAAACATGGTATGTCCATACAATGGCATATTATTCAGCAATACAAAGTAAGGAGGTACTAAAACATGCTACAACATGAATGAACCATGAAAATATTACACTAAGTGAAAGAAGCCAGTCACAAAAGGCTACATATTATACAATTCCATTTACATAAAATACCCAGAAATGGTAATCCATTGAGAGAAAAAGATTAATGGGTGCAGGGGTAGCGGGGAATGGAGAGTGCTTAGGGTTTCTTTTCGGGTGCTGAAAATGTTCTGTAGTTAGATAACGAACTCAGTAAATATCTGAAAAACCATTACATTGTAAACTTTAAAAAGGTCAATTTTATGGTATGTAAATCATATCTCAAAAAAGCTAAGATTAAAAAAATCCAATATGGGTTATAAAAGAAAACACAGGGTGAGCAATTTCAACTGGGAATTCTAGTAATCTCCACCCAGGGCCTGGTTTAGGAGGAAAATAACCTGAATTGCAGGAAAACACTAAACTGACTGGGGTGTCTGGCCTGAGGGATTAGAAATCCAGTGGTTTCTAATGGGCAAAGTAGCAAAATGTGCTGGCTGGGGATGAAAGATGATTCAGACTTTAGGTATTTAGTTGCATGGGACTTCTACATGGAGAGGTCCTGTGAGAAGGGAAAAAGGTGACCAGGGTAGAAGTAAGGATGACTTCTGAGTCCACAGTAGAGATTCAAGAGCTGTAACTACCAGAAGGCAGGTGCCCTTTTAAGGTGGTAACAAAGAAAGGGGAAGAAGTTGGAGAGCAGATTCCTTAAGGCAGATTTGCAAACTCCTTACGGCAGTCAAAGACCTAAAGCCAAGAAATACTTAGCAAGCCAGGATACCAGGCGAGGATGATATTCCAGGAACTGCAGGGAGAGGCAATGAAGCAAACTGGCATAAAGGCATGATGGAAAGAAGATGGTACTACTCCCTAGACAGGTTTTGTAGGAGTACAGTCAGGGAGAGAAGTCTGACGGAGGTTATGAAAAGGCAGAGAATCAAGGCTGTGAGTATTTCCTACAAGTCTGGGGCCAGTGACAGTAAAAGCAGCAAGACTAAAGAAGACGGGAGTTCAATTAAAGTCTGAATGAGTAAGAAAAGGGATCGCTAATAATGAGAGACTGAGGACACCTGAGGAGAAGATAATCCAGCAATAGGGTGACAGTATAGGGAGAAATGGTATTCTGTGTAGGACAAAGGGGCACGTTTTCCTCTAATGCCTGCCAGCAGCAGGAACACCCTATTGGAGAAGGGACACAGAGAGAAGTGTCATCCAGGAGATGGTGCAGTCTCCTGCAGGTGTAGAAGCTCCCAAGGTACCAATTTGAAGGTGCTTCCCCCCTCCCTCAGCTGTGCCACTGTCTGTATTGATTCCTGCACGCCTGACTCCCCCTCGTTTACCTGGACAGAAAGGTCTTTGGATTTCTCCCTCTGATATCCATGGCTCTTCTCCTTGTTCCAATTTGAAGATCACCTCTGGCTTGGAAACTTGATATCCTGCTCATGGGTAAATACACAAGATTTGGTTGTTTGTGCAAGTGGACAAAGACCCCTCCTATAAGTCAGTACTAGTCCTTGATCGTCAGGAACTCTGAAGGAAAAAAAAGGTGCAACTTGAGGAGTCATGCAATCAAATGACCTATTTCCAGTTCTGCAAAAGAAAGAACTTCACTTAAAGAACAGTCTCAGAAAACTGTAAAGCTGAGTCCCAAAAGGGAGAACAAGCTCTAATGGTGAACATCCTCCTCACAGCCACCCGATCTACGAGCCCCACAACCTTAGCAAATGAGAGAGGAAAGACCTGCCAGTAGGCAAGATACTGAATTGGTCCTTACCAAGAGAAACCAGGTGGCTATAGTTCTCCAGCATCACATCCCTGTACAAGCGCCTCTGAGCAGGGTCCACGTGGTGCCATTCTTCCTGGGTGAAGTCCACAGCCACATCTTTGAATGTCACGGATTCCTGTAGGATCACATTCCTGTTCAACTAGGGATCAACATCAAAAATGTTCCCATGGCAACACTGGGAATATACTGTAGGGTCATCAGGAACAGTGATCACACATTTGATATCCTGTGGGGGCAATGTTGGGTTAAACATACTAGATGTTTATGTAATTTTTTAAAGGATCCAGTATGGCAGGCAGGAAAGTCATGAGGGGCAGTATGTCCTGCAATCCCATATCCCTATTAGCTGTCTTGTTTTCCTGCAAAGCCAAGCCTTGTCATACAATCACCAATTCCTCACTGCCCATGCACTTCCTTTGTTAGAAAATCCAAACACAGCGGGGAGTAAAAACAACAGCCCTCCTTTACCCGCATCACCAATCCCACCATGCTCCCTAGAAATAATGACTGTTTAACAGTTGGGTATTGCTTTGAATTGCTTCATCCCTTTGATTCAAATCCCTTTGAATTGCTTCACAGTACTCCACATGCAAGTATCATAACATATTCTTGATTACAACCAACAGCACTCCATGCTACTGTGGAGAAGATCCAGATATCCCCACCACTTACTGGGCTCTAGCCAGGCTCACCTTGCTGATCCCTGAAAACATCAAGCTTGTTTCTACCCTGGGCCTTTATGCTTGTTTCTCCCTCTTCCCCTAGGATCTCCATGTGGTTGACAGCTAGTTACTAGTTATTCAGTCTCATCTTGAGCACAGGCCCCTCAGAAAAGCTGTCTTAGCACCCATCACATTACCACATTAATCTCTCCCCAAGCACAGCTATCTCTCATGGCCAAATCCCTGCCACCTGAACTCAGGAACCAAACACATTCAGGTAAAAAGTACTTGTACTTCTAACAATAATCTGCGATTAGCTTACTTGTTAGCTTCACTGTCTCCTCCACCATGAGCTCCACAGGAACAGGGACTGGATCTATCTTGATTGGTTTTATACCCAACACAGAGTGGATGCTTAAAAAATGTTTGGTGAGGGGCGCCTGGGTGGCTCAGTCGGTTGGGCGTCTGACTTCGAGTCAGGTCATGATCTCACGGTTCATGGGTTCGAGCCCCGCATCAGGCTCTGTGCTGACAGCTTGGAGCCTGGAGCATGCTTCAGATTATGTGTCTCCTCCTCTCTCTGCCCCTCCCCTGCTCATGCTCTGTCTCTCAAAAATAAATAAATGTGAAAAAAAATTTTAAAAAAAGCTTGGCGAATGAATAAATGGAACAGTCCCTGTTAGTAGACATTTGGATTATTTTCAGTATTTTGCTACTACAAACATCACTACAATAACTCCTTTGCATAAATATAGCTAGTAAGAATTGGAATTGCTGGGTCACAAGTCTTTTCCTGCTTCTTACCCCCTCCAATCATTTCTTCCTCACTACCCCACTGAAGCTGTGCTACCTGAGATCCCTTCAATCCGATACTCATGGACTGATTATAGTCTTGACTTACTAGGCCTTGTTAAACCATGTCACCATGCCCTACCTAAAATATTTCCTCTGGTCCTGGTTAGACTTCAAAAAAGTCTATATAGTAAAATATGGTAAAGACAATTAGTGTGAAAAGACTTTGAAAGCAGAGCTGACTACAGCAGTGAAGGAAGTTTCAGCCTTACTTTGTATCCCCCCCCCCGCCCCCCCGGTGCGCTTAGCTACAGCTGAACTGGAGTTCTTTCAATTTCCTGGAGGGTACCATTCTCTCCCCACCTTCCCACCTGTCTTTTCTTTGCTAATTCTGTTTCATATTTCAGGTGCTGGTTAAAAGATCTTCAGTGAAGTCTTCTGATCTCCTACTGGAGGGCCAATCCTCTTATTATGTGCTTTAAGCATTTTGTATATCCACAATTATTCAAATAAACCTAATAATCCATTTAATACTTGTTTTCCTAGTTAGATCATGAGCATTATGAGGGCAGAGACTCTTTTTTTTTCTTTAACTTGAAAACACCAGTGTCCAGCAAGTGCCCGATTCATACTAAACTCTGGTTTCCTGACAGAGATTTGAACTTTACAGAAGACAGGAGTGGCCCCTTTTACTGAGTGAGGAACATGACCACATCCACACATACCACTCACTCATCTGTATCGTATTCTGGCTCAACACTGTAGCTGGGTCCCCAAGGGAACAAGGAAGTGCTGGAACACGAAACTTTTCTGACTGAGATCAGGGATCTGAATGGGCCAGTAAGATGATACTCAATATTTACTAGGCACCTGGCTTTACCAGATGCACTATGGCAGGAAAAAAAAAATGCAAATGAAAAACACTGCAGTCCTTGAATACATTCCAGTGTATTTTAAAATGTGCTATTTATTAGAGCACAATATGAGATGATACATAGTGAGGTACCACAGGCATTCAGAGCACGAGTAACCACATGCGAAGTAACCGCTTGAGCTAAAGCCGACCCTTGAGCACGAAAAACTGGGAAAGGAAGAGAAGCTTCAAGGCAGGCAATGTACTGAACCTGAATAGAAGAAGTACCATTTGGACACGTGAAGGAAGTGGGAATCCAATCCAGGGATTACCAAGCTTGAAAGGGGAGGCTGGGCTTGAGACGGGCATGGGGAGCAAGGAAAAAGGGGTTGGATCAAGGCAAGGCAACCTAATTACACGTTAGGTTGTGAGAAGTAACACCTTCTCCCCACTGCCTACTCTGTCCTGTAAACATACAGCCCGCTCTAGTTAGTAACAGGTGGTTATCAGCCAACCTGGACTCCTTTGCTCAACTGGCCCCCCTTATTTATTTACAGTTACTTACTTAATTAATTAATCTCTACACCCAGTATAGGGCTCAAACTCATGACCCTGAGATCAAGAGTCACATGCTCCTTCTGACTGAACCAGCCAGGAGCCCCCAGGTCCCTCCCTTCCCCTTCCCCTTCCCCTCTTTTCCTTTTCTTCTTTCTTTTCCCTCTTTCATTTTAAAAAATTAAAAAAAAAATTTTTTTTTAACATTTATTCATTTTTGAGAGAGAGACAGAGTGTGAGCAGGGGAGAGGCAGAGAGGGAGAGAGACACAGAATATGAAGTAGGCTCCAGGCTCTGAGCTGTCAGCACAGAACCTGATGCAGGGCTCGAACTCACAAACAGTGAGATCATGACCTGAGCCAAAGTCACACGCTCAACTGACTGAGCCACCCAGGCATCCCATTCCTTCTTTCTTTCTTAAAGTTTATTTATTTTGAGAGAGAGAGAGCAATGCCTTTTTAAAATTAAAGAATTTAAAAATTAACAAGGTTATCATGAAGTATCAAGTATTTCGTCTTCCTCATGTTGACATAAAAGGTCCAAAGAACTAGAAACAGCATATACTAACTTGAGAAGACTCAATTGCCTGGGCCTGTAAAAAGTGGCACATTAATAACGTATAATATCCCTTGGGTAAATCACAGACCTCCTGCTCCAATCTTCTTATCTATAACATGGGCTCCCTGAACTAAAGATACAGGAGTTTTAAGAGCAGAAGGGTGATGGGGCGCCTGGGTGGCGCAGTCGGTTAAGCGTCCGACTTCAGCCAGGTCACAATCTCGCGGTCCGTGAGTTTGAGCCCCGCGTCAGGCTCTGGGCTGATGGCTCGGAGCCTGTTTCCGATTCTGTGTCTCCCTCTCTCTCTGCCCCTCCCCTGTTCATGCTCTGTCTCTCTCTGTCCCATAAATAAACGTTGAAAAAAAAAATTAAAAAAAAAAAAAGAGCAGAAGGGTGAAAGGTCACTTCCAGCTGTACAGGACAACACTTGCAAATACAGAGAGCCCTCCAACTCTAACATGTGCCAACTCTGGAGGAGAAATCTGCTCAAATTCTAACTCAGGAAACTTTGTAACTTAGAAACTTTGCAAAGCTGAAAACCAGAGAACAGCAGCTAGTAAGTAAAAACAATCAAATTTATAAAAACGACTCCCTCTGCGACCAAAGTTAATTTGGAACACATTACATCTGCTAAGACATAGTGCAAGGTTTTCACTCAAGTACTCAGTGCTCTCTGATATCAGGCCAATAATAGTTTGGTAAACTGGGTTAACAGTGTATCTAACAATTGAGCCTGGAGAGAAGAAACTATTCACTGTTAGCCTTTACACACACAGATGCCCTACTTAGGCTAAGGGCATCATCTATTGCATCCTAACTGAAAACCCAGACCTCATCCTTGACTTTTCATTTTTCCTTTATGCCCTTGAATCCCCAAGAGCCTCAAAAACATCTATCTATAGTCCCTCCCCTTCACTCATCAAATCCTGCTCAAATCTTCCCCTGCCAATGATGCCATTAAGCCAGGAAGTAACTTTCTAGATCTATGTTGTCTAATATGGTAGCCACCAGAAACATGTGCACTACTGACACTTGTAATGTGGCAAATTCAAATTGGGATATGTGGCAAGTGTAAAATACACATCGGATTTCAAAGACTTAGCACCAAAATAGAGAAATAAATAAAATGCCTCATTAATAATTTTAAAATATTGATTCATATAGAAATATTTCAGTTATATTGGGTTAAATAGTATGTGTTACTAAAATTAATTTCACCTATTTCTTTCTACCTTATGACTACTAGAAAGTTTTAAATTAAATATGTAGTTTGTATTTCTTTTGGACAGTGCTGTTCTAGACTGTCCTAGCTCTCCACCTCAGCCACTCTCCAATTGAATCACCTTTCTCTCTTGGGGGGAGACGGTGGAATATGAGGATTTTAGGCTTGCCTCGTCCTGTGGATATACCTAGATAACATCCACATCTGTGTAAGTAATCCACAAAACGACCTAGAGACTGGCAGAATACACTCTCCACAGCAAAATGTAGAAAAGAGTAGGAAGGGCAAAGACTGGTGAAGGGCCAAATCAATCTGTGGGACAGTATACAGGAGGGAGTGACAATGTGGGCACGGAGAGGACAGATGCAGACCTCCACCTGAGTTACCCCAGGCACACAGGACTGCCACTGGGAAGATGAGTCCCTATAACATTTGGCTTTGAAAGCCAGAAGAGCCTAACTTTGAGAGTTGCTACAATAAGTGGGGGCTTAGCACATAGAACGAAATATCAGTGGGTTCGGCTCTGGAAGAGCCAGACAGGGTGACAGGAAACTGAGTGCCTGCCCTAAAAAGAGCACAACAAACAGCCCCACTGAGATAAACCATAGAAGCAGCAGTTTGGAAAACACCTGGGGTATAGGGACAGGAGATTTATTCGCTAATCTCAGGGCATGTGCTGGAGGAGCAGGGATCTTTGGGAGATTTCTCCAAGAACAAAAGAGCTGGAGGGCACCACTTCCCTCTCCCACTCCCCAGCCTGGATTCACCCAAAGCAGTGCCACAAGCCTGGCAACGTGCAAACAGCCCCAACAGGGGCCAGCACCACTCCAAAGTTACTCATACCCCAGAGAAAGGGGAAAATAACCACACCCACCAGTCCCAACTGTGGCCCCAGCAGTGGGCTGGGGGCTGACAATGGGTCTGACTGTAGGCCCCGCCCATCAACAAAAGCTTCTCAGGGAACACCACCACAACACCAGGAAAGCACCCTGCAATTCCGTGCTACCACTACCAAAGCTCTGGCAAATGCTTGGCATGACTCAACTCAAGCTCAAGGCAGCCCCAGACCAGCCTGCTAACAACAGAGCGACTAAACTCTTCCCACAACAGGCAAAGAAAGTCCAGACAACTGGACTGAAGGTTAAACATGGCTTAGCCACAACAATGGGGCACACAAACACACACAGGAGACACCCCTCAAGTGCCAGGTTCTGATGAACAAGGGATAGTGCACTGCAGGGCACTAAAGAACCTCTTCTTCATAAGGCCACTACTTTCAAGAGTAGAAGACAGGGGCACCTGGGTGGCTCAGTCAGTTAAGTGTCCAACTTTGGCTCCGGTCATGATCTCACAGTTCTTGAATTTGAGCCCCATGTCGGACTCTGTGCTGACAGCTCAGAGCTTGGAGCCTGCTTCAGATTCTGTCTCCCCTCTCTCTGCCCCTCCCCCACTTGCACTAGTTCTCTCTCTCTCTCACACACAAAAATAAATATTTTAAAAAATTAAAAAGATAAAAATAGAAAATAAAAAAGAGTAGAAGACATAGCTGACTTTCCTAACACTGAAACAGTCACGGAGAATTAGACAAAATGAGGAGACAGAGAAATGTGTTCCAGATGAAAGAACAAGACAAAATCACAGCAAGAGACCTGAATGAAATGGAGATAAGGAATATGCCTGATACAGAATTTAAAGTAATGGTCATAAAGATACTCACTGGACTTAAGAAAACAGTGGAGAACTTCAATGAGACCCTTAACAAAGAGAAACCATAAAAAAGAACCAAGCAGAGATGATGAACTCAAATAACAGAAATTAAAAATACACTAGATAGAATAAAGAACAGAATAGTGAAAGTGGAAGAATGGATCAGCAACCTGGAGGAAAGAGTAATGAAAAGCAATCAAGCTGAACAGGAAGAGAGAGAAAAAAAAAAAAAGATAAATGAAAACAGACTTAGGGAACTCAGCAACACCATCAACCAAAATAACATTCACATTACAGAGATCCCAGAAGGAGAAGGGAGAGAAAAGGGAGCAGAAATTTTTTTTTGAAGAAAGAACAACCAAAAACTTCCCAAATATTTCCCAAATCTGAGGAAGGAAACAGAAATCCAGATCCAGGAGGCACACAGAGTCCCCCAAAAAATCAACCCAAAGAGGTCCACAAAAAGACACATAGTAATTAAAATGGCAGGGGTGCCTGGGTGGCTCAGTTAAGTGTCTGACTCTTGATTTTAGCTCAGGTCATGATCTTAGGGTTTGTGAGTTCAAGCCCAGTGTCAGGCTCTGCACTATTGTGCAGAGTCCACTTGGGATTCTTTCTCTCTTTCTCCCCTGCTTTTGTATGCACACTGCTCTCTCTCTCAAAATAAATAAATAAACTTTTATTTATTTAAATAAAAAAATAAACAAACAAACAAACAAAGTACAATGGGAAAAAGTAGTAATGAGGAGAGAATTTTAAAAGCAGCACAAGAAAAGATAACAGTTACATACAAGAGAAACCCCATAAGGCTATCAGCTGATTTTTCAGCAGAACCTTTCCAAGCCAGAAGGGACTGGCATGATATATTCAAAGAGCTAAAAGAAAAAAATCTGCAGCCAAGAAAACTCTATCCAGCAAGGCTATCATTCAGAATAGAAGGAGAGGTAAAGGGTTTTCCAGAGAAACAAAAGTTAAAAGAATTCATGACCACTAAACCAGCCCTACAAGAAATGTTAAAGGGGACTCTTTGAGTGGAAAGGAAGGACCATAAGTCGGAGTAAAGAAAAGTAGAAAGCCCAAAAGCAGTAAATATCAGTATATGTCTAAAATGAGTCAAGGGAGGGATACCTGGGTGGCTCAGTTGGTTAAGTGTCCAACTTTGGCTCAGGTCATGATCTCATGGTTCATGGGTTCGAGCCCTGTGTCCGGCTCTGCGCTGACAAACTCAGAGCCTCAGAGCCTCAGATTCTGTGTCTCCCTCTCTCTCTGCCCCTCCCCCACCTTATGCGTTCACTCTCTTTCTCTTTCAAAAATAAATAAACTTCAAAAAAATGAGTCAAGAGAGTCACAAAATAAAAGGATGTAAAGTATGTCACCATATGCCTAAAGTGTTGGGGGCAGAGGAGTAAAGAATGGGTTCAAACTTTGGTGACTACTAATATGGACTGCTACATGCATAAGATTTTATATACAAACCTAATAGTAACTACAAATCAAAAACCAGTAACATATGCAGAAAATAAAGAGAAAGGAATCCACGCATGTCACTAAAGAAAGCCAGCAAACTCAGAGAAGAGAACAAGGGAAGAAAGGAACAGAGGAGAACTACAAAAACAACCATAAAACAAGGAACGAAATGCAATACATACCTATTGATAATTACTTTGAATGTAAATGGACTAAATGATCCAATCAAAAGATATAGGGTAACACAATGGATAAAAAGTAAGGCCCATCTATATGCTGCCTACAAGAGACTCATTTCAGACCTAAAGACATGCAGATTGAAAGTGAAGGGATGGGAAAGCATCTATCATGCCAATAGAAGTGAAAAGAAAGCTGAGGTAGCAATACTTATATTGGACAAAATAGACTTTAAAACAAAGACTGCAACAAGAAACAAAGAAGGACACTATAGGGGCGCCTGGGTGGCTCAGTCAGTTGAGCGTCCGACTTCAGCTCAGGTCACAATCTCACAGTCCATGGGTTTGAGCCCCAAGTTAGGCTCCGTGCTGACAGCTCAGAGCCTGGAGCCTGCTTCAGATTCTGTGTCTCCCTCTCTCTCTGCCTCTCCCCTACTCATTCTCTGTCTCTGTCTGTCTCAAAAATAAATAAAAACATTAAAAAAAAAAAAAAGGACACTATATAATCATAAAGGAGACAATCCAACAAGATATAACAATTATAAACATTTATGCACCCAACATGAAAGCACCCAAATACATAAAGCAGCTTGAAAAAACATAAAGGAAATAATCAAGAGTAATACAATAATAGTAGGGGACTTTAACACTCCCCTTACATCAATGGATAGATCATCGAAACAGAAAATCAACAAGGCAATAGTGGCTTTGAACGACACATTGGACCAGATGGATATAACAGATATATTCAGAACATTCCATCCTGAAAGAGCAGAATACATATTCTTCTCAAGTATATGTGGAACATTCTCCAGAACAGATCGTATGTTAGGCCACAAAACAAGTCTGAACAAATTCAAAAAGAATGAAGGCATACCATGCATCGTTTTCAACCACAATGCTATGAAACTAGAAATCAACCACAAGAAAAAATCTGGAAGAAACACAAACATATGGAGGTTAAATAACACGCTGCTAAACAATCCAATGAAACCAAGAAATCAAAGAGGAAATAAAGAAATGCATGGAGGCAAATGAAAATGAAAACACAATGGTCCAAAATCTTTGAGATGCAGCAGAAATGGTTCTAAGAGGGAAGTTAGAGGGATACAGGCCTGTATCTTTCTCTCAAATTTTGCCTCCTGCCATACACCCCGTGCTCCTACTACATGGACTCTTTGCGCTTATAATATCATTTTCTTCGGAGTCTCCTGGTCTTTGCACATCTTATTCTGACCACCATGTACTTTCTTCCCTCGGCTCTATAGGAAAAATTCCTACTCACCTTTCTAGAACCAGTTCAATGATGCCTTCCCTCATGAAGCTTTTCTGGAAAAGCTCCCTGCCTCCCCCTTCAGCATTTGGTCCACATCTCCATTTTAGAACTGTAGTTGTGTTGATGCTTTTTTAAGTAAATATGCTTTTCTTTTTTTTTATTTTTTATTAAGTAATCTCTATCCCCAAAATAGGGCTTGGACTCATGACCCCAAGATCAAGATCTGTATGCTCTACTGACTGAACCAGCCAGATGCCCCTAGTACTGTAGTTGTTTATTCACATGTTCTCCCTCAACATTTTCTCAAACTCCTTTTCATTTCTGTATCTCTAAAACCAAGCACGTTGGAATCGTCCAGAATCATGGGGGCAAGTGACAAAACCTGCCCATGCATGCATGGAGACCTCTGCTAAAAAATTTTTAAAAACTCCTCAGGTGATTCATTATCTTTTTTTTTTTTTTTTATTAAATTTTTTTTTTCAACGTTTATTTATTTTTGGGACAGAGAGAGACAGAGCATGAACGGGGGAGGGGCAGAGAGAGAGGGAGACACAGAATCGGAAACAGGCTCCAGGCTCTGAGCCATCAGCCCAGAGCCTGACGCGGGGCTCGAACTCACGGACCGTGAGATCGTGACCTGGCTGAAGTCGGACCCTTAACCGACTGCGCCACCCAGGCGCCCCAGGTGATTCATTATCAAAGAACAATAGCTAACATTCAGTGAACATTCACCACAGGCCAGGCACTGAACTTGGGTCATTTACATGCACCCTCTCACTAAATTTCCTCATTGAAGCCCTACTGCTGCCCCAAAGGAAGCAGGTACCTTCTGCTGACAAGTTATGAAGTGTGGGCCTAGTCAAGAACCACTGCCTGGCACAGAGTAGGTATTCCACTGCTGAGTGAACAAATACAGAGTCTGGGTCATTCTTAAGGAAAATGAGGAGATTTTGAGGCTCCCAAAAAAATCAGGTGAATTAAATTCTTAGAAAACAAAAAGCAGCATTAAGAGCCAAATTCAAAAGCTGGTTCCTCTTAAATACCAGCCAAACAGAAAGAGGTTTGAGAAATCTAGTATATCAAAGAAACAACTGGGGCACCTGGCCAGCTCCATCAGTGGAGTGTGTGACTCTTGATCTCAGGGTTGTGAGTTCTAGCCCCACATTGGATGTAGAGATTACTTAAAAATAAAATCTTAAAACAAAAAGAAACAATAACAAAATAAATGACTTTAAGGGAATAAACAAACCCATAAAATATATAGCAGGTATTAAGAAATGTGAAAAATCTTAATGAAGTGGGTAATTTTTAAATTTTAAATCACCAGTGTTGACAGAAAAAAACTTTAAAAATTGAGGAAGAAACAGAGCAAACTGTTCCCAATTATCCTTTCCATTAAAAATCCTAGATCTAAATGTTTTATAGGGTAAATTCTTTCAAAAGGCAGAAAAAGATAATAAGCAATCTGAATGCTTCTGTAAGTTCAGGATAAACATATCACCAAAACCTGTAGTAGATCTTTCTCACTCTAAGGGCTATTTCACTTAAGAATACAGATGCAGGGGTGCCTGGGTGGCTCCGTTGATTAAACATCTGACTTCAGGTCAGGTCATGATCTCACAGTTTGTGGGTTTGAGCCCCACGTTGGGCTCTCCGCTATTCAAGTGGAACCCATTATAGATCCTGTTTCCCTCTTCACTGCCCCTCCCCTGTTTGTGCTCTGTCAAAAATAAGATTTCCTTTAAAAAATACAAATGCAAATACTTTTTAAAAAAAATTTTATTTACTTAGGGAGAATATGCACAAAGGGGAGGGGCAGAGGGAGAGGGGGAGAGGGAGAGGGGGAGAGGGAGAGGGGGAGAGGGAGAGAAGGAGAGAGGGAGAGAGGGAGAGAGGGAGAAAGGGAGAGAGAGAGAAAGAGAGAATCCCGAGCAGACTCTGCACTGACAACATGGAGCCTGACTCCAGGCTCAAACTCACGAATTGGGAGATCATGACCTGAGATGAAATCTAGAGTCTAGAAAGTAAGCCATTCAGGCACCCTGCAAATAATTTTTTTAATTGTATTTTCAAAAAAAACAAAAACAAAAAACTATCCACCGTAACCAATTTTATCCCAGTATTATTTGTAATTGTAAAAATTTTAGAAAACAACCTAATGCTGAGAAAATGGTTAAAAAATTTTAGTATGCTCATGGAAATCAATATAAAACAGGGGCACCTGGGTGATTGTATGGAATCACCATACATCGCCATTGAAAGTGATTTTTAGGGTCACCTGAGTGGCTCAGTCACTTGAATATCTGACTCTTGACTTTGGCTCAGGTCATGATCCCAGGGTCACGGGATCAAGCCCAGAGTCAGGCTCCACACTGGAGCTCGCTTAAGTTTCTTTCTCTCTTTCTGCTCCTTTACCCTGCTCTCTCTCTCATTCTCCCTCTCTTTCATGTTAAAAAAAAAAAAGATTTTTAAAAAAACATAAAGGGGTCACCTGCGTGGCTCAGTTGGTCTGACTCTTGATTTCAGCTTTGGTCATGATCTCAGGGTCGTGCAGGGTATGGAACCTGCTTAAGATTGTCTCCCTCTCCTTTTCCCACCACTTGTGCACTCACACTCTATCTAAAAAAAACTAAATAAGTAAATAAAACAAAATAAAACTCTTCATAAAAATTATATGAAATTTAGGGGTGCCCGGGTGGCCCAGTCGGTTGAGCATCTGACTCTCGACTTTGGCTCAGGTTATGATCCCAGGGTCATGGGATTGAGCCCTGCGTCAGGCTCCAGGCTGAGCATGGAGCCTACTTAAGATTCTCTCTCTTTCCCTCTGCCACTCTCCACCACCCCCGGGAAAAAAAAACTTACAATAAAACCTTGGATTGCAAGTAACTTGTACAAGTGTTCCACAAGATGAGCAAACATTTCTAATAAATTTTAACTTGATAAACGAGTGATGTCTTGCAATACAAGTAGTACGTGATCACATGATCACAAGTGAGCCAATGGTTCTTCTCTTTCTCTCTGTGGGATTGTGGGTGATAGTCAATGCAATGTCACATTTCCATGAAATCCTCAAAAGGAGGCAAAAGCAAGTGTCATTGGATAAGTTCCTTGTTAAAGCTGCACAAACTTTCTTGCTTCCCTCACACCAGCCACAAAGGTTTTCAAAGATAAGTGCAGGTTAATTTATTTTTTTTTTATATTTTGTATTTTATTATTCTGTGTTATATAACAGTATTGTAATCATTTTTATATGAAAATATTTCAGTTGTGGGACGAATCATCTGAGTTTCCATTATTTCTTACAAGCAAATTCGCTTTGATATTAAGTGCTTTGGATTACAAGCATGTTTCTGGAACGAATTATGCTCACATACCAAGGTTTTACTGTAGATGAAATTTAAAATGTTTTCATTGAAAATGTTTAAGGGAAAAACATGCATTAAGGAGAAAAGAAGGAAATTTATTACAACAAATACAGAGGTGCTAAAGAAGGATGACAAATGACTCTTTTCTGTTAAAAAGTCTATGTTAGGGAGGAGTCAAGAGGAGTCAGGCAGAGGAGTACGGAGACCCTAGGCTTGCCTCATCCCTCGAACACAGCTAGATAAATATCAAATCATTTTGGGGGTATCTGGGTGGCTCTGTCAGTTAAGTGTCCAACCCTGGATTTTGGTTCATGTCATGATCTCAGTTTGTGAGACTGAGCCCCGCATGAGGATCTGCACTGACAGCATGGAGCCTGCTTGGGATTCTCTCTTTCTCTCTGCCCCTCCCCCATTCCCTCAAAATAAATAAATAAACTTTAAAAAGATATATCAAATCATTTTGAACGTCCAAGAAATTGATCTGAGGATTCAGAGAGTAAAAATGCACAACTAGAGCTGAAAAAAACCTACCACATTGTGGAAAGTAGTAACTGCAAAGAGTTGATTTGGGGAGGAAAAGAGCTCTAGGTGCTGCAATGGGGAAGGAACCCTGATCGCAGAGAGAGGAGCACGAGAGACAGAAAGGGACAGAAGAAAGAGTGAAAGTGCACATGGGGAACTGCATAAGAAAAACTCTTTCCCCAAAACCACTGCCTTGGGAAAGGAGAGGGGCTCAATACCACAAGTTTGAGTGCAGAGTCTGAAGTTTCAGAGGTTTGCACCATCACCAGAATCTCACTTGGCAGGCTGAATTGTGGTCTGGTGGGGAAGGAGAGCAGAGACACAGAGCAAGCACCATGGTCTGAAGATCCCCTGGATCACATGGGGAGAAGCAGTTATGCTGCTTCAAGTGCATTTGGGAGAGGTGGCACAGTCTCTCTGGGGGCAAAAGATCTGGCAGGTGCCACTGAGCTGCTCCATTTGCTAACATAGCATAGGACGCTAGCTGTGGGCAGCAAGCCTTGGTGCCAGCTTTCTGCTGTGCTTTACATTTTTTTTAAGTTTATTTATTTATTTTGAGAGAGACAGTTTGTGTGCAGGAAGGGTAGAAAGAGAGGAGAGATAATCCCAACCAGGCTCCACACTGTCAGTGCAAGGAGCCCAATACAGGTCTTGAACTCACAAACTAGGAGATCATGACCTAAGCTGAAATCAAGAGTCATGCTCAAACAACTGAGCCACCCAGGTGCCCCTCTGCTGTGCTTTACTATAAATAATGAACTGCTATGCGTTTATATAACCCATTTCTGCAACAAGCTGGCACCGGCCAGTCTTGCAGAGCAAGACCCTCCTCTAGAGGATCAGCATGGGTACTCCCTGCGCAATCTCTAAAATGTGGAGCTTTGAAACTCAACCAATGCACCTGAGATAAAACACAGAAGTGCTGTGGCCTGTCAGGTGGACAGCTCAGATACAGGCAGGATGAAGTTGGGGATCTGGCAGAAGCCAGCCACACAAGAAAGGTGATTGTTTGCTCTCCTGTGAGGGCTTCCTGAAGAGTGGTGGGTGTGAGCTCCTCGCTGGGGGAAAAGGGAGCCAGGTGACACAATTTTCACCCCACCCATCAGCAGTGATCAACTTCAGTGAGCAAAACAGCACCACCAAGGGAGGCTAGAGTCATTTACACCAACCCCTGCCCCCTGTGCCCTGCAGGTGCATCTCCACTAGGGCAAGTCAGCCTGAATCAGTGCAGCAGCCTGCACCTCCAGAAGACAAGCATAAACCCTCACATGCACAAGTTTACTGATCATAGAATGTTACAAAGCTTCAGCTCTAGGGGAAATATTTCCCACTCTTCTTGGGATACAGAAAAAGCAATTTTTAATATTTAAAAATTTTTTTTTAATTTAATGTTTTATGTTACTTATTTATTATTATTTTTTTTTATCTAGCTCCTTTTAACAAGAGACCAAAACACACCTAGGATCTAGCTTCCTTTTTTGTTTTGCTTTGTTTTTTGACCTGGACAATATGAGAAGACAGGAATTCACCCAAAAGAAAAAACAGGAAGAAGTGAAGGCATGGGATTTAATAAATACAGATGTAAGTAAGATGTCTGAACTAGAATTTAAAACAACAATTATAAGGATACTAGCTGGGCATGAAAAAAGCATAGAAGACACTAGAGAATCCCCAACTGCAGAGATAAAAGAACTAAAAACTAGTCAGGATGAAATTAAAAATGCGATAATGGAGATGCAAGCTCAAATGGATGCTGTGATAATGAGGATGGATGAAGCAGAGGAACGAATCAGTGATAACAGAAGATAAAATTATGGAAAATAATGAAGCTGAAAAGAAGAGGGAAAGAAAGGTATTGGGTCAAAATGCAGACTTAGGGAACTCAGCAACTCTTTAAAGCGTAATAACATTTGTATTATAGGAGCCCCGGGATGAAGAGAGAGAAAAAGGGGTAGAAGGTTTATTTAAGCACATTATAGTTGAAAACTTTCCTAAACTGGGGAAGAAAACAGACATCAAAATCGAAGAAGCACAGAGAACTCTCATTAAATTCAACAAAAGCAGCCATCACAGGGGCGCCTGGGTGGCTCAGTCGGTTGGGTGTCCGACTTCGGCTCAGGTCATGATCTCACCGTCCATGGGTTCGAGCCCTGCATTGGGCTCTGTGCTGACAGCTCAGAGCCTGGAGACTGCTTCGGATTCTGTGTCTTGCTCCCTCTCTCTGCCTCTCCCCCGCTCAAGCTCTGTCTCTGTCTCTCTCAAAAATAAATAAATATTTAAAAAAATTTTTTTAAAGCAGCCATCACCAAGACATATCATAGTCAAATTCATAAAATACACAGTTAAGGAAAGACTCCTGAAAGCAGCAAGGGAGAAAAAGTACTTAACATACGAGGGAAAACAGATCAGGTTTGCAGAAGATATGTCCATAGAAACATGCCAGATCAGAACGGAGTGGCAGGATATATTCAATGTGCTGAATGAGGGTAATATGCAGCCATGAATACTTTATCCAGCAAGAATGTCATTCAGAATAGAAGAAGAGAGGGGCACCTGGGTGGCTCAGGCAGTTAAGTGTCCAGCTCTTTGTTTCAGCCCAGGTCATGATCTCATGGTTTTGGGAGTTCAAGTCCTGTGTAGGGCTCTGCTCTGGCAGCATGGAGCCTGCTTGGAATTCTCTGTCTCCCTCTCTCTTTGCTCCTCTCCCACTCACACAGTCTTTCTCTCTCAAAATAAATAAACTTAAAAAAAAAGAGAGGAAGAGATACAGAGTTTCCCAAACAAAAACTAAAGGAGTTCATGACTACTAAACCAGCCCTACAAGAAATATTAAAGGGGACCCTATGAGTGGGGGGAAGAAAAGGACCAAAAGTAACAAAGACTAGAAAGGAACAGAGAAAATCACCAGAAACGCTATTTTTATAGGTAATACACAGGCACTAAATTTATATCTATCAATAATCACTCTGAATGTAAATGGACTAAATGCTCCAATCAAAAGACAAAGGGCATCAAAATGGACTAAAAAACAAGACCCATCCATATGGTGCCTATATGAGATTCATTTCAGACCTAAAGACACCTGCAGATTGAAAGTAAAGGATGATGTAAAGGATGGAGAACCATCTATCATTCTAATGGAAGTCAAAAGAAAGCCATACTTTCATCAGACAAAATTGACTTTAAACCAAAGACTGTAATAAGAGATGAAGAAGGGCATTACACCATAATTAAGAAGATCTAACAATTATAAATATTTATTTCCCCAACTTGGGAGAACCCAAATATATAAATCAATTAACAAACATAAAGAAATTTATTGATGATAATACAATAATAGTAGGGACATTTAACACCCCACTTAAAGTAATGGACAGGGCATCCAAACAGAAAATCATCAAGGAAACAATGGCTTTGAATGACACACTGAACCAGATGGAACTTAATAGGTATATTCATAACATTTCTTCCTAAAGCAGAACACACATTCTTTTCAAGTACACACAGAACATTCTCCAAATAGACCACATACTGGGTCACAAAACAGCCCTCAAAAATATAAAAAGATTGAGATCATACCATGCATATTTTCAGACCACAATGCTATGAAACTTGAAGTCAACACAAGAAAAAATTTGGAAAGACTACAAATACATGGAGGTTAAAAAACATCCTGCTAAAGAATGAGTGGGTTAACCAGGAAATTAAAGAAGTAAAAGAGTACATGGAAGCAAATGAAAATGAAACCACAACAGTCCAAAACCACTGGGATGCAGGAAAGGCAGTCCTAAGAGAGAAGTAAGTGGCAACAATACAGGCCTACATAAGAACCAAGAAAAATATCAAATACTCAAGTTAACTTAACACTTAAAGGAGGTAGGAAAGGAATAGCAAATAAAGCCTAAAGCCAGAAGAAGGGAAATAATAAATATTAGAGCAGAAATAAACGATATAGAAACAAACAAATGAACAAACAGAACATATCAATGAGACTAAGATCTGGTACCTTGAAAGAATAAAATTGATAAACTTCGGGCACCTGGGTGGTTGAGTCAGTTTAACATCTAACTCTTGATTTCAGTTCAGGTTATGATTTCATGGTTGTAAGATTGAGCCCCATGTAGGGCTCCATGCTGGGTGTGGAGCCTGCTTAAGATTCTCTCTCCCTTCTCCCTCTGCCCCTCCCCCACTCATGTGAACACTCCCCACTCTCTCTCAAAAATAAATAAATAAATAAATAAATAAATAACCCCCTAGCCAGACTTTTCAAAAAGAGAAAGGAGTCAAATAAATAAAATCACAAATGAGAGAGAAGATCATAACCAATACCACAGAAAAACAATTACAAAAGAACGTTATGAAAAATTATACACCAACAAACTGGGCATCTGGAAGAAATGGACAAATTCCTAGAAACATACAAACTACCAGAACTGAAATAGGAAGAAATACATAATTTGAACAGACCCATAACCAGCAAAGAAATGGAATCATTAATCAAAAATCTCCCAACAAACAATAGTACAGAGCCACGTGGCTTCCCAGGGAAATTCTATAAGGCATTAAAAGAAGAGTTAACATCTATTCTTCCTAAACTGTTCCAAAAAATAGAAATGGAAAATTCCAAACTCATTTTACAATGCCAGTATTACCTTGATTCCAAAACCAGACAAAGACTCCACTAGAAAGGAGAATTACAGGCCAATATCCTTGATGAACATGGATGCAAAAATTCTCAACAAGATACCAGGAAATCAAATCCAACAGTACATTAAAAAAATTATTCACCATGATCAAGTGGGATTTATTCCTGGGCTTCAAGGGTGGTTTAATATTCACAAATCAATGCAATATATTACATTAATAAAAGAAAGAATAAGAACCATACAATCCTCTCAATAGATGCAGAAAAAGCATTTGACAAAATCCTGCAACCATTTTTTTTTTTTTTTTTTTTAGTTTATTTATTTCTTTGGGTGGGGGGAGGGGCAGAGAGAGACAGAATCCTAAGCAAGCTCTGCACTGTCAGCATGGAGCCTGATACGGAGCTCGAACACACAAACCCTGAGCCGAAATCATGAGTTCAGATCATGACCTGAGCCGAAACCAAGAGTTGGACGCTTAGCCGACTACGCCACCCAGGTGCCCCTACAGCATCCATTTTTTATAAAAACCCTCAACAAAGTAGGGATAGACAGAACATACCTCAAATCATAAAGGCCATATATGAAAGATCCACAGCTAATATCATCTTCAATGGGGAAAAAAATGAAAGCTTTTTTCTTTAATCAGGAACAAGACAGCGATGTCCACTGTCACCATTACTATTTAACATAGTACTGGAAGTCTTAGTCTCAGCAATCAGACAACAAAAAGAAATAAAAGGCATCCAAATTGGCAAGGAAGAAGTCAAACTCTCACTATTTGCAGATGGCACAATACTCTATATGTAGAAAACCTGAAAGACTCCACCAAAAAATTGCTCGAACTAATACATGAATTCAGCAAAGTCGCATTTCTATACACCAATAATGAAGCAGAAAAAAAAAAAAAATCAAGGAATCAATCCCATTTATAATTGCACCAAAAACAGTAAGATACCTAGGAATTAACCTAATGAAGTAAAACTATAGAACACTTATGAAAGAAACTGAAGAGGACACAAAGAAATGGGAAAACATTCCATGTTCATGGAATGGAAGAACAAACACCGTCAAAATGTCTATACTACCAAAGCAATCTACACATTTAACGCAATCCCTATCAAAATACCACCAGCATCTTTCACAGAGCTAGAGCAAACAATCCTAAAATTTGTATGGAACCACAAAAGAACCCGAATAGCCAAAGCAATCCTGAAAAAGAAAAGCAAAGCTGGAAAAGAGTATCCAATGGAAAAAATAGTCTCTTCAATAAATGGTGTTGGGAAGCTGGACAGCAATGTGTAGAAGAATGAAACAGGACCACTTTCTTACACCATACACAAAAATAAATTCAAAATGGATAAAAGACCTAAATGTGAGAGAGGAAACCATCAAAATCCTATAGGAGAACACAAGCAGCAACCTCTTTGACCTTAGTCACAGCAACTTCTTACTAGACACCTTGCCGGAAGCAAAAAAAAATGAACTATTGGGACTTCATCAAGATAAAAAGCTTCTGCATAGTGAAGGAAACAATCAACAAAACTAAAAGGCAGCCTATGGAATGGGACAAGACATCTGCAAATGATATATATATCTGACAAAGGGTTAATATCCAAAATCTATAAAGAACTTACCAAACCCAACACCCAAAAAACCCAAATAATCAAGTTAAGAAAATGGGCAGAAGACATGAATAGACACTTTTCTAAAGAAGACATCCAGATGGCCAACAGACACATGAAACGATGCTCAACATCAATCATCATCAAGGAAATACAAATCAAAACCACAATGAGATACCACTTAACACCTGTGAGAATGCATTAAAATATCTGTGAGAATGCATTAAAATTAACAACCCAAGAAACAACAAGTGTTGGTCAGGATGCAGAGAAAGGGAAACCCTCTTACATTGCTGGTGGGAATGCAAACTGGTGCAGCCACCATAGAAAACAATATGGAGGTTCTTCAAAAAGTTAAAAATAGAACTACCCTACAAACCAGCAATTGCACTACTAGGTATTTACCCAAAGGATACAAAATTACAGATTCGAAGGGGTACATGTACCCTGCTGTTTAGAGCAGCATTATCAACAATAGCCAAACTATGGGAGTTAAGATGGCAGAGAAGTAGGGGGACCAGGATTTCCCTCTTCCCTCAAACACAGCTATATTGAGGTCAGAGCACTTGGAACACCCAGGAATCAATCCTGTGTCGCATCTTGTGTTGTTAATTTTATGCATTCTGACAGGTATGAAGTGGTATCTCATTGTGGTTTTGATTTGTATTTCCCTGATAATGATGCAAAACAAACTAGACATAGTGACCAAAGGAGAGAATAGAAGAAGTGAAGAGGACAGAATAGAGAATAGTGAAATAGAAGATAAAATTATGGAAAATGATGAAGCTGAAAAAAAGAAGAAAAAGAAATTCCTAGACCATAAAGGGAGAATTAGAGAGTTAAGTGATTCCATGAAATGAAATAATATCCATATCATAGGAGTTCCAGAAGAAGAGTGAGAGAAAGGGGAAGAAAGTTTATTCGAACAAATTATAGCTGAGAACTTCCCTAATCTGGGGAAGGAAGCAGGCATCCAAGTCCAAAAGGCACAGAGAACTCCCTTCAAAATCAACAAAAACGGGTCAACACAACCTATCATAGTGAAACTGGCAAAATACAAAGATAAAGAAAGAATTCTGAAAGCAGCTAGGGACAAAAGGGCCTTAACCTACAAGGGTAGACAGAAGAAGGGTGGTAGTAGATCTGTCCACTGAAACTTGGCAGATCAGAAGGGAGTAGCAGGAAATATTCAATGTGCTGAAAAGGAAAAATATGCAGCCAAGAATCCTTTATCCAGCAAGGCTGTCATTCGGAGTAGAAGGAGAGATAAAGGCTTTCCCAGACAAACAAAAACTAAAGGAGTTCAAAACCACTAAACCAGCCCTGCAGGAGATCCTAAGGGGGACTCTGTGAGTGGAAAGCAGCAAAGACTACAAAGGACCAGAGACATCATGACAAACATGAAACCTACAGATAACACAATGACACTAAATCCGTATCTTTCATAATCACTCTGAATGTAAATGGACTAAATGCCCCAATCAAAAGACACAGGGTATCAGAATGGCTAGAAAAACAAGATCCATCTATATGTTGCCTACAAGAGACTCATTTTAGACCTGTAGAACACCTGTAGATTGAAAGTGAGGGGATGGAGAACCATCTACCATACTACGGGGCATCAAAAGAAAGCCAGAGTAGCCATACTTATATCAGATAAGCTAGATTTTTTACATTTTTTTTAATGTTTACTTATTTTTGAGAAAGAGAGAAAGTGAGAGAGATAGTGTGGGAGGGGCAGAGAGAGAGGGAGACACAGAATCCAAGGCACGCTCCAGGCTCTGAGCTGTCAGCACAGAGCCCAACGCGGGGCTCAAACTCACAAACTGAGAGATCATGACCTGAGCCAAAGTCAGACGCCTAACTGAGCCACCCAGGAGGCCGCAGACAAGCTAGACTTTAAAATAAAGACCATAATAAGAGATGAAGAAGGGCATTATAGCTTAACTAAGGGGTCTATCCATCAAGAAGAGCTAACAATTATAAATGTTTATGCGCCCAACGTGAGACACCCAAATATATAAATCAATTAATCAAATGTATAGATAATAATACCATGATTGTAAGGGACTTTAATACTCCACTTACAACAATGGACAGATCATCTAGGCAGGAAATCAATAGGGAAACAATGGCTCTGAATGACACATTGGACCAGATGGACTTAACAGATACATTCAGAATTTTTCATCTATAAGCAGCAGAATACACATTCTTCTCGAGTACACATGAAACATTCTCCAAAACAGACCACATACTGGGTCACAAACAACCCTCAACAAGTATAAAAAGACTGAGATCATACCATGCATATTTTCAGATAACAACGCTAAGAAACTTGAAATCAACCACAAGAAAAAATTTGGAAAGCGCCCAAATACATGGAGGTTAAAGAACATCTACTACTAAAGAATAAGTGGGTCAACTAGGAAACTAAAGAAGAAATTTAAAAATATATGGAAGCCAATGAAAATGAAAGCATGACAGCCCAAACCCTTTTGGATGCAACAAAGGCAGTCTTAAGAGGAAAATATACTGCAATTCAGGCCTGTCTCAAGAAGCAAGAAAGGTCCAAATACACAACCTAACCTTATACCTAAAGGAGCTAGAAAGGCAGCAGCAAAGAAAGCGCAAAGCCAGCAGAAGAGAAATAATAAAAATAAGAGCAGAAGTAAACACTATAGAATACCAAAAAGCCAGAATAGATCAATGAATCTAAGAGCTGGGTTTTTTTTTTTTTTTTTGAAAGAATAAACAAATTGATAAAGCACTAGCCAGACTTCTCAAATAGAAGAGAGGACCGAAATAGATAAAATCATGAATGAAAGAGGAGTGATCATAACCAACACCATAGAAATACAAACAATTACTAGAGAATACTATGAAAAATTATATGCCAACAAACTGGACAATCTGGAAGAAATGGACAAATTCCTAGACACTCACACACTACCAAAACTCAAATGGGGGAAGAAATAGGAAATTTGAAGAGATCCATAACCAGCAAATTGAATCAGTTATCAAAAATCCCCCAACAAGAAGACTCCTGAGCCAAATGGCTTCCCAGGGGAATTCTACCTGACATTTAAAAGAGTTAATACCTATTCTTCTCAAACTGTTCCAAAAAATGGAAACAGAAGGAAAGCTTCCAGACTCATTCTATGAAGCCAGCATTACTTTGATTCCAAACCACTAAAAAGGAAAATTACAGGCCAATATCCTTGATGAACATGATGCAAAAATTCTCAACAGGATACTAGCAAACTGAATTCAACAGTATATTAAAAGAATTATTCGGGGCGCCTGGGTGGCGCAGTCGGTTAAGCGTCCGACTTCAGCCAGGTCACGATCTCGCGGTCCGGGAGTTCGAGCCCCGCGTCAGGCTCTGGGCTGATTCAGGCTCAGAGCCTGGAGCCTGTTTCCGATTCTGTGTCTCCCTCTCTCTCTGCCCCTCCCCTGTTCATGCTCTGTCTCTCTCTGTCCCAAAAATAAATAAACATTGAAAAAAAATTAAAAAAAAAAAAAAAAAGAATTATTCACCATGATCAGGTGGGATTCATTCCTGGGCTGCAGGGCTGGTTCAATATTCATAAATCAATCACTGTGATATTAATAAAAGAAAGAATAAGAACCATATGATCCTCTCAATAGATGCAGAAAAAGCACTTGACAAATTACAGCATCCTTTCTTAATAAAAACCCTCAACAAAGTCAGGATAGAAGGAACATATCTTAACATCATAAAAACCATATATGAAAGGCCCACTGCTAATACCATCTTCAATGGGGAAAAACTGAGAGGTTTCCCCCTGAGATCAGGAACACGACAGGGATGTCCACTATTCACCACTGTTTAACATAGTGCTGGAAGTCCTTTCTTCAGCAGTCAGACAACAAAATGAAATTAAAAAGTATCCAAATTGGCAAAAAAGAAGTCAAGCTTTCACTCTTCACAAATGACATGATACTCTCCGTGGAAAACCTGAAAAGACTCCGCCAAAAAACTGCCAGAGCTGATACAGGAATTCAGCAAAATCTCAGGATATAAAATCAGTGAACAGAAATCAATCACATTTCTATACGCCAATAATGAAGCAATAGAAAGAGATATCAGAGAATCAATCCCATTTACAATTGCATCAAAAACCATAAAATACCTACAAATAAACCTAACCAAAGAGGTAAAAAAAAAAAAAAAAAAAAATCCGTAAGCTGAAAACTATAAAAAGCTTATGAAAGAAACTGAAGACGACACAAAAAAATGGAAAAACATTCCATGTTCATGGATCAGAAGAGCAAATATTGTTAAAATGTTGGTAATACCCAAATCAATCTACACATTCAAAGCAATCCTAATCAAATTAGTACCAGCATTCTTCACTGAGCTAGAACAATCCTAAAACTTGTATGGAACCACAAAAGAACCCAAATAGCCAAAGTAATGTTGAAAAAGAAAACCAAAGCTGGAGGCATCACAATCCCAGACTTTAGCCTGTATTACAAAGCTGTAATCATCAAGACAGTATGGTACAGGCACAAAAACAGACACACAGACCAGTGGAACAGAATAGAGAACCCAGAAATGGACCCACACATATATGGCCAACTCATCTTCGACAAAGGAGAAAAGAGTATCCAATGGAAAAAGACAGTCTCTTTAGCAAATGGTGCTGGGAGAACTGGACAGCAACTTGCAAAAGAGTGAAACAGGACCACTTTCTTACACCATACGCAAAAATAAACTCAAAATGGGTCAAAGACCTAAATGTGAAGCAGAAAACCATCAAAACTCTACAGGAGAAAACAAACAGCAACCTCTTTGACCTCAGCCGCAGCAACTTCTTAATTGACATGTCTCTGAAGGCAAGGGAAATAAAAGCAAAGATGAACTATTGGGACCTCATCAAAATAAAAAGCTTCTGCACGCAAAGGAAACCAATCAACAAAACTAAAAGGCAACCAACAGAATGGGAGAAGATATTTGCAAATGACATACTGGATAAAGGGTTAGTATCCAAAATCTATAAAGAACTTACCAAACTCAACACCCCCCCAAAAAATAATCCAGTGAAGAAATGGGCAGAAGACATGAATAGGCACTTTTCCAAAGAAGACATCCAGATGGCTGACAGACACATGAAAAGATGCTCAACATTGCTCATCATCAGGAAAATACAAATCAAAACCACACTGAGATACCACCTCACACCAGTCAGAGTGGCTAAAATGAACAACTCAGGAAACAACAGATGTTGGCGAGGATGTGGAGAAAGGAGAGCCCTCTGTTGGTGGGAATGCAAATTGATGCAGCCACTCTGGGAAACAGTGTGGAGGTTCCTCAAAAAATTAAAAATAGAATTACCCTACAACCCAGCAATTGCACTACTAGGAATTTATCCAAAGGATACTGATTTTAAGAAAAGGAGTGCTGATTTTAAGGGGCACATGCACCCCAATGTTTACAGCAGCACTATCAACAATAGTCAAATTATGGAAAGAGCCCAAATGTCCATCAACTAATGAATGGATTAAGAAGATGTACACACACAGGAATACTACTTGGTAATGAAAAAGAATGAAATCTTGCCATTTGCAACATCATGGATGGAACTGGAGGGTATCATGCTAAGTGAAATGAGAAAGACAGATATATAATTTCACTCATGTGTGGAATTTGAGAAACTTAACAAATGATCATAGGGGAAGGGAAGGTGATAGGCATTGATGAGGGCACCTGTTGGGATGAGCACTGGGTGTTATGTGTAAGTGATGAATCACTGGAATCTACTCCTGAAGCCAAGACTACACTGTATTTTAGCTAACTTGAGAATAAATTAAAGAAAAAAAAAAAGCCAAACTATGGAAAGAGCGCAAATATCCATCAACTGATGAATGGATAAAGATGTGGGGAACACACACACACACACACACACACACACACACACACACACACACAGGAATATTACTCAGCCATCAAAAAGAATGAAATTTTGCCATTTGCAATGACGTGGATGGAGCTACAGTGTATTATTCTACATGAAATGTCAGGTAGAGAAAAACAAATATCATTAAGATTTCACTGATCATGTGGAATTTAAGAAACAAAACAGATGCATCTAACATATGGAAAGGGAAAGAAAAAAAGGAGAGGGAAACAAAACATAAGAGACTCTTTATGACAGAGGCACTTGGGTGGCTCGGTTCGTGGAGCATCTGGCTCTTGATTTCAGCTCAGGTCATGATCTTGTGGTTTCTGGGTTCGAGCCCTGCCTGGGGCTCCAAGTTGATAGCACAGAGACTGCTTGGGATTCTCTCTCTGACTCTCTGCCCCTCCCCTGCTCATGTGCACGTGCGCTCTCTCTCTCTCTCTCTCTCTCTCTCTCCAAGTAAACAAAAAAAAAAAAAGAGAGAGATTCTTACGATAGAGAACTGAGGGTTTGGGTTAAATGGGTGATGGTCTTAAGGAAGGCACTTGTGTTGAGCACTGGGTATTATTTGTAAGTGATGAATCACTAAATTTTACTCCTGAAAACAGTATTATACTGTATGTTAACTAACTAGAATTTAAACAAAAATTTAAAAAAAAGGGGGGGGGAGTCTATATGTATGCTCACATGCTTTAAGATATATTTTTAAAAAATTTTTTAGTGTTTAATATTTAAGTGACAGAGAAACAGAGAGAGCACAAGCAAGGGAAGGGCAGAGAGAAAGGGAGACACAGAATCCGAAGCAGGCTCCAGGCTCTGGGCTGTCAGCACAGAGCTTGATGTGGGGCTTGAACTCGCAGACCGCGAGATCACGACCTGAGCCGAAGTCAGATGCTTAACCAAGTGAGCCACCCAGGTGCCCCAAGATATGTTTTAAGAAAAGTAGTACAAGACATAGAAAACTCAGGAAAATAATCATATTTTTGAAATAGGTCTTAGAAGAGGTTTCGACATCCTAACATTGTCTTAAAGACAAAATTTCTTAAAACTGTTTAGTGAGAAAAAAAAACAAACTGTTTAGTGAAACTTAAACTGTTTCATGCCATTATTTTACCAGAAAATTGGGGTCACTGGAAAAATATAGTTTTTCTATGTTAGGAGCAGAAAATGCAGAAAGCACAAAATTACTGCTTGGCATTAAGTGGTTATGAGTGTTTGCTGTGACACCCACTTACAGAGTATGTACTTTGGAGAAAGGGATGAAACCAGTCAAATGGCCCTGTCCTAAAGGAGCTGAAAGCCTAGTACAGAGATGGATGGATAAACACATACGTCCATATGACATAAAAACAGTACTATGACAGCTGTGTACATGTGCTGTCGGAATGCACAAGAGGGGCACCTGACCTTACCCAGGGGCAAGAGTGTCTCCGCTGAGCTTAAAGCCCAGCTCCAGTGAGCTCAGGAGAAGGCTGAGAAAGAGGACCTCTGGACAAGGCAGCCTGAACATCCCTGACTGCAAACATCCTGAGCTGGTTCAACAAGTGGCCTGGCGGGAAGATGGCGGCTTAGGAGGACGCTGGGCTCACCGAGCGTCCTGCTGATCACTTAGATTCCACCTACACCTGCCTAAATAACCCAGAAAACCGCCAGAGGATTAGCAGAACGGAGTCGCCGGAGCCAAGCGCAGACGAGAGGCCCACGGAAGAGGGTAGGAAGGGCGGCGAGGCGGTGCGCGCTCCACGGACTGGCGGGAGGGAGCCGGGGCGGAGGGGCGGCTCGCCGGCCAAGCAGAGCCCCCAAGTCTGGCTTGCAAAAAGCGGAGGGGCCTGACGGACTGTGTTCCGACAGCAAGCGTGACTTAGCGGCTGGGAGGTCATAAGTTAACAGCTCTGCTCAGAAAGCGGGAAGGCTGGAGGACAAAGGGAAGGAAAGCTGCTGAGCCCCCGGACAACAGAGCTCAGTTTGGTGGGGAACAAAGGCGCTCGCCAGCACCATCTTCCCCGCCCATCCCCCAGCCAAAATCCCAAAGAGAACCAGTTCCTGCCAGGGAACTTGCTCGCTCCGCGCAAACACCCAACTCTGCGCTTCTGCGGAGCCAAACCTCCGGCAGCGGATCTGACTCCCTCCTGCTGCCACAGGGCCCCTCCTGAAGTGGATCACCTAAGGAGAAGCAAGCTAAGCCTGCCCCTCCTGCCCCTGTGCACCTTGCCTACCCACCCCAGCTAAGAAGCCAGATCCCCAGCATCACAAGCCTGGCAGAGTGCAAGTAGCCCAGACAGGCCACCCCACCCCACAGTGAATCCCGCCCCGAGGAGAGGGGAAGAGAAGGCACGTACCAGTCTGACTGGGGCCCCAGTGGTGGGCTGGGGGCAGACATCAGGTCTGACTGCGGCTCCACCCACCAACTCCAGTTATACACCACAGCACAGGGGAAGTGCCCTGCAGGTCCTCACCACGCCAGGGACTATCCAAAATGACCAAGCGGAAGAATTCCCCTCAGAAGAATCTCCAGGAAATAACAACAGCTAATGAGCTGATCAAAAAGGATTTAAATAATATAACAGAAAGTGAATTTAGAATAATAGTCATAAAATTAATTGCTGGGCTTGAAAACAGTATAGCTGACAGCAGAGAATCTCTTGCTACAGAGATCAAGGGACTAAGGAACAGTCACGAGGAGCTGAAAACACTTTAAATGAAATGCATAACAAAATGGAAACCACCACAGCTCGGATTGAAGAGGCAGAGGAGAGAATAGGTGAACTAGAAGATAAAGTTATGGAAAAAGAGGAAGCTGAGAAAAAGAGAGATAAAAAAATCCAGGAGTATGAGGGGAAAATTAGAGAACTAAGTGATACACTAAAAAGAAATAATCTACGCATAATTGGTATCCCAGAGGAGGAAGAGAAAGGGAAAGGTGCTGAAGGGGTACTTGAAGAAATAATAGCTGAGAACTTCCCTGAACTGGGGAAGGAAAAAGGCATTGAAATCCAAGAGGCACAGAGAACTCCCTTCAGACGTAACTTGAATCGATCTTCTGCACAACATATCATAGTGAAACTGGCAAAATACAAGGATAAAGAGAAAATTCTGAAAGCAGCAAGGGGTAAACGTGCCCTCACATATAAAGGGAGACCTATAAGACTCGTGACTGATCTCTCTTTTGAAACTTGGCAGGCCAGAAAGAGTTGGCACGAGATTTTCAGTTTGCTAGACAGAAAAAATATGCAGCCGAGAATCCTTTATCCAGCAAGCCTGTCATTTAGAATAGAAGGAGAGATAAAGGTCTTCCCAAACAAACAAAAACTGAAGGAATTTGTCACCACTAAACCAGCCCTACAAGAGATCCTAAGGGGGACCCTGTGAGACAAAGTACCAGAGACATCACTACAAGCATAAAACATACAGACATCACAATGACTCTAAACCCATATCTTTCTATAATAACACTGAATGTAAATGGATTAAATGCGCCAACCAAAAGACATAGGGTATCAGAATGGATAAAAAAACAAGACCCATCTATTTGCTGTCTACAAGAGACTCATTTTAGACCTGAGGACACCTTTAGATTGAGAGTGAGGGGATGGAGAACTATTTATCATGCTACTGGAAGCCAAAAGAAAGCTGGAGTAGCCATACTTATATCAGACAAACTAGACTTTAAATTAAAGGCTGTAACAAGAGATGAAGAAGGACATTATATAATAGTGACAGGGTCTATCCATCAGGAAGAGCTAACAATTATAAATGTCTATGCGCCGAATACTGGAGCGCCCAAATATATAAAACAATTACTCATAAACACAAGCAACCTTATTGATAAGAATGTGGTCATTGCAGGGGACTTTAACACCCCACTTACAGAAATGGATAGATCATCTAGACACACGGTCAATAAAGAAACAAGGGCCCTGAATGAGACATTGGATCAGATGGACTTGACAGATATATTTAGAACTCTGCATCCCAAAGCAACAGAATATACTTTCTTCTCGAGTGCACATGGAACATTCTCCAAGATAGATCACATTCTGGGTCACAAAACAGCCCTTCATAAGTTTACAAGAATTGAAATCATACCATGCATACTTTCAGACCACAATGCTATGAAGCTTGAAATCAACCACAGAAAAAAGTCTGGAAAACCTCCAAAAGCATGGAGGTTAAAAAACACCCTACTAACGAATGAGTGGGTCAACCAGGCAATTCGAGAAGAAATTAAAAAATATATGGAAACAAACGAAAATGAAAATACAACAATCCAAACGCTTTGGGACGCAGAGAAGGCAGTCCTGAGAGGAAAATACATTGCAATCCAGGCCTATCTCAAGAAACAAGAAAAATCCCAAATACAAAATCTAACAGCACACCTAAAGGAAATAGAAGCAGAACAGCAAAGGCAGCCTAAACCCAGCAGAAGAAGAGAAATAATAAAGATCAGAGCAGAAATAAACAATATAGAATCTAAAAAAACTGTAGAGCAGATCAACGAAACCAAGAGTTGGTTTTTTGAAAAAATAAACAAAACTGACAAACCTCTAGCCAGGCTTCTCAAAAAGAAACGGGAGATGACCCAAATAGATAAAATCATGAATGAAAATGGAATGATTACAACGAATCCCTCAGAGATACAAACAATTATCAGGGAATACTATGAAAAATTATATGCCAACAAATTGGACAACCTGGAAGAAATGGACAAATTCCTGAACACCCACACTCTTCCAAAACTCAATCAGGAGGAAATAGAAAGCTTGAACAGACCCATCACCAGCGAAGAAATTGAATCGGTTATCAAAAATCTCCCAACAAATAAGAGTCCAGGACCAGATGGCTTCCCAGGGGAGTTCTACCAGACGTTTAAAGCAGAGATAATACCTATCCTTCTCAAGCTATTCCAAGAAATAGAAAGGGAAGGAAAACTTCCAGACTCATTCTAGGAAGCCAGTATTACTTTGATTCCTAAACCAGACAGAGACCCAGTAAAAAAAGAGAACTACAGGCCAATATCCCTGATGAATATGGATGCCAAAATTCTCAATAAGATACTAGCAAATCGAATTCAACGGCATATAAAAAGAATTATTCACCATGATCAAGTGGGATTCATTCCTGGTATGCAGGGCTGGTTCAACATTCGCAAATCAATCAACGTGATACATCACATTAACAAAAAAAAAGAGAAAAACCATATGATCCTGTCAATCGATGCAGAAAAGGCCTTTGACAAAATCCAGCACCCTTTCTTAATAAAAACCCTTGAGAAAGTCGGGATAGAAGGAACATACTTAAAGATCATAAAAGCCATTTATGAAAAGCCCACAGCTAACATCATCCTCAACGGGGAAAAACTGAGAGCTTTTTCCCTGAGATCAGGAACACGACAGGGATGCCCACTCTCACCGCTGTTGTTTAACATAGTGCTGGAAGTTCTAGCATCAGCAATCAGACAACAAAAGGAAATCAAAGGCATCCAAATTGGCAAAGATGAAGTCAAGCTTTCGCTTTTTGCAGATGACATGATATTATACATGGAAAATCCGACAGACTCCACCAAAAGTCTGCTAGAACTGATACATGAATTCAGCAAAGTTGCAGGATACAAAATCAATGTACAGAAATCAGTTGCATTCTTATACACTAACAATGAAGCAACAGAAAGACAAATAAGGAAACTGATCCCATTCACAATTACACCAAGAAGCATAAAATACCTAGGAATAAATCTAACCAAAGATGTAAAGGATCTGTATGCTGAAAACTATAGAAAGCTTATGAAGGTAATTGAAGAAGATTTAAAGAAATGGAAAGACATTCCCTGCTCATGGATTGGAAGAATAAATATTGTCAAAATGTCAATACTACCCAAAGCTATCTACACATTCAATGCAATCCCAATCAAAATTGCACCAGCATTCTTCTCGAAACTAGAACAAGCAATCCTAAAATTCATATGGAACCACAAAAGGCCCCGTATAGCCAAAGTAATTTTGAAGAAGACCAAAGCAGGAGGCATCACAATCCCAGACTTTAGCCTCTACTACAAAGCTGTCATCATCAAGACAGCATGGTATTGGCACAAAAACAGACACATAGACCAATGGAATAGAATAGAAACCCCAGAACTAGACCCACAAACGTATGGCCAACTCATCTTTGACAAAGCAGGAAAGAACATCCAATGGAAAAAAGACAGTCTCTTTAACAAATGGTGCTGGGAGAACTGGACAGCAACATGCAGAAGGTTGAAACTAGACCACTTTCTCACACCATTCACAAAAATAAACTCAAAATGGATAAAGGACCTGAATGTGAGACAGGAAACCATCAAAACCCTAGAGGAGAAAGCAGGAAAAGACCTCTCTGACCTCAGCCGTAGCAATCTCTTACTCGACACATCCCCAAAGGCAAGGGAATTAAAAGCAAAAGTGAATTACTGGGACCTTATGAAGATAAAAAGCTTCTGCACAGCAAAGGAAACAACCAACAAAACTAAAAGGCAACCAACGGAATGGGAAAAGATATTTGCAAATGACATATCGGACAAAGGGCTAGTATCCAAAATCTATAAAGAGCTCACCAAACTCCACACCCGAAAAGCAAATAACCCAGTGAAGAAATGGGCAGAAAACATGAATAGACACTTCTCTAAAGAAGACATCCGGATGGCCAACAGGCACATGAAAAGATGTTCAGCGTCGCTCCTTATCAGGGAAATACAAATCAAAACCACACTCAGATATCACCTCACGCCAGTCAGAGTGGCCAAAATGAACAAATCAGGAGACTATAGATGCTGGAGAGGATGTGGAGAAACGGGAACCCTCTTGCACTGTTGGTGGGAATGCAAATTGGTGCAGCCGCTCTGGAAAGCAGTGTGGAGGTTCCTCAGAAAATTAAAAATAGACCTACCCTATGACCCAGCAATAGCACTGCTAGGAATTTATCCAAGGGACACAGGAGTACTGATGCATAGGGGCACTTGTACCCCAATGTTCATAGCAGCACTCTCAACAATAGCCAAATTATGGAAAGAGCCTAAATGTCCATCAACTGATGAATGGATAAAGAAATTGTGGTTTATGTACACTATGGAATACTACGTGGCAATGAGAAAAAATGAAATATGGCCTTTTGTAGCAACGTGGATGGAACTGGAGAGTGTGATGCTAAGTGAAATAAGCCATACAGAGAAAGACAGATACCATATGGTTTCACTCTTATGTGGATCCTGAGAAACTTAACAGGAACCCATGGGGGAGGGGAAGGAAAAAAAAAAGAGGTTAGAGTGGGAGAGAGCCAAAGCATAAGAGACTCTTAAAAACTGAGAACAAACTGAGGGTTGATGGGGGGTGGGAGGGAGGGGAGGGTGGGTGATGGGTATTGAGGAGGGCACCTTTTGGGATGAGCACTGGGTGTTGTATGGAAACCAATCTGACAATAAATTTCATATATAAATAAAAAAAAATAAATAAAAATAAAAAAATAAAAATAAAAACTGCTCTTTTAAAACAAACAAAAAAAAAAAAACAAGTGGCCTGGCTGCTCCTGGGGGTCCAAGAGCATCTCGTCTGAGTTTGGATGACCTGGGCCAGCTTTGGCTGAGCCTGTTCATCCTGATGATATAACCACAGAGCTCTTGGGATCTGGATTCAATGGAGACCAGGTCCTGGTCCCTATTTCCTCCCCTTCAAGGTAAATCTGGTCTTCATTTGCAGCTTTTTCTTCTAAAACTTTCCCCATTTCTTACTCTCCTGGCGGTTTCACCGGTTTTTTTATTCCTCCTGAAAATGGAGTGCACATATAATGTAGAAAAAGATACATAACGTCTATACAGATATAGCTACTAATGATCCCACAGATCCTAAGGATTTTCAGGGTATCCCTCCTTTTGCTCCCATTCCCCTCCACTTTGGAGCCACTTCAGGTATTAGCAGAGCACGGGGGGGAAGGTCCCATCTACCAAACACCTCTCCACAGGAGCTCCAAGTTTCAAACTCTTGTTCCTACACTTCATCATTCACAGAAATCTTTAAAACTAAGAAGAAATCGTCCTAGTTTCCTGCTCAAGAACAGTGACTCAAGCTCTATTAACTATTAACCATTTCCAACATTCTGAACACACCAGACACACCCATCCTGCTGCTCATCCACCCACAGCACTCTCCTCCAGACCTGTGCATCGCCTCCTTCTGTACAGATGTCACCATCTCAGTAAGGATAAGGCTTACCCTGACCACCTTATTTAAGCTGTACCCTTACCATAAGCCACCCTCTCCCGCACTCAATCCCCCTTACTTTTCTCTACCTTTTTCCCCCAAGGTACTGTCACCTTCTAGGATATTATAAAAGTTACCTACTGAATCTTCCTTTCTCCTCCTTCTAGGGTGTAAGCCCCGCGAAAGCAGAGATCATTATAGATTTTGTTCACTAATGTACCCCAACTACTTAGAAACGTGTCTCAGCACATCATAGGGGTTCAATGGCTATTGGCTGAATGAATAGATGAATGGATGGATTATGAAGGCCAAAAAGAAAAAAGTCCAAAACTCCTTTCTATTCTCATCTACCCACTGCCTGCAGCCACACACACTGTCACAAAGAACAACGGTTTTGTGAACATGCCCTTCATCTTCTGGCCTCCCAATGCCCTGACCCACAGTCAATTGGCTCTATCTCTACCCCCTTCATTTTCACTTGTTGGACTCTGCTCCTATTCAAGTGACATCTCCATTCACTCTTTCCCACAAGCAAAATTTCCTCTCCCCTCTCTGTACTCACAGCAGCCTCTGGACCTCTGAGACAACATCTGACACCACCTCTCTGGTACTATATACTTCTGCCAGATGCTTCCCCCACTCAGTTAACCTCCTGGATAAACAGTCACATGACTCAATTACTCATCTCTTGCATTCCCGGAGGGCCAAGCTCAGAGAAAGGGAACCTCCGACAAAGGGAAATTTCTGCCTAAAAAGCCCCCTTTGTAGAGTCCCTTGTCCTGTCCTTTATCCTGTACTTTATCCACGATCATCACCTGCAGCCTGGGTTAGGTAACCCAAGTGGACTGTCAGGCCATTCCATGAGAATATAACTGAACTAGAGTATTTAGGGAACAAAGCTTTGAAAGTGTTGTTTAAAGCAGTCCCTAAATTCACTGCTCAGAACACAAATCCACTTTCACCATTAAAAAGGCAACCCTTATGGAAAGGATTATCACTCCCCCTTGGATCATCACCCCCATGAAATGTTAAGTGTGTTAAGTGATTCTAATTCTAACAGCCTGCTGAAGAAACACTTTCTATGGAAATGCACTGATGACCAGTGATTTGCTCTGGCTCACCTCAAACCAAACAACTGTCTTGTTGTACTAGTGTTACTTGTCTTCCTCCTTAAGGCTCACCCTTATAAAGCAAAAACATATAACAAGAAGTAAAAGATATAAAGGCATTATACATACTGTGTGTGTTTAATTTACAGTAAACTGCTTTTAAAGGACATTATTAGTCAGTATTTTTATCTGGATTGATTTTTTTTTTAATTCTACTTTTAAGTAATCTCTACACCCAGTGTGGGGCTCGAACTCACAACCCAGAGATCAAGACTCACATGCTCCACCAAGTGAGGCAGCCAGACATTCCTGGATTGATCCTGATAGTCTAAAACACTCAACAGCTAGAATCTGTGATTTTTCCTTAATTCTAAAGAGAGTGTAGATTAAAATACCATCTGAACCTTGTTATATTTTCATGGATATACTCTATGCAGATCAATGGATAACCTCAGAGTTGTGATGCTTCTAGACAATGCCTCCTCCCTCACAAGAATAAATGAGTTGAGAAATCAGCTTCATAAAATTAATGAAAGCTGAAGGCTGGACGCCTGGGCTGTGCACTATTATACTTTTGTTAAAGCAGAAAAGTACACAAAAAGTAAGGGGACAGGTCCTTCTTGTTCTGTTTTTTCCTCTGGGCCCAAGAAAGCCTATCTCCAGCCTCTTCCTACGCAAATCTCCTTAAGGTCTCTTTATGGCCCCCGGGTCGGAGACTGGGGCTCCTCTCTCCTTCACTCACTAACAGTTACTTCCTCCTCTACAGTAGTCTATCCTGTGACCCTACCCTCTCCATTCCTTGACAAGAGTTCAAGGAATTGGCTTGGCACTCAGGACTCTCAACAGTGACATTTCCCAACATGTTCACTCTTAACTCCTCCAGCAGAACCGCACCTGGTCCCCTCCTTTTGGGAAGCCCGCTCCTCCCAGCTCTGGACATCTCGGGTTTTCGCAAGGCTAGGAAGCTCGGAGGCGAAGACCGAGCTAGGAAAGGGAGTCGCTCAGGCGGAGAACAATGACCGCTCTAAACCTGCCCCAGGGGCCTCACTGGATGGGACGCCCTGGGGTAGTGTGAAACCCGCTGCTCACCTGGGGCGCGGCCATCGGAGGCCTCGGAGCCATGCCTGCCACGCCGGGGTCGGCTTCCAGACTGGGGCTGGGGAGAGAGGACAGGGCCCACTCACCCGGCTGCAACCGCCGACCCCTCACCGCCGCGCCGCGCCCGCCTCTGCCCCTCAGCCAGTTCTCTGTGGAGAGGGATTAAAGGGGCTGCGCGGACAGCGCCTGGGCCTGCCGTTCCCCCACCCTCAAATTAAAGGGTCGCCGCGTCCGGGACACCGTCCTCTGGCCACGCCCAGTCCCATCCGCAGGATGGTGGGCGCGGCCCGGCGGATACAAGCCAAACCCGTGGGAGGTGCCGCCTGGACCCGCGCACTCGGAATTACCGCTTCCTGGGGACTCCGGATTTCACGACCTCGGGGCCACGCAGGGCTCGGGCCAGCTCCTCCTACACCTGCTGCAGGGTCCGTCCTCTCCAATGCTGATGTGCGGAGGGACGGCCCAAAGCGGCCTCAGCCGCACTGGGGCCGGACAATGGCCGCAGCGGCGGGGCAGAGACGGAAGTGCGCTTGCGCACGCGGAGGCTCAGTCCCGCAACTCCCGGGCAGCGGCCGACTACACTTCCCAGAGGCCTCTGCGTGTGGGTCCCATAGAGGCAGCCTGGGAGGTCTCTTCGCCACTTTTGGGCCGCTGTCGTGGGGTCGGCAGTGTGGCTTGGGTACTCGTGCGTCCGTTTATTCCAATAATAGTCACTGAGCACCTCCTCTGTGTTTGGGGCATGTTGCTAGGGGCGAGATTCAGCGGTAGATGGGAAAGAAAAGACCCTGCTTTCGGGGAGCTAGCGTGCACTCCTGTGGACGAGGCCAACAATAAAAACGTAAACATATCAAGGTACTGACTTCAGCTACAGGAATTAGACAGTTAAGCAAGTGGGGCAACGTTGCATATTCATCACAAGATGCTACTTCCTTTTCCTCTTCTATGCCATCTTCACCCATGGGTCACTAACGGAAGGTTTAAACAATGATTCCCCAGATCACACTTACTATGACTAAGATACTTGAGTCACTTATTGCTCCGAGAGGATAAGAGAAACTTTTCCTTTTGTCCCAGAATTGGTAACCTGGACTCAGCTGAGGACTTAGTTCTTCTTCATTCTAAAGAAAGACCAAACATTTGAGACTAGACATCATCAGGTCTTATAAAAGGGGGGCCAGGTGCTGAATTTTTGCCCTATTGCTATTAACCGTTGCCTGGACACAACCCCTTTCCCAGGTTCTATGAAGAGACTGGAATGGGAAAGAAAACAATTCCTCATAATGGCATGTTCCCAGGAAAAGGGGAGGTTACATAAACTACCCCCAATGCCTGCCAGAGCAAGAGAAAGGGAGTTAGAGAAGAGGCTGGGTGTAAGGAGAGCAGCCTGAATTCTCATTGTGTAGTAAGTGGATACACTGGAAAACAACTGGGCTTTAGCTCTAAGGGAGTGAGAGGGGTGCAGCTCACAACATTACTGGGTGTGAAAAGTTGCTGAGGAGGTTGGAAGAGGTTGAAGCAAGAGCCAGATCTCCCAAGTCAGATATCAGTTGATTTGCTCTAAGAATCTCACAAATGCACTTACGTTTCTCCCAGTGTAGCTAAGCAACTTTAATGCTGGATGAAATAGTTTTAAAACCTTTTAAAATACACCAATGCACTGAAAATTGGTAAGATACACTGAAAGCAAAAACAAAGCAAAAATAACAACTTAAGAGTGGTAGGTGGAGGGGCGCCTGGGTGGCTCAGTTGGTTGAACCTCCGACTTCAGCTAGGGTCATGATCTCACGGCTTTCGAGTTTGAGCCCCGGGTCAGGCTCTGTGCTGACAGCTGGGAGCCTGGAGGCTGTTTCGGGTTCTGTGTCTCCCTCTCACTCTGCCCCTAACCCACTCACATTCTGGCTCCGTCTCTCTCAAAAATAAATAAACATTAAAAAAAAAAAATTTTTTTTTCAAGAGTGGTAGGTGGAGCACTAGAGTCAGCTCTCGCCTGGAAGACTTTTGCAAATAAGGCAAAGTTGAACTTTGTTTTCCATGGTCTCTTCCTTTCCTTTCAAGGACGCCCTCTGGCTGGGAAGGCCAGGGGTGGGGCATCCAGATGGGAGCCACAGGCTCCTCTCAGGGGGAAGCGCGGCCCTACCTGGCAGGCTCTGCCGCTGAAGGTCAGGTGGCCAGGTGGGTTGATGTCGTCCAGCCGCACGGAGAAGACAGCAAGCTGGCCAGTTCCTCCTAGGCCAGTGCACACCTTAGGGTTGATGGCAACCTCCCGGGCGTGGAGCGTGGCGCTAACCTGTCTTCCAGCCCGTGGAGAGTCACATTCTTCTCCGAGCCTCCTGTTTCCATGACAACCGCCTCCGAGGTGTCTCCGAGGTGTCTGCTCCGTACTCGGAGTCCCGGAGCTGAAAAGATCAACTCGCGGGTCCAGTTGAGGTCCCGGGGCACGGGCGCTGGGCCAGGGACATCGGCGGGGGCCACCAGGTGCCCGAGTGGTGCTCCAAAGCCTCTCACGTCCCCGCTACACGGTGGGCAAGAGGCCGCCCCTGTGCTGGGGAAGCGACTAATAATGCAGTATTCAGCGGGTTTTTGTCCCAGCCACGACAGAGGCGAGAAGACCCGTCGTTAATGCCAAATGCCTTCCATATTGCCTTCTCTGTCTTTAATATCCACGTGGATTTGACCTTCAATTCCTCACTTGGCCCGCCGTGGGTCCAAGGCTTCTGGCTGGGGCCTTCCCCACAGCACAAGAATATCCAAGTTCCAGTCCCTTAAAATGTTCATTAAACTGTTCCACCCTCTCGTTTCCAAGAAAATTCGTGAGAAAAAAAGGGGGGGGGGGGGGACTTGACGAAGGTAGCTCGTCCAGATCCTACCCTGTTAAGCCAGAGAACCAGCGATTCCTGAACCAACAGTGAACTCGGGTCTTGTCTTCCCTGCACTCCCGGGCTGGCAGGACACGAATGAGGCGCTGAGTGGAGGCTGTGTAGCTTCAGCCACCCACTGCTAGATCTGAAGCCGACCTTCGAGTCGGACACGAAGGGAAGCGAGTTCTCAGGCCCAGGTCCTCTCGCTCACATCGACTAACACCTGCTTTAAGTTTGGAACTTCAGGGGTCAGTCCGCAGAGCGCTGGGGCTCTAGTGCCACCTGCTGGCCACTAGGACCTTCTACTCCTGTAAAGTTTTCTGCATAACAATATTGAGAACATTAATTTGACAGTTTCCGGACCATTGCCGACCCTGCCAACCGCCCACCCTCAAGTCAAGCTTCCTCCATACGGCCCAGAAAATGTTTTTCAATTCAACAAAATTTCACTTAACACCTATGTAAGCCCTCATTCCCTGAGTCCCCGCTGCCCTCTATTTCCTCACAAAACCTCCCTGGTGGTCTCCTGCTACTCTGGGCTGAGCTGAAGACTCAGCTCTTGCTCCAGACTCAGCTGCAGCTACTCAGGCTGGACCCGAGTGGTGTCGCCTCAAGGGCAATGTAGTCCCCACAGGTCACAAGAGCCAGGTGTCAGGAGACCTTGATGTGGTTTTAGGGTGATGGTGGGGTTCGGAACTGACAGCCAAGAAAGAATTCTTGAAGTCGTCTTTGGTGCAAAAAGGTGATTTTATTAAAGCACAGAGACAGGACCCCTGGGCAGGAGGAGTTGCACTGGGTTGTGAAGAATGGCTGGTTATATACTATGGGACTGGGGGAGGTAAAGTCGAGAGGAACTTTCTTAGGGGACCTGGGTGGTTCATTCGGTTAAGCATCTCACTTCAGCTCAGGTCGGCTCAGGTCATGATCTCGTGGTTTGTTATTTTGAGCCCTGCGTCAGGTTCTGTGCTGACAGCTCAGGGCCTGGAGACTGCTTCAGAGTCTGTATTTCCCTCTCTCTCTGCCCTGCCTCCCCCCCCCCCCCCATTTCTGTCAAGAATAAATAAACATTAAAAAAATATTTTTTTGATTAAAAAAAAGAGGAAGTTTCTTAAAGGGATTTTCCAGATGCTAAAGACTCACAGATTACTGGAGGCCTAGCTATTGTCAAGCTAAGGTTGTTTTTCCCTCTAGCAAAGCATTAACATTAAGACAGTAGGGAGTTCCTGGAGAAAGTTTTACTCTGCCTACCTCAAGTAGTTGTCAATGGGCTGTAGGTTATAAGGAAATTTAATTTTATATGCCATGTCCTTCTTGCCCTTGTTCCCCACATCACTATGGAGGGGAAGGTGATGTTGGGCTCCAGGAAACTGAGTCTATAGGTTTCTGGAGATTAGGCTATTGATAAGATTGCCTTTCCTTGTAATTTACTAAGATATTTGTAAACCAATGGAGACTCTATCAGTTTAACCATTTGTTTCTGTCCTTTCCTTTGACCTTGGGCAGCCAGGAATGCCTGAGGAATGTCACACATATCCCACAGGCGTGCTAGCTTGTGCTGGGCCCTCAGCTTGCCTCTTGGTCCCTTATCAACCTCATTTTGGCTTCTGGCTCAGCCATCTTGCTCTCCCTGTCACTTGCTCCTTGTTTATCAAGTCTCCTTATGTCTCAGTGGTGCCTCAAGTGTATCCTGGCATCTCATCTTTGCCCTGGCACTGTGGCCTGGTCCCATTCTCTCCCCGGGTTTGGAGTCATGAAAAATGTCTACTCAAGGAAGGTTTTCCTCAGATACCTCTGTTATCTGAGACAAGGGTGTTCAATGACTGTGAGATGTGGTTAGTTGTGTGGGAAGATTGATCCTACCTGGAGATCCAAGATGCAAACAGCATCGGAGGGCTTTTCTGGACAAACACAGGGACACTGCTTAGAGACAAAGAAGTGGACAAAATGAGCCAAGGACAGAATATGGAAGGAGGGCAGAGAACGGATGAGGTGCTAGAAATAAACAAGATTATATTATACTTCTTGATTAACCGTGTTTCTGAGTTTTTGTTTTTAAAATAAACTTGCAAGTTAATTAACTTGAAATTATTCTGAACAAGGTAATTTTTGTTCATGGCTAACGTTCTCTAACATTACAACCAGATATATGAGTCCAAGGGACCTGAGTTAGGCTGCCTTTAGACTAAGCCTGCCAGGGGCCCAGTTCCAGAGACATCTGTGGACTGTAGCCCCAACTGGACTGTAGCCACAAGTGGATCTTGCTCACTTGCATGCCCAATAAACATGTGCCCAGTTAACCTGGCTGAGTTTATGAAACGAAGGCTTTGCTTTATTAAAAAGAGTAATGGGCTCTGAGATCAGCTAGACCAGCTTCTTCCTTTTAAGGATGAAATAGAAGCCTAGAGAGGGAAAGACACTAGTTGGAGAAGAAAGAAAATGGCACAGGAAGACAAAGCTGCATATGATCAGCTGAAGGAGATTCATAAGTTACATGTGGCATTGGGCTGGTTTTTTAAAAGTGTTTATTTATTTATTTACTTAATATTGAGAGAGAAAGAGAGAGAATCCCAAGCATGGGGCTCAGTCTCACAACCGTGAGATTATAACCTGAGCGAAAATCAAGAGTCAGAAGCCCAACCAACTGAGCTTCACATTGTGTTTGTTTGTTTGTTTTAACTCATCAGGTGAATGCTGGGGTTTAAAACAATTTAAATTTTCAATTTATTTTTATTTTTGAGAAAGAGAGCACATGAGCGAGAGCAGGGCGGAGGGGGTGTGGGACAGAATTTGAAGCAGGCTCATGTTGACAGCAGTGAGCCCGCCCGATGTGGGGCTTTAACTCAAGAACTGTGAGATCGTGGGGAGCCTGGGTGGCTCAGTCGGTTAAGCATCCAACTTCGGCTCAGGTCCCGATCTCACAGCACTCCTGAGTTCAAGCCCGGCTTTAGGCTTTTGTGCTGACAGCTCAGAGCCTGGAGCCTGCTCCCGGATTCTGTGTCTCCCTCTCTTTCTGCCCCTACCCCACTTGCACTCTCTCACTCTCTCTCTCAAAAATAAATAAACATTAAAAAGAAGAAGAAGAAGAAAAGAACTGTGAGATCAAGACCTGAGCCCAACTTGAACGCTTAACCGACTGAGTCACCCAAGCGCCCCTAAAACAATTTGAATTTTAAAATGGTAATTAAAAAATAGAACACATTCTAGATTAGGTTTTTGGTCATTTGCATCATTTTCTTCTTTTCCATTTTCTATTCAGCCTTATTTGAAGGACTGCAGTTGTATGGTCACCAACAAGTGTCTTTCCCTCTCTGGGTTCTATTTCATCTGGAAAATGAAATATCTGGTGTGCCTGATCCAAAGCCAAATTTTATTTTTCCCCTACAACTGTTATGCCTGGCTCAAACTGCATAGGTGTGACCCGCTGGGAGGTGAGAAAACGTGGAAGTTAAAATCAGCTGGGTCTTCGACCTGCCTGGGCCTTTGCCAGGAGCTGACTGCCACACATCCGCTGGCGTCTGGGACCCCACACCTTGGGTGTTTCCTGCACCTCCCGGCACAGAGGCACAGGTCTAGAGGGCTAATGCGGGAGACAGGCCCTGCCGTTACCATGGTGACCTGCCGGCTTCTCCAGCCTTGGTTGCCGCCTAGCAACCAGGACATCCAGGGCACCTGCAGCTCTATCATTTCCCTCTGGCCATGTATTGGGGGCAGCTGTGTTCAGGGAGGTGGCTGGCTACCTGTCCCTCTACTGCTAGGCCCAGACCTGACCTCTTTAGCACTTCTGGCTTCTCTGCCTTAGGGCCAGGCTTCTATGACTTTGTTTCCCCAGGCCCAGAAGTCCTAACCACCCACCCCTTCCAGCCAGGGTCCTGGGAGCTTAAAAAGAGTTCTTACCTCGGACACTCCTGAGTCCCTCTAGAGGAGCAGAAAGGTCCAATGTGGTACGAACTAAAACACCTTTCTCTCCGCCACACTACCCAGCAACCGTTGATTTAGACCTCAGATTTTGGAGCCACTTTTCTGGATGGATAATCTTTGAGATGGGATACCATTGACAGGACAGCCTGGCTAGAACCCAGGGAGGCATCAGTGTTGGGGGTATCACCAGAGCTGGGGATCCCTTCCACTGGGAGATGGGCAGGCATACAGACAAGCTAATCCAATATAGGTAGGGGTGGGATGGGCAGTGACAGGGTTGGTGGCACAGGGTGTACCAGCAGCATGTATGGGGAAGGGGACTCACCCCAGGCTAAGTCAGAAAGGAATGTTTCTTGGGGGACATGATGCCTGAGTTGAGGCTGGAAGGGTAAATAGGCATCTAGGTTGGAGTCGAGATTTCCATGAGGGTGGGCTTTAGGTGGACTGGGAGGTCTTCAGAGTCTGCCTTTCTGAGGGTGTGATTCCCCATCCAAACCCCACTGATCTTGTGTCTCCTTGTCTGTTTCCTCCTCTTATCCTGTCCCCTTTCCCTGGGCGATCTCCTCCAACTCCATGACTGTAATCCACACTCCTTTGTCACATGTGGTCCCTTCTCCCTGGGCTACTCACAACTTATTTCTCCACCTGGTGAACTCTTACTCATTCTTCAAGACCCAGCTTGATGTTCACTCCTTTCTGGCCTTACCAGAACCACCCTTTCATTCATACATTCAATTCACACACTTCCAATGAACAGCAAGTGTTAGACCTAGAATGTGACCCTATATTGTAACTGTCTGTTCACTTGTCTGTCTCCTGGGGGGGGGGGGGGGGGCCGTAAGATGGAAGGGCTCTTTTTTTTTTCTTTTTTTTTTTTAATTAATTTTTTAAGTTTATTTATTTTGAAAGAGGGAGAGAGAATGCGAGAGAAAATACACCCAAGGCTCAGAGAGAAGGGGAGAGAGAGAATCCCAAGCAGGCTCCGCACTGTTAGCAGAGCCTGATGCAGGGCTCGAACTCATGAACTGAGAGATCATGAATTGAGCTGAAATCAAGAGTCAGAAGCTTAACCGTCTGAGCCACCCAGGCCCCCCACCCCACCCCATCTTTTGTTTTTCTAATCCTCAGGCTTTAACATTTACTCTCTGAATGAATGGGTGGATGGATGGATGGATGGTGGATGAATAATCACACAGTTTCCTGTAAAGCAATGAAAATAAACACCCCAGGTAACTCTCTGAATCCCAGTTCTATCCCCTGACACCAACCCAAAGGGATTTGGCCATATGTTATTAAATTATAGTGAATTAAAATTTGCTTGAAATAACCACAGACTCCCCCGCTCCCCTGAGCCTGCAATGACCAGATTACATCTCCTCCAGGCACAGAAGTTTGACATTTCATTGCAAAGTCATTTTCTTCTCATTTCCTTATGTTGCTAAAATATTCTATTTCTCTTCACTTCCCCTTTGTGTCCCCATTACTCATGTTTAGTTAAATTTATCTGCTGCCATTTTTAATCATCTGAGATAGGCTTGCTGGTGTAGATGTTCCTGGGGCACTGCCTGGCCTTCCAGACCATCTGTCTCCTCCTGAGCCACTCTGAGAATTGAGCATGGACCCCTCCCTCAGCGATTCTGGGTTGACCCTCAGACCCAAGGTTTTTCCCCAAGGCATCTCTGACTTCAGGGTTCTCTCTTTCTCCCCACACTCATTATCTTCCTCCTTCCAGTCTCCTCCTCTCCTGTTTCCTGGGGCATGGTTTTCATTCTACTTCAAGGCCTGGTACTTCCTGAGGTCCCTTTGGTCACACTGAGCAAGGGCCTCCTATATTCTTCTCTCATAAGTTCCCTAAGTCCCTAATGGGACAAAATAGCCAGCAGCCAACGTGGGGATTATTTGGTGCTTGCCTGGGACACTGCCATACCCATCACATTTCTGTGGCTGGATGGATATCTTCCTCTTTCTCACTAGCCCATCCATCCTCATAATATAGGGGTAGGGATACTGTTCTCCCTGGAGGCAGTTGGCAAAGACCAGAAAGGAATATTTTGACTTGGAGTGGAATCTCAGTTTGGCCTCTCAATAACTGTCTCACTTAGGGACCTGGAATTGCCTTTGGGACTTAGGGCTTAGAACTGCTCAGGAAGAGGCACCTGGGTGTCTCTTCCCTTACCCCTAGGCCTAGAATTTTTGTTCCCCATCCTCAAGCAGGCTCATTTCTGCTCCCAAGCTTCCCTGGGCCCCTCAATCCCCCTTAAAAAATTTTTTTTCTTAATGTTTATTTATTTTTAGACAGAGAGATACAGGGCATGAGCAGGAGAGGGGCAGAGAGAGAGGGAGACACAGAATCTGAAACAAGCTCCAGGCTCCAAGCTGTCAACACAGAGCCCCTTAATGGAGGTTTCTTGCACTCTCCAGACTAGTTGCTGCTCTTGAGCTTCTCTGGGGCACTCAATTAATAAAAATTCCTTTATTTTCAGTACGTTAGGTGCCCAGCTTTGGCTGAGGGAATGATCTCACATGTTGTGAGTTCAGGCCCCACGTTGGGCTCTCTGGGTCTATTATCTTTGTTATTTCCCAAATAGTGCAGAGCCTTCTTCAGATCCACTGTCTCCCTCTCTCTCTGCCCCTCCCCCCCCCAAAATAAATAAACAAATGTTTAAAGATTAAAAAAAAAAAAGAACTGCTCAGGAAAGGGGCAGTCAATTCTCAAAGTGGCCTTTGAGAGGCAGGTAGGTCTCTGGGAGGCAGGATCAGAAGGCTGGGATGATTGCCATTTACTGAGCATTTGCAGTGCACCGGGCTCTGTGGACATATTTGGGGAGTTAGGGTTGTGAATCCCCTTTCTCCAGGGCGATAGTAAAAGATGCTTGTTCCTCACCTCAAGCTTAGGGAAAGGAGCTTCTGTGGGATCACTCAGAAGGCTCAATACATGTCCTTTGGAGTTCAGGGATACAGTGAACTAGGGCAGGGAAACCTCAATGGCAGGAGACAGGCTGGCCAGATGTGTTCACAGTGCAGCTAGGAGAGGGGCTGCATTGGGGTCTGCCTGCAAGGCCAGAGATCATGGGGGCGAAAGATGAGTGAATGTTTCCAGTGGACCAGAGGTGGCTGCTGACATGAGAAAAACAGCATGGGGTCATTTTACAGCTTGATCACGAAAGCCTCTGGGAGGAAGAAAGAGCTGAAAATTACTGCCAGGCCAAGGGGTAAAGAAGAGGTCATATGGGAATTTAGCTTATATTTCATCCAAGAGCAAGGCAAACTATTTTATAGTTCTATTTTGTGGTCATGTTTATAGGGCTACACATAAATTACCTTATTTTCTTTTTGTTTAATGAAATGTACTTCACTCTTGTGTCAATTCAAAACATATTTCATCTTTCTAGAATAAGATCATATCTCCAATCTACACTCATCTACATTTTCTATGATTTCCAGCTGCATTTAGGCCAAAGAGGTCTATTATCTTTATTATTTCCCAAATAGTTTATGTTTCTGAACTCTTATCTCATTTAATTCTCATAACAACCCTGGAAGGAAAGTGCCCTTGTTATCTGTTCCACTTTTGGGCATCAGCGATTAAGAAAGGAGCTCAAAGGTACACAAGAGTGAATGGCAGAGTCAGGTTTATTATTTTATTTTATTTTATTTTATTTTTATTTAGTTTTTGAGTCAGGCTTAATTAGATAAGTAAGGCCGGGGTTAGGGTGGGAGTTCAGGCAGTAGTGTTGCCAATGTGAGGAATGAGCGGCGTCAGCAGCCCTCCCCCGAATCTCCATCCCTGCTCCCATTTTAAAATATGGGCAGCTACTTTCTAGACAGGTTCCACGTGGGACCTCCTGACAAACAGTGGCCCTACCGCTGCCCAGGACTTCGACACAGGTGCTTGGGGCACTCTGTCCCTGGACACCCTCCACAAAGGGGCCAGAAGAGGGTTTCCTTGGTTGACAGTGGCTCTCCAAGCGCTGGGTCAAGTGCCATGACCAGATGAACCCAGAGTCATGTTTGTATGAGTTCAAGTTTTGGGAGGGGGGCAGGAACCAAGAGCGCACCTGCAGAGAGGGGTGCCCAGAAGCAGGAGATGGATGAGCAGCCTCAGGTCTGGCGCCAGGGAGGTGCTGCCTGTGACCAGACAGCTCCCAGGAGGCCTGGACTGCTCTCCCATTTGGCTCCATCCCAGGATTTCCTGGTGCCTGCAGGCACCTGCTCCACCCTTGTAACCTTGGCTGTTGATGGTTTTATTTTCACATCAACACATCTTTGACTGAGACAGAAATTCTTAAAAAACGTATTTCATTAAAATTTACAATTCCCCTGCATGCACTGGCCCACATCAGATTCTTCCTTCCTTTTTCTTTCTTTTTTAAAATTTTTAATGTTTATTTATTTTTGAGATTGAGAGACAGAGTATAAGCAGGGGAGGGGCCCAGAGAGAGGGAGACACAGAATCTGGAGCAGGCTCCAGGCTCTGAGCTGTCAGCACAGGGCCTGACGTGGGGTTTGAACTCGTGAATGGTGAGATCATGACCCGAGCCGAAGTTGGGCGCTTAACTGACTGAGCCACTCCAGCACCCCAGATTCTTCCTTCCTTAATACCACTTACTCATTAGTACTATACCTCCAGGAATGCAACATGCCCCCAAGAACGCCATGTATCCTGTGCTCGCTTCGGCAGCACATATACTAAAATTGGAACGATACAGAGAAGATTAGCATGGCCCCTGCACAAGGATGACACGCAAATTCGTGAAGCATTCCATATTAAAAAAAAAAAAAAAAAAAGAATGCCATGCATCCTGCCTAGTCCCACCAGCCTCCTTCCGGCCACTTTGTTTCCTTGGAATCAACGGAGAAAAATGAGCAGACTGGCCTAAAAGCAAGGGCCTTGAACAGACACACGGCTGTAGCTTGCAGCAGGGCTAGAATGAAGTCCTGTGGGTTTTTCTCAGCCCAGCTGCATCTGCCTGGTGGCCAGAGGAGGCGCCAGGGGCTCAGACACACAGACATCTAGACTGGTTCTGAAGGAGAAATCTTGTGCTTTGCCCGCCACTGGGACTTCACCGGTGATTTAACAGGACTCTGGAAGAGGACACAGCTGGGGTGTCCCACTGGTGTTATTTGAATCAGAAGCTCCTCTTTCGTTTTTTTCCCAGTGAAGCAGCTTCAGCAGGTGTTGAAAAGTCTGAGGCAGCCAAGGGTGAGCTGCAATAAGCAGCTTGTGTCTGGCATCTAATTTGATTTGACTTGTTTTCCTAGCCATGAGAACTTGGAGCCAGGAATAAAAAGCACAGGCTGCAGAGGTGACAGCTCCCTGCTTCATGTCCCTGGCTCTCTCAGCTGGAGGGTTCACTCTATAGCCACAAAGCTATGCATAGGGAGCATAGCCAAGGACTCATGTCAGGCACACACAGCATGGGAGATTATTTTTGATTATGTTTGAAAAGCCCCAGAAAAATTGCTTCCCCAAACTTTCCATGTTCAGGCAAGGGAGTGATTTATTAAGCATGAGGCGGGACTGGGCCAGCTCTCCTGGTCGGCTAAAATTGGTCTGGAAAATAAAGTGATTTGTGGTTGTCAGATCCTAAATTAAATGATTCAAATACTACTGTGGCTGATTAAAGGACTTTATTCAATTTCCTCTTGACCACATGCTCTTCTGTGAGGGCAAGAGATACTGTTTCTGGAAGAAATGCAATATTTGGGGACCGTCGATCTAATCTAATGGGTGGTGTTTATTAAGTATGGTCTCCCCTCCCTTTTTTGATGACAGGTAAGACTTAAGTGGGAGGAAGCAGTGACTTCCTGTTTATGAATGATCCTCCCCATGCCAGGCATCTGGGTAGGAGCCACTGCAATAAACCAGGCTGGGCACCTGAGGAATTTTTAAGGACCCTGAAAAGACCTCAAGACAATAATAATAAAGGCCAAAAACTGAAACATGAGCATGAGTAAACAATAAAAAAAAAATGAATCTGGGACCGTAGCAGACAGTCTAATAGTGGTGTCTGCATCACCCTGGCCATTGGCAGAAGGGACAGCTGGCTACCTTGGTGCCCTACCTTTTTGGCCCCAGTGGTTGAACCCGGATGGGACTATCCAGAGATATATGATGTGCCCTAGCATAAAATAGATGAGCTGGCTTGGGGACACAAATGAAGAACTCCAGGGCTGAGGTGGCCAGTTTCTGATACAGATGCTGAAAGGAGAAAAGAGAGAGGTCAAGGAGATGTTCAGATCAGTGACGTGGTCAGATATGAGAAAGCAGCTCAGGAAAAAGAAGCTAGGAGCCAGGGAAAGGAAACTTTAAGTAAATGGGGGACGAAGGTGCTGCTGGTGGAGAAGAGAAGAAAGCAAGCTCAGAGAGAGACTCTGTGACCCTGGGAGAGAGATGGAGATACCAGCCAGCCCTCCCCGGGCAGCCCTTATGCTAAGCTCCTTCTCTTCCAGGTTCTGCCCCAGTTTGTGCTCATCTTGAAAACAAGCTCACCCCTTCCTAAGGTCATCCAAGCAGGACTCAAAAGAACCCAGGTGGACACAAGAATCAACAGAAGTTTTCAACACTGAACCACAGGGCAGTTCACCATATAAAACATAAGCAGTTTTTAGAGAGTGATTCATCTTATCTCAAAGGGATGAAATGAGACCAAACCAGTAGGGAAAATCATGGCCTTTTGGCCACAGCAAGGAGGAGGTGGCAGGCACTGAGAAAGAATTGGGTTCACCTCCTCTGGGGCTACCTGCTCTCCCTCTGACCTTACTCTTGGGTTTCTGTCTCTGGAGGAAAGGAGACCCTGCAGACTACAGTCATGGCCTGGCCCTCCTATCCTGGGGCCAGACAGGAAGCTCACTAAGGGGACATTTCACTCAAAATCCCAGGTGCCTCCAAGATCTAGTGAGGAAGACCACAGAGACCCGTGAAGGGAACACAGAAGCGAGAGCATCTGGATCCTGCTGGGACCACTGGAAGCTGCAGATGCACTCATCCAGATTCCCTCAGGCCTCTCAGAGTCTGGGCTAAGAGTTAGATGGTTCCCCCAGTAATGAAACTTCTCTCATCACATTTAACAGGGCTAAATTTTGCTGTGTCCCAGCCCAGAGACCTGGAACCTGGGTCAGTTATCCCCACCCCCAAATATTAGTGGGGGCTTTCCCTTTCACTTCCCCAGATCCATCCCACCTTCTGCTGAGACCCATGGGGGATAATTGTCACACTGGGCCAGTGGCAGGGAGGTGAGTGACTACTAGGAGCAAAGATGATCATCATCCCCACTGAATGGTTAACATGCAAGTCTTCCTCCCCAAATGTCTAGCACAGTCCTGGGCACAGGCAATGGATCACAGCAGCTGGACAGGAGCCCACCAACTCCTGTGGACTATACAGACAGTGCCTTCAGCAGTGGCTTCAGGGACCTTGCTCACCCTAAAATGCTCTCCCCACAGATAACCACGAGCCTCCCTCCCCCACTTTCTTTAGGTCTCAAAGAGAAGGATCTGATCATCCGATTTAAATATCCCTTCTTTTCCCCCTTACCCTGCTATTTTCCCCCCAAGCACGTATCCCACTTGCCACAGAATATAGTTTCATCTTTATTTATTTATTTACATTGGAATGTAAGTTTATTGTTTTGTGTGTTTTGGTATCCATTCCTCTGCACACAGAATAGGCCCTGGCTCACAGTAGGCATGCAGTAAATACCTGTAGAATAAATTTATTGAATGGATTGTTTTAATTTACACTTTGTTTTTTAGCCAGAATGTACATTTTTCATATATTGACAATCAGTCTAATGCAGTGAGTAAGGCCATAGACTCTGGTGTCAGGCCACTGGGGCAGATTCCTAGCCTTGTCACTTTATGTGTGGGCTTGAGCAAGTTCTGCGCCTCAGTTTACTCATTCATAGAATGGGAGTACTCTGTCTTCCTAGTAGTGTTATCGAGAGATTTAAAGGAATCGATGTATGTAATGGCTTGCAACAGACCCTGCCTATGTAAACGTCAGATTAACGTTTTATTGGGCATTTGTGTTTCATTCCAAATGTTTCTGTTCCTGTCCTTTGTCCACTTTTATGGGGGCTATTTTTCTAGCTGATGGGAGCACCCTCCTGGGTCTGGGCTGAACGCCTGCAGTCCGCACACCCTCCAGGGGGCGCCCGGGGCCCGCGCTGCGGGGACGAGGCAACCCGTGAGTGGGCAGGGAACGGCGGCCAGAGCCACGATCTGGGTCCCCCTGGGTTTGTCCCCATTGTCCCGAATCCTTTTCTCGCTGCCCCATCCAAGTGTGGTGAGCTGGAGAGGGGCCTGGCGCTGGCGGCTGGAGCGTCGTCTGGGGACTACAGCCTTCAGGATCGATCCCACTTTTGTCCCACCTTTGTGTGGGGACCTCGAGTTTTCAAACCAATGTTACATTGTTTCTCCACCTTCCCGCCCCGCCCCCGCCCCGCGCCCTCGGGAAGCAAGCGGGGGATGCTTGCCCTAGTGTCTCAGAAGATGCCCCCTGCCTGTTGCCTGCATCTGAGGCGGGTGGGGGGGGGGGAGGAGGGGGAGTCTTGGTTATTTTACTATTAACACGTTTTCACGGACGTTTCGCTGTGACCTTAGGAACTGGGGACAGAAGGCAGGGAGGGGTAGGGGCGTGGGAGGCTGCACGGTCAGGATTCCCTCACCGGCTGGCTAGTAGGGTCGCCAAGCAGCAGCTCGGTGCCCAAGCAGGGGCCTTAGATGGCAGCTCCTGGGCTGAGGGATGGAGATGATGGGGTTCAGGAGCCCTAGACAGAGTAAGAGGGATGGCCACAGCGTCCCAGCCAGAAATGAGGCCACAAAATCCTTGGGGCTGGGGACCAGAGGCCTCCGCAGGAGCAGAGGGTAGGGGAGATACAGGGCGCTCACTGTGGCCAAGGTGTCACCTAATGGCTAAGATTGTCAGGTCTGGATATGGCAGCCTGGTTGTGAAAGCAAGTGGAAGGGTATCAAGGAAGTCTCTGACCTGGCCAGTGCAATGGGCCGTTCACACCATGTTAAAGTTACCCAAGATGAAGGCAGTTCTTTGAGGTGAGAAAGGGTAAGCCAGGGCCCAGAGCAACGGCTGAGAAAGGGGGGAACAGCATGCAGGAACCTCAGAGGCTGGGTGGGGTTGTTCAAGGCCACAGAAGCCATGGTCTCTGGGAGTACTGGGGGTCTGGAGAATGAGTGGCAATGCTCAGGGGGTATGGGGAAGCTTAGCAGGAGGGGTCAGGTTCCAGGCAGAAGATGGAAGGAGAGGTTGTGCATGTGTTGGTGGGAGATGGCCCGTGTTTTCCAGGTGGGAGGAATGCAGATGGGGGCAGGTGAGGTGATATAAGACTTCTCAGGTTGGCTGGACAGGATAGGGTGACCAAGGGTACGAGGGCTGGACAGGCCCCAAGGCCTCACGTGGGGCCCTGGACAGAGACAGGGCAACAGAGACGTCATTCATGCCCCCAGGCCTCAGCTGCTGCTTCAAAGGACCTATCTCCTATTAAGAACCCCCTGCACCACGATATATCCTCAGAGGGAGCCAGTCATGGGCTCGCAGTGCACGCCAAGGAGCCGCACACGTGCAAACACTTCCTGAAGCATTAAGTGCTTTAAAAGGCCCTCTGCCTGGCATGTCAACCCCATTAGAGGGAACATTTATCACAATGGAGGCACAAGTAGGTTCTTTGATGGTAATTGCTTTCCTAACCCATAGAGAAAATGCATCACAAACCCACCACAATTAAGTAAAATGGTCACATTCCTCTTTTTTGATTTAGAGCTATTTAGAAATATTAGCAACTGACTTTGTTTCCAGTTGTTGTTGTTGTTTTTCTCAACTGAAACTTTTTTCTTTTGAATCCCATAAAATATTCTAAGTGCTCCAGGAGAGGGGAATGAAAGGGTGTTTGCATTTCCAGCTCGGCAGCCAGCCATTGCTCAAATAATACCCTCAATATGTAACCTGGGAGCTTAACATCCTCAAATATTTATAATTACACAAAAATGGCCCTAAGAAATGTTCAGCTTACTCACAGCTGGATAATTGTTGGCATCCAACGTTCACAGACTCAGAGCTACTTCTGAAATTTCAGTGGTGTCCCTCTGCCACTCAAAGCATGCACAGTACGTGGAGTCTGTGGGCAGATCCCCAGTGGGGCAGAGAGATGGCACATAGAGGCCCTAGCTCTCCCTGGCACATTGCAGCCTCCTCTCCTGCTAGGCCTGAGTTCCCTTCTCCTTCTCCAGAGCGTGAGAAAATGCAAACGGCACCCAGCCTCCTGGTCATGAGGAAGAGCCAGTGTGTTGTACAAACACACATACAAAGGTGGACTCAATCATTCCCAACAAATCCCTCAGTCACTCGTGGATGAAGTCCCATATCTGGTGGTGTCCCATGGAGTCTCAGATGCTTCCCATAAAAGGGTGCTGTGGTCAGATGAGCATGTGACCGGCTGCAAATCCCAACCTATGCCCCTTTGGAGAGGTACAATGCATATCCTCTACTAATACATTTTCCCTTTCCCGTGGTCTCTCCTGCTGCTCCCTGTGCTCCATGCACATTTCCAGAAGAACATCAAGAAAAGTATTTTCCCTGCATAATTATCCGCCTCCTCCCCACCCACCTACACACATCTTTCCTGCTTTGAAGTGGCAGCTGCTCTGATTTCTTTAGGTGGACTGCACTCTGCATTTACTAGTCAGGTGGAGTTAAACTGCAGCAGCTGCCAGCCAAGGCTGGGGGCGAGGGACCCTGGCACCAGCCCTCCCCTCACCCCACCTGCCTAGACTTTTCTGTCCATATTCAGGTCTCCTTCCCACTTCTCCTGAGCTGGGGACACAAGGCTGTTGGTCCTTGGATGGGTCACTAACCAGTGCCTGCCCCTCCTTCCCCAAACCCAGACTGCCTTTCAAGGTCAAGAAACCAGATTTGAAATTCCTCTTCGGTGAGATCAGCGAGTATGCTTTCAGCTGCAGGACACAGACGACCCAATCCAAACTAAATCACACAATAAAGAGAGTGGATTGGCTCACATAACCTCAGAGTCCAGAGGTGGCCGAGGTGCCAGCCGAGGTTCAGGCAGGGTGCTGACTCCACTGCTCTGGGATTCTCTCAGGCCTGCCTAGCTCTGGCTATGGGCTGCATCCGTAGCTGAGCCACACTCAAGGCTGTAAAGAAGTCAAAGCTGTTCCAAACCCATGTCCACACTCTGACCACACAGAAGAGTCTGTGGGTCTTTCTCCCCATCATCAAGAAACCATCTTCCCAAGGACCCATCAAAAGTCCCTCCGGTCCAGTTGATCCAGATTGGGTCTGGTGTCTACCCATTGGCCAATTGCTGAGGCCAGGTGGATGGGACATGCTGATTGGTTTCACTCTATCAAGACCTGCCTGTGTAGCTGGAGGAGGGTGGGAAGTCTAGAGGCTGCATGGGGGAAAGATGAACATTCAAATAAAGTGTGTAATATGTCATCAAAGGGAGTAAGAAATGGATGCCAGAAGGCCCACAGTGGTGAACATCCACTTCCCTGGGTAACTTGTAATAAAGTCCCCTCAGCTTATCTGAGAAGCAAAGAATCGATCTCTTTCTCTGTGCACTTCAATAAAGAGCTTTCCAAACAAGGTCCTGCCTTGTGGTCCCAGCATCTAGAACACTGGCTGGCCCATCTGGTGCTCCACCAGTTAAGAGTGGAAGGAAAGGATCAAAGACAGGAAGAAAAAGGAAAGCCAACTTCCCATTTGCTTGTTGCACGTGGCTCTGGGGCTCTGGGGCTCTAGGTGAGTCGATGGACTGAGACAGCCCTGGGATCAACGGTGCCGGCTGGTTGCAGTCTAGGACCCAGAGTGACACATGCCCTCCTCCAAAGACCTCACTTCTGAGACAGCCAGGAGAAGGAAGAGCTTTTGCCAACAGCACTATGTGGCCTGTCACGTAAGTATCCACTACCTGAGCTGCAGGGATAATTCAATGAAATTCTGGAAGCACTTATGGAACATCTACCTATGCCAAGCCCAAGAATGGGCACTGTAAAGCTCACAAGTGGACAAGGCACAGCTAGTCCATGCCCTGTGGGTGTGTAGCTTCGTGGATATGGGTCACAACAAAGCCAGGACAAAAACAATGGGAACTCCATCACCAAAGGTCGAAGGAGCCCCCTCTGCATCACCTTAGACCTCTCTCTCAACAGCAGGAATGAGCCCCTCGGTGCTCTCACACAGCTACTGAGTGTTCTAGATACTCCTTTTATAAACATAGATTAGTAACAAACCATTCCAACCTTCATGTTTCCATCTTAGTTGCGAAGGCTTAGAGGAAAGAGTGCCTCCCCAATTTTCTTTATGAAGAAGTTGGTACCTTGGACACAATGTCCAGTTTCTTTGAAAACTCTTCTTAGTAAGAAGAATAATGTTTTTTTCTTCAGCAAAATAGTCTCTTCCTCCAAGTTTTTGAAAACCATCTTCATCTCTATGCCCAGTTCCAGAGTGGATGGGTGTTCAATGTCAAGAGCTAACAGATGCCCCAGGTCAGGTGTTAGGGCAGCAAGATGGGATCCTGTGGCTTCCTAAAGCCAGATCCCATTTTCCCAGAAACAGGGGTGCCTGCCTGGCTCAGTTGGAAGAGTACGTGACTCTTGATCTTGAGATCAGGAGTTTCAGCCGCACACTGGGTGTAGAGATTACTAAAAAAATAAGTAACAAACTTAAAAAAATAAAAACACACAAACAGAAGTCACATGGCACTATGTAATATATGAGACGCAATGGGGACTTTTCATAATCTGCTTATGTTTTGTAGTGTGCTTTGGTTGAGAAATTTTTGAGTATGCTTGCAGTTTTGGTTGAAACTACCTGGTGGCCCTTCCCCAGCTGACTCCACTGAGGTTCCCTGAAGCCCTTGGGTCTAAAGAGGGGCACTCTTGGGGTCGGGACCCATGATTTTCAGTGAGAGTCCATGTCGGTCACGCCTCGAGGGCATTTCTTTTCCTTACTGAGCTATTCCAATTCAATCACCAGACTGAAAGGTATTCATTTACTTTGCAAGTGTTTTTTGGGTATTACCAGGTTTAAAGTCCTGTTCTAGGTACTGGGTCTGAAACTCTGGGCAGCCTGTTCCTTAGGACAGTCACACTGAAAAGGATCTCCATGTTCTCTCCCACTTTTCTCGGCCCTTGAGGAGGTGTGCTGCAAAGACGAATATGAGAATCAGGACATGGCCATGCGGTGACTCCCAACTTATCAACAGTAAGCTGCCATAACAAATCAACACAAACTTAGGGGTCAAAACAAATGTATTCTCTTATGGGTCTGGAGGTCAGAAGTCCAAAATCAGTTTCACTGGGTTCAAGTCAAGGTGTCGGCAGGGCTAGTTCTTTTAGAGCCTCTGAGGGAAGAATCCTTGCTTTCTTGGCTTCTGATGGCCACCTGTATTCCTTGGCTTGTGGCCCCTTCCTTGGCTTCAAAGCACATCACTCCAACCTCTGCTTCTGTCATTACATCACCTTTCCAACTTCCTTCTTTGACCTTTCCTCCCTCTTCTAAAGATACTTGTGATTGGGGCGCCTGGGTGGCGCAGTCGGTTAAGCGTCCGACTTCAGCCAGGTCACGATCTCGCGGTCCGTGAGTTTGAGCCCCGCGTCAGGCTCTGGGCTGATGGCTCAGAGCCTGGAGCCTGTTTCCGATTCTGTGTCTCCCTCTCTCTCTGCCTCTCCCCCGTTCATGCTCTGTCTCTCTCTGTCCCAAAAATAAAAATAAATGTTGAAAAAAAAAATTTATAAAAAATAAAAATAAAAAAAAAAAGATACTTGTGATTATTTTTAGGGCCCACCCAGATAACCCAGGATAATCTCCCCATCTCAAGATCCTTAACTTAAATACATTTCAAAATCCCCTTTGCCATATAAGCTAATGTTCACAGGTTCTGGGGAAGGCCATTATTCATCCCACTGTACCAGCCTAGAACAAAGCTGGGTGAAATTTCTCTCTTATGCCTCACATCAGAGCATAAACTCCTGCCAGTATCTGGCTGGGTTTTACACCCTATCCAAGCAACCCCTCCCCCCCCCCACCCTGAAAATCTAAGATTTTCCTGGGGACTTAGAGATTTTCCTGTCAGCTTTTTGGCTATGAGGTTGCCTCTGTGGCCTGGGACCCTGAGATGGCCACTTAGCTGAGCATTGCTGGCCTCCCTGGCTACTCCTAAGGCCCCACTCTGGCTTCAGGAAGGGTTTCTTCTTCTTTTTTTTTTTTAACTTTTTTTTCAATGTTTATTTGTTTTTTGAGAGACAGAGCTTGAGTAGGGAAGGGGCAGAGAGAGAGGGAGAGACAGAATTCAAAGCAGGCTCCAGGCTCAGCTGTCAGCACAGAACTCAATGCGGGGCTCGAACCCATGAACCGCGAGATCATGACCTGGGCCAAAGTCAGATGCCCAACAGACTGAGCCACCCAGACGCCCCGGGTTTCTTCATTTTAGAGCCAAGAGATCTGTCCTAACAAGCCTCGTTGCCAGATGTCAGCTCTTCTAAAGTCATTCGCCTCAGAAATGACTTGTCTTTGGCCACTGCCAGGGCCTCCACTGTAATCACCTGTCAGTGCCGCCACCGACCCTTCTAGCCAACAGCAGCTGCCTGGTGGAACCTCTATTATCTGTTCCCCTGCTCTTTCCTGCCTCAATGTGAGCACTTGGTCCCCATGCTGGAACCACCCAGACATCTCCATGTAGGGTGACCAACTGTCCCACTGGCCTGGGACTGAGGAATTTCCTGGGATGCAGGACTTTCATTGTTAAAACTGGGATGGTCCCAGGCAAACCGGGATGATTAATCCCCATCTCCATGTCTCAGAATCCAGAGGCCTCTCAAGCAGCCCCAGAGAGAAAAGAAGGCTCTCTGTCATCCAGTATTAGGACTAGTTTCATTCCTGGCCTCAAAATTAATCATTTCCAGGATAGTTACCTAAGCCAATTAGTCTTTTCATGGGCAACTGCCCCTCATCCTCCAGGACCCAACTAGACAATCAAATAATCTGAGAGGGGTCCAAATCCCAAAGTCTGGGGGCTCTGTCCAACCTGGGCATTACCCTCCTCGTTAGAGCTAAAATAAAACAGCCTTCCTTATCAACTGAACATTTTGCAGGCAACTCAACAGGATGTATGCAGAGGCCCCAAACAGTGAATGGCTGGGAATGACAAAGTAAAGCATATCTATTATTGAATATCTTCTGTGAGTCCAGTACTAAACTAGGGTATGCAGGGGAGGTTGATAACCTAGGACTTAGGCCCTCAAGAACACATAAACCCCAGATCTTGGGGGATCCCAGTTATTTCCTATTGGCTTGACTTGAAATCTGGATATTGGGGTGGGTCCGACAAAGAGGGGTTGAAACCTAGATTCCAACTGCTCCAGGAGAAGAGGCAACCCTTTGCATCCCTTCAAGGAAAAGGCTTTCCTGGGGAAAATCTCATTTCTTGATGGCACACTCATTCCTGGGGCTGATGCTAACCTCAAGAAACACAGGAACATCAATTATCTTGTCATTTCCCCCCAACACGTAGGTCAAGGTTTCCTGTGAGCCAAATCAGCCCTAGCTGTAGGTAAAACGTCACCATCAATGTGCAAATGAAACTTCCAATTCAGACTTCTCCTGGGGCAGATTGTGTTGCTAGAACATGCGTGGGCTTTGCTCAACGTCAAGCAGACAAATGCATACCTGGTGCTATCTATATTCAAGGCTGCCTTACCAGGCACTGGGAGGGCATCCCTGAATAAATCTCGTAGGCTTTAGTGAGAAGAATCCCCAGCGACTCTCAAGTTCATCTCCTTTATTTGAAGGGTGAACAAACTGAGGCCCCAGGAAATAGGGAGGGATGCCCAGGAAGCCATTAGAGCAGGAGGGGGACAGAAAGGTGAACTGAGTCCTGGACTCCAGATCCCCCAGGCAACATTCCTATCAGATCGATTAATTAGGCAGGGTGCCTGGGTGGCTTATTCAGTTAAGTGCCTGTCTTCAGCTCAGGTCATGATCTCATGGTTCATGGGTTTGAGACTCGCATCGGCTCCACATTCACAAAGTGGAGCCTGTTTGGGATTCTCTCTCCCTCTCCCTCTCTGCGCCTCCCCCACTTGAACTTTTTCTCTCTGTCTCTCAAAAATAAATAAATAAACTTAAAAAGGGGGAGAGATGGGGCGCCTGGGTGGCGCAGTCGGTTAAGCATCCGACTTCAGCCAGGTCACGATCTCGCGGTCCGTGAGTTCGAGCCCCGCGTCGGGCTCTGAGCTGATGGCTCAGAGCCTGGAGCCTGTTTCCGATTCTGTGTCTCCCTCTCTCTCTGCCCCTCCCCCGTTCATGCTCTGTCTCTCTCTGTCCCAAAAATAAATAAACGTTGAAAAAAAATTAAAAAAAAAAAGGGGGGGGGGGGAGAGAGAGAGAGAGAGATAGGGGGACCTGGGTGGCTCAGTATGTTAAGCCTCGGACTCTTGATTTTGGCTCAGGTCATGATTTCACAGTTTGTGAGTTTGAGCCCTGCATTGGGCTCTGTGCTGACAGTGTGGAGCCTGCTTAGGTTTCTCTCTCTCCCTCTTTCTCTGCCCTTACCCTACTTGCACTCTGTCTCCCTCTCAAAATAAATAAATAAACTTTAAAAAATATTTTTAAAAATCGATTAATTAGGGAATATACCAACAGTATCAGCTGACTGCAATGGAACCTGGATGAACTGCTTGCACTGGGCTAGTTGCTTTCTGGGCATTATGTCATTTACTAGGGGGCCCAATTGTCCTAGTTTGTCAAGCACTGAGGGGTTTCTCTGGAAGCAACACTTCCAGTGTGAAAATGGGAAAGCCCCAAACAGCGACGAGTTGGTTACCCTACATTTAATCCTCTTAGAAACTCATGAGGGAGCCACTGTGGCTGCTTCCATTTTACATTTAAGAAAGTTGAGGTTTAGAGATGCTATGTGACTTCAGGTCTCACAGTCCGTAGGTAATAGAAGCAGCACTGAGACTCAGGAAATTCAACTCCAGAGCCCACCAGTTTAACCACTAAATTATAACTTCCTGAAAGATGGGGAATCTTGCAAATTTTGGCCTTTGACCATATGTATTTGGGAGACGTTTTTTCTGGAAAGAGACTCTAAGGCACTCTTTAGGACCCCATATAGGCTGAAGAGAAGAGAAGGTATAGGGTGGTGCAACAAAGCGTCCTGCACTGGGTTTACTTCCCTCTTACTCTGAAGATAAGAAAGTGCCAGCCATGAGATCAGGACTCAGGCACACCCCAGGATAGCATACAGAGGGTGGGAGCTAAGCAATGCCGGACCAGGTACTGAGGAGTTGTGAAATCACTTTCCCTGGAAGTGTTTACAAAGGGGAGAGTCCCTGTTCAGCTGCTGTGACTCAAGCTTGACCTCCACAAGGTTCTGGGGATGTGATCCCTTGAGGAACCCAATTTGAAAAGGCAGAAAACAGCTCTAAGCTTGACCAGCTCAGCAAGGCCACTTCCTCTGCTGCCTGCTTTGGTCAGCAGCTAGCAGGGGGTTAGGGACTCCACTAGGAAGGGCTTTCCTCATACACACATATATACACACTCCACTGGTTCATACACACCATATACACTAATACTCACTGGGTATTGAAGTACTGTGCTAAGTACTTTATGTGAGAGAACTCATTCATTTCTCACCATAGCCTTATGAGATAGATACTTTATTATAGCTGAGGTCACCCACGTGATAAGAATTGGCCCTGGGCTTTGAACCCAAGCAGCCTGAGCCAATCACCCCTCTATCAAACACTTGGCTGCGTGCTTCTTCAGCCACTGCAGTCTCTGTGGCCTGGTTGACTATGCCTGCTCCCCTCCTGTGGGGCTCCAACGAGCACTCTGAATGTTATTCCCCCCGCTTGGTGCTTACCCCGTCTATGGAGCCCGTCTGTGGGCACTACAATCATCAGCATGGTGACAGAAGTTAACATACCTGCATTAAGGATGGAAAGTGAAAGGAGAGAGAGAATGAGGCCTCCTCATGACCCACCTTTGTGTCACCCACTCCTCAGGATGAACTTAGAGAAGGCAGAACTGAGGGGCTCACAGCTACTCAGCCCTGCAGAGAATCAGGGGGTTTTCATCTGCAGGAAATGAAGGAAAAGTCTAGCCCTGGAAAGGGAGGGCTCTCAGCCCACACCTTTCCACATCCCTGGTCCTTCCTCCCTATTTTGGCCGGGGAGCCACTAACCCACACAGCATCCAAATAAGCATCCTACAAGCTAATGGCTCTTCCCCAGTCCCAGATACCCCCCTGAGCTCCAGACTAGCACATCCAGGCTACCATGCAGAGTTGTATAGTTTGTTTGGGGCACGAGGGTGCATGGCCAAGGGGACTGATGGAGCTGAGGTCCAGCTGTGCTCTGCTCACCAAGCCACTGCCCCGGTAGGAGGCTACATTTGCCTGGAGGAAAGGATGTCCTTTTCTCATTTGCACAAAGGCACCATATGCATCCATGGAAGCTTTGCACTTATCTATCTGGCTCCTGGACAGCTCTACTTGATATCTGACAAGCATTTCAAACACTGCATGACCCCTGATTTCTAGTCCTCTCAGTCTGCTCCACCCCAGACTTCCCCCTCTCAACGAGTAGCATCTGTGTTTACCCAGTTACTCAATCCAAAAACACTGGACTCTTCCCCTTTCATTGCCCCTCACATCTAAACCAGCAGCCTGTCTGTCAGCTCCACCACCATCCCAGCCAGCTCCCCTGTCTTCCACAGCTCCCATCCCAGGGAAAATAGCATAGTCTTTTGCCTGGACTATTACAGTAGACACCTATCATGTCCCTCCACTGCTGCACAATCCCTCTGGGGGATTCTCCACATTTTTATAGTGCTAACATCCAAACTTCTCACAGTGGCTTATAGGTGCCTAGGCTCCACACTCAACCCTAAACCACCAGCAGGCAGGACCTGGCCTGGGGTCATCATAAAGGAATCCTGCCCAAGAGAGCATCCTTCCAGGTGACGAGGCAGTGAAAGAGGCTGTGGTGGGCCACAAGCAGCCACTTGAGGAGGTGAACACCATGCCAGAGAACTGTTTGGGGGTTCCTAGTGGGACAGGAGGAGAAGGATCTTTGAGGAACCCACGAAAGTGCCCAGCTGGGAAAGATCCAGAAGTTATACATGTGCCACGGAGAAAGCCAGAATGTCAGATCCAAGATTCAGTGAAAAGAAGCCCTTTGGGGCCTCGTGCTCCTCTCCCCACCTCACTCTCCCACCTTAGTCCATCCCCAAAGACATGGACAACATAGCAGCTAGCAAATGGAGATAAGCTGGAGCAGGAAAGAAATTAGAGGCACAGTGTAACCTGCTATCCCCACTTCAGGCTTCCCATGTTGCAGAAGGGAGAGGTCTGAATAGGGTATATATTTGGTTATGTAATGGTGGCTGGAAAAGATTTTGTGTCTATCTGAGTTTTTCTAATAGAGAGAGTTGACGGAGAGGGGGTTTTCAGAAGCCAAATCCAGCTCATTCCATAATTTGCCAGCATGAAAGTTGGAGACAGAAAGTGCAAGGCATGTCCAGGAGACAAGTCACTCCATGCAACTTGTGGGATATGGAATATGCTGGGGGCATTTGGGAGAGTAGTGATGAGTAGCTGGCAGGGACAGATCACATTGGTCTCATGGGTTTGGTCAAGTAATCTGAACCTTACCCTGAGGACAGAGGGAAGCCATGGCTGGTTGTAGGCAGAGAGGGCCATGATCTGATTCATGTGTGCCGAAGTTCATTCTGAGTGTGGAGAATGGACTGAGGGTCAGAAGAGAGGTCTGAAGAGGCCTGAACAAGGACAAAGATGGTGGGGCTGGCAAATGGCAGTGGACTGGTGAGAAATTAAGGAAATGAAACTGGGAGGGCATGCTATATTGGTCCTAGGGTCCCCTGCTACCCCAATGAGTCACTGATGCCTGTGGGACGAGCTCAGTAGCTACTGCATGCCAGGCCTCAGGCTGGGTATTTCCATTTGTTCTCTCACCCAATCCTCAAATGACCCTTGAGGTAGAAATCATCATCCCTACATGGCCAGTGAGAAGCCCAGTGACTTGTTGGAGGCCACACATCTGGGTAGTGAAGCAGCCCGGACTGGAATCCAAATCTGTCCCAAGGCAGGGGCACTGGCCTACACAATCCTGAGTCTGTTGACAGATATAACTGCTGACAGCTGGGAGCAGCACCTCACATGAAGGACATCGGGTGTGTCGATACAGGCAGCCAGGTACACCCTCGCCGGGCACTGAGAGGAAAAGCCAAAGTCCCAGAGAGTCACTGAGGGTCCTGACCAACATGGCAGGCACCAGACATGGTGCACACTGAGAAGAACAATGAGGACAAAGGTTGTGGAGCAAAACTGAGAACTTGGCCAAGGTCCCTTCCTAAGCAGAGGAACTTGGGCTGAGAAGTTACAGGGAGAGAAGGGCTCAAATCCTACACAAGCTTATTGCCCTAACCAGGTGGAGCTATGCAGTGGCAGCCTGCCCTAGCCTCACTGCCAGCCTGAAGACCAAGGTCCTTCCTTTCCTGCCCCTTATGAGAGGAGAGGGTCACAGGTGACTGACTGTCCTGTCATCTACTCACAAAGGGTCAGAGCAGGGTCAGGTCGGGGCTGGGCCATAGGGGACTGCCCAAGCGTCAGGCACATTTCTAAGTGATTTACACTGAACTCGTTTAACCATTTCAGTGGCCCTTGGTATAAGTTACTGTCATCATCCCCATTTTATAAACAGGTAAGTAGAGGAACAAAGAAGTTCAATAATTTCCCAAGGTTATACAATATCTGGTAACTGGCCAAGCTGGAGCTTGAACCAAGGTGACCTGGCTCAAGTATAATATCTGTGTGCTTAGAGCTACTCACTACTCCCACACCCCTCCTCAGCTCTCCCCTGCCTCCATCCCTTCCCCAGCTTTCTCACAAAATGGTCCCAAATCCTTTTGCTTGAAGACCTAGGTACAGACCAGGGCTGAGTGACCTTGACCCAGCCATGCCCTCGGACTCAGACATGACCCTGGCTATCCAGTCAACCCCTAGCATCTGCCTTGCCCTGCTCAAGTGCCTCAGGCAGGAGCCTATGGATGAACCTTCCCTGTCCATTTGGTCTGAGGGGAGTCAAGCCAGACCTTTGGGGTGGAGAATGGGCATCCCGCAGGCATGCTGACCCACAGTAGGTCAGCTGGGGACCTGGGATCTAAGCCTACTGGTGTCCTTCCCACCACAGCCTTGCCATGTGCACAGACCACAGACCACAGAGACACCGAGGCCTTTGTTCCGCCCAGCTTAAAATAAGTCAGGCCTTGCTCCATAGTGAGAACTGCCAGGCCACCCTCCTAAAATGGACTCATGAGCCAGGGAGATCTGTGGCTGCAACTTTGTGACCCACCGTGACCATGTTAACTCCTGCCTCTCCATGGGGGGCTGCAGGACAGCCCCCATTCCAGACAGGACCACGCTTCCCATCCTGGCCTGGTCACTCTGGGCTCCCCTGCTTTCTGGGAGAGTGGTCACAGCAGAAAAGTGGGAAGGGGGAGCAGTTCTGTGGATCACAAAAGGCATGGGGACAGGAGTCCTGGGCACCTAGGGCAAGCCAGAATTGGGCCTCAACCTTTCCTACTCTTGCTGCTAAGCTGCCTTTTATCATCTCCAAGGGGACTGTGCATTCCAGCCACCAGGAAGCTGAGCCAGCCTTTAATCCCATTTTAAGGTAAAGCAGGTGAGACCTGGAGGCGTAGGACCTACCCAAGGGCAAAGCCAGGATTCAAGCTCCAGTCTGTTCCTACAGCACCCTGCCTCATGAGCACCCCATAACCACGCCCAGGAAAGGTCTTGTCTTGTTCTGATGCCTCAGGACACCCCAGACATGCCAACAAGTCAGTGAACATAAAGCCTGCCATCTCCCCTGGCAGGTTTTTCTAACCACAAAACTGTAATTTTCCCTTCCATTTATTTTTCTACTCATCCACATGAAGAAGACATAAAGAAAACATAATAAAAGAGTACCCAGATTAGAGATGCATCAAAATGGCAGAGAAGTTTAACTATAAATAGGAGAAAACTGGCCTCTCTTGGGATGGTCTAATTAGAGGCCTGTACCCTCTCATTAAGCAGCCTCACTGTCCTGCCTTGGACCCCCAGAGTCCAAGCCTCTTGGTGGGGTGTGAGGCAGTCAGTAGGGCTAGGGAGGCACTTCCTGGGTGACCTATATAGACAAGTTTTGGGGGAGGGAGCCTCAGCATCCATCTAATGTGGGTGGCATTCCCTCAGCTAGGGTGGGAGGTCAAGGGCAGGCAGGAGGTCAGGTTGTGGACAGGGGTCACCTTGGCTTGGGCAAGATGACTGGTGCCCTCCCAGTACATATTCTTCTACCCCCGCAAGCACATATTCTTAAATAAGAACCATGGATGTTCAAGGAGAATCAGAAAAAGCAAGTTTAGCACCATTGACAGCTGACCTTCCTTGGGTATTTACTGAATGCCAGGTCCAGCACTGCCAATAAACGATCTCATTTATTTCTCCCGACAACCCTGTGCAGTAGTATTATGATGTCCCTTATTTTACAGATGATGCACAGAGAGGTTAAGCAACTTTCCCAGGGCCACACAGCAGGTAAAAGGTGGAGACAGGGTTTGAACCCAGGAAGCCATCTCCAGTGCCTGTAGATCTAACCATGATACTACACTGCTCCCCTGAGAAGGCTGTGGAAGAGACTTATATCAGCCCTCAGGGGGTCTCTGGCAAGGGGCCATTGGGCTCTGGCCTCAGTTGCATCTAGTTTGACAGGCCCTGGATAAGGAAAGAGATAAATAATACGCTGGCAATGTCTGAGTACATCAGGAAGCCAGAAGGGAGAGTGGAAGGGAGGGGCTGCTGACATGGAGGATGATGTTCAGGATCTTCAGAGCTACCCAGCAGGAGTGACAAGTTGCATCCATCAGGTTGTAACATTCCCGGGGGAAATGTGAAGAGCAAGGATTAATCCCCGGAAACAAAATCTAATGTGGGGCAAGGCTGTGCCAGGTCTTTTTGTTGTTGTTAACAGGTTTGTTTTTGTTTATTTTTTGTTTATTTTTAATTTTTAAAAATTAAACTCAGTGCCCAACTTGGGGCTCAAACTCATGACCTCAAGATTAAGATTTGCATGCTGCTCTAATAACTGAGCCAGCCAGGCACCCCATGTGCCAGGTCTTAACAGGTACTCATTGAAGGGGTCAGTTAGAGAGGTCCACATACTAGAGGCTGGCCCAGGGTCACAAGCCCCAAGGTCAGCAGGCATTGGGGGCTATGAGTCTCCTGGGTTGAGGGAGGTAACCTGGGCTGCAGATCTTTAAGTTCATAGACCTCCAGGGTCTTTAAAGTCAAGGATCACCAGCCCCAGAGCTGAGAGCATCTAGGGCCATAGATACTGGCTCCCAGCCCATGCCTCCATCTACCTCTGCTGCTTTGGCCAGAGAACCATCCCAGAGGTTACAAACGAGTTCACAGAATCCAAGGCAACAAGGCTCTGCTAGGTGGGGATGGTTCTGCATGGCATCAAGATGTCTAGCATAAACAGGCTGGTGTGAGGTGCTCTCTTGTGAGGGGCCCAAAGGATGATGTGGTCTGACAGGAATTATCTTGAGGGACAGTGCCAAAACAAAGGAGGAAAGAGGCTATGCCACGCAGAGTCCTGCTGGGGGAGGGTGTTTAAGGGGACCAAGAAGGAGCCATCAGGCAGTAAAGACCCAAGCTAAGGCAAAATAGGATGGTTCCATGCCCCCAGGCTGCTATGGGCAGAGGGCAGAACCAGTCCCCCCACTCAGGGACTGGGTAATACAGAAAGGATGGCCATCTGGGAAGATGTCAGGAGCTCTCAACAAAGTCCTGAGATTTGTAAAAAAGGAAACACTCTACCTTTCTTTAGGCTTGGAGTGAAAATCACCTGTGGGGTACTGTGGGGGAATCTACCTGGTTTCCTTCCTCAGATCTGCAAATCAGATGTCTTTGTCCATCAGGAGCCTGGCCACAGTGCTCAGGGCAGGGAGGAGGATGCCCTGAAGCCCCAGACTGGCCCAGACCACTCGGACCCCAGGAGCGGCCTAGAAAGCAAGACAAGGGAGCAGGAGAGATAGCTTCAGTCTGGCCTGGACACTGGGGGCCCAGCCTTTCCAGGGAGCTAAGTCAGTGATAAGAAGGCTGGCTTCTTTCTCTTGAGTAATGTGCTGGTACTAATAAGGCCACTGCCGTAGAGATTTACAGAACCTCTGATTTCACAATCACAGAGAGCCTCACAGTGAGCATTAATTAAGGCTCAGAACCCCTGGAGTCTGGAACAGATTCTCATTAACCTCATTCTGTAGAGGCTATGACTCCGCTTCCTTTTTAGAACCCCATGGATGTGGCAATAGCTCTAGCCCAGGGAGCCAGGCCAACAGGGTTCCCTCCTCATGTTAGTGGGTGGTGTGGTGGGGGAGGTTCTAAGGTTCCTGATGACTCTAAGAAACTCATGTCAGAGCACACAGACCTCGGCTTCTATTAGAGTAGCTGACACAGAAAGGATTTTCCTTCTTTTGGCTTTTTATGTTTTTTTTAAAGCAGATTGAGATATAAACTCCATCCATTTAAAGCATTCAATTTAATGGCTTCTAGTATATTTGCAGAGTTGTGCATCCATGACCACAATCAATTTGAGAACATTTCATCATCACATTTCATTACCACAAAAAGAAACCCCGCACTCCTTACCCATGACCTCTCCTTTTCCTGGCATCCTCCTCAGCCCTAGGCAACCACTAATCTACTTTTTGTCTCTATAGATTTGCCTATTCTGGATTTCTTTTTAATGTTTATTTATTGGGCACCTGAGTGGCTCAGTTGGTTAAGTGTCTGACTTCAGCTCAAGTCATGATCTCGTGGTTTACAAGTTCAAGCCCTGCATTGGGCTCTCTGCTGCCAGTGCAGAGCCTGCTTGGGATCCTCTGTCCCCCTCTCTCTGCCCCTCCCTATGTTCTTTTGTGTCTGGCTTATTTTACTCCGCATACTGTTTTCAAAGTTCATTCTGGCTTGTATTTTTTTTAATTATGAAACATTTCAACCAAAAGTACAGAAAACAATATGCAACACACCCCTGTGATTTAAGCCCTAAATCTCAGATTTGTTAAATCTATTTGCTAGCCTTTTGCCATATTTGTTTGTTTTTTTGTTTTGTTTTGTTTTTTTGTAATGCCTTCCCTAGAGCTAATTCAGTTCTGAAGTTAGTATTCATCTTTCTTGTTCACGTTTTTATATTTCTAAGTTTATAATCATACAATATATGGTACTATTTTGTGTCTTTAAAACACACTTAATGTACATGATAACTATAGTTAACACCGCCATATGATATATTTGAAAGTTTCTAAGAGAGTTGATTGTAAAAATTCTCATCACAAAGAAAAAATTTTTTTGGTATCTATATGAGAACTTATTGTGGTAATCATTTCACAATATATGTGAGTCCTGCTGTATACTGTAAACTTATACAGTACTGTTTGTCAATTATCTCAATAAAACTGAAAAGAATTAAAAAGTGTTTTTAAATGTAATTTGATATTTTTGAAGAATCTGCACATATAAATACAAGGTGTCCAACTACTAAACAAAAACTTCAGTGGTGTCATATATTGTCTACCTTGTCATCTGTTCTCCACTCCACATGGTATTTTTGAGATCAATCCATGTGGACATGTGCAGCTCTGGTTTGCTCATTTTTATTGCTGCTATACAGTGTTCCTGTGACTGTATACCCCACGTGCTGGGTTTATCCAGGGGGTTCCCACATTTGGATTCTTACCAGAGAAGCAAGCGTTACTCTTATCTGAGCTGGGCAGACACAGATAGTTCCCAAGCAGAGAACCAGCCACCCAGCAATAAAACTGTGTACCTAAGTGAGCCCAGAGCCCCAACACTCTACCTCAGCTCAGCTCCATGTTCAGAGCTGTGAGGGGCATGGCCTGGCCAGCTTGTGCAAGATCAGCACCTCAGAGAGAGAGCAAACCCTTCCTGGGTCCTTATGATTTGTTCCTCACCTTGGTCTCTCTTTTATGAGTTGCAGAATCCCTTGTGAGGGTGACAAAGCTAGGAATTCCTCTCCTCATGAAAATGTACCCACAGAGAACCTTCAAGCTCGCCTGCAGGCCCCCAGGGTTGGGCTCTCACCACATCTTCCTGCCAGTTTCTCTATACGACTTAGGGAGCCGTGGGGCTTGAAGGCGTTAGAGAGGAGTAATTAGACATTGTGCACCTTGTGGAGGCATCAATAAATGCTTGCTGAATGAGCGAGCAAATAAGTGGATGGATGAGAAAACACTCAGAGCCCCTGGCACAGGGCCTAGTAGGTGCTCAGAAACAGTGGCTGTGATTAATGTATGCGTGTGTGTGTTTTAAATCAGGTTGAATGTAGTATTATTTATAGACCGTAAAATCCACCCTTTGTAGTGCACAGTTCTAGGAGTTTTGATAAATGCACGGTGGTATAATCACTACCACAACCAACACAGAAAATATTTCCATCACCGCAGAGGGTTCCCTGGTGCTCTTTTGTAGTCGAGCCTCTCTACCCCCACTCCCACCTCCACCCCTGGCAGTGCCTGATCTCTTTGCTGTCCCTGGAGGTTTGCTTTTTCCAAAATATAAGTGGAATAACATCATAGAGCCTTTTGAGTCTGGCTTCTTTCACTTAGCACAACACACTTGGGATTGATCCCTATTTTTACTCATATCATAGCATACATTTGAAAGTTTGATTTCCTTTTTATTGCCAAGGAATATCCCACCGTATGGATGTACCACAGTTTGTTTATCTACTTGCCGGTTGAAGGACATGTGGGTTATTTCCAGTTTGGGGCAATTAGGAGTAAGTTCACTGTAAATGTTTGTATACAGATTTTTGTATAAGGGCAAGTTCATTTCTCTTGGGTAAATATGTAGGATTGGGATTTCTGGGTCGTATGGTAAGAGAACGCTTAATTTTATAAGAAAATGTCAAAGTGTTTTCCAAAGTGGCTGCACCTTTTTGCATTTCCTCCAGCCATGTTTAAGAGTTCCAATTGCTTTGCACCTTGACCAGGACTTGATATCATTTTTTTTTTCTTTTGACCAATCTAATAGTTGTGTGGTGGTATCTCCTTGTGGCCTTAATGTGAACTTCCCTTATGAGGTTAAATTGATGTGTGTAATTGCTAGTTAATCCTGTAGTGTGTGGTCTGTGGCTGGCCAGGTCTTCAGGCCCAGACACTGCTTCCTTGGAGTGCTGGGAGAACCCAAGACACCATGAGGCCTTTTCAGGGGCAGATGACAGGTTCAGGGCTGTGCCAGGAGCCCTATTTTGCTCAAAATAAGTGGGTGCCTGCAGTCCCAGCATGCCGAGTTCCTCACCTGTGTGGGCTGGTTGGCTGGGTAATGACTTTGGCCAGGCTGTGACCACTGGTGCTGAGAATACCTCCAGCTACCCACAGTGGCCTTGCTCAGGCAGAGATGCACTTGTGGTACGAGAAGTAGGAGTGAAGGATGGGGCGGAGCTGCCCATGCCAAAGGCCCTATGGTTGCCTTCAGTGAGTGCCATTCCAAAACTGCCAGAAAGAGGTGCTGCCCCATTTAAAAAGTAGAGCTTATAGGGGTGTGCGTGTCTGCTTCTGCACCCAAAATGGGCTTTCTAGTGACTCATGATCAGATTTGTCACTCTGCTCCACTGCCTGGCCCCTGCTACCAAGTCTCCAGGGAGACTGCATGTGGTAGGACCTCAGCCTTTGCCTCACCATCCAGAGAGACCCAAACCCAGGTGTCTGCCTTTCCTCTATTTTGCTATATATCCCACTGACCATGGCCACAACTAGTACTCCCAGTGAAGCGTCTGCCTGTCCCTATTGGCCTGGCCCTCTGACCAGGGCTCCCACTGTTCGTCTATCCCTGTTCCTCACCCCTGCTGGTACAGATTTCAGAGAGATGACTACCCCCTCAGGCCTTCTTTCTTGGGAGCTCTCTACTCCAGGCCCAGGCCCTGCTTGGCTGTAGATGAGCTGGCTGTGTCTTGCTCTCCTCCTACCTTCCTTCCCTGGATGCCTCCTCCATCAGCTCCCTGCCCTATCTGAGACTGGTACAGATGGGAACAGATAAAGGCAGGAAGTCTGCGAGGCCTGGTGCAGCAGGTTAGGAAGAGGACTGAGCTGGGCCAGGGGGCAGGGAAGGTTTGGAAGAAGGAGGAAAGGATGGGCAAAGAGCCAGGAGTAAGAGCATTGCTGGGAATATAAGGGCATGAGGGGAGAGGGAAAGGGTAGTATCTGTCCACATCTGAAGGATCTGAGGTTTAACTCTGGAAGTGCTCAGTGACCATCAAGAAGCCAGGGTCGGAAGCTCATCCAGCCTGCTCCTTTCCCCCACCATGCCCCAATCCATATACGTAGAGCCCTGGGTCATCCTCCCCCCGCCCATGCTTGTGGGTGCAAGGCCTGGGAGCTGAGGGACCTCTGTGTAGCCACCTGCTCCTCCCTTTCCATCACTCATGCAGCAAGCAGCCAGGGGCATCTCCTCTCTCTTGAAAAGGCAGGGCATGGAGGATAAAGAGAAAAGCCCAGAAGAAGGAGGTGGAGGTGACTCATGCCACTTGAACTATACACCCCACATCTGCAGCTCCCAGGTGGCACTAGGAGGCCTGGGGGAGTGTTTGTGGCACAAATATAGCACAAAGATCACGGCCTCTCTTCTCAGACCATGGCCCACCCAGTCCTTCCGCATTCCTCCCCACTCACCTGAGACAGCTGCCCCAGGTAGGCCTCCTGGCAGAGCCATGGAGATTTACAGGTTGCCCCTCTGCTCCAAAGTGTCTGAGTCACTGGCAGGAATCCATGCCCTGGGTCCAGGGATGCCCAGCCTGTACCATCTGGCCTGGGGCCAAACACCTCATCACCAGGCCTCCTTCCCAGGGTTTCTCAGGCTGGCATCACCGTTCGGTGCCTGGCTCTGGCTTTTACCATCAAATCCAGGCGAGTACCCTGGACTGAGAATAACAACAACCAGGCTACCTCCTCTGTGTGCCAGGCACCACCCAGCTCATCATAAGCCTTATCTTCTAGCACTGGGCCTCTGCCGTCCCCTCCCCACCCTTGGGCTCCTCACCTCCATTGTCTGTACCTGGACCACTTTCCCCCCTCCTGCTGCTATTATTGCTGCAATATAGCCTGGCGGACAGGAAGGCCACATTCACCAACTAGGCATGACCAGGCAGGCTCTCTTCTCTAAAAGGTTCAACAGACAAGGGCAGGAGGGCCCTGTTGGCGGTGCCACAGGGCAGGGAACAGGGCCAAGGCTGTTCCGAGTCCATGACCACTGGGTGCCTCCTGTACAGCAGCCCAGAACACCAAGCACTGAGGTCCCCCAGACCCCCTCAGAGCCCAAGTGGACAAGCTTGGCCATTTCTGCTGCTCGGCCTCAGCTGCTCTTCCACCTTCTCAGGGCTTCTATTTCCTCTCACAGCAAAGGGTTGAGGGGAAGCCACTCGGTGCTCTCCCAGCTCTGAAACACTAAGACTGAAATTCCAGGTGATTCAAAACGTTTGTGAGCACCCCCCAGGCCAGAAGCAGATGACCACAGAATCATGTTCCTCATGACCAAATCAAAACCCTGAACCTAGGTTGAGAGCTAATGCCCGGGCCCCAGATTTAGAAATATAGCAATTCACTCACTTTCAACACTTGGCATCAACTCCCAACAAGTTGCAGCCTGAGCAGAAGCAGGAGTGAACATCTATGATCTGTCTTTTCAAACCTGGTACCTCAACCCTCTTGGGGCCCAGATTGAAAATGAGGGAATGCAGACATAGATGTCAACTTGCAGACCATGAGATCAGAGCCCAGATCAGCTCAGACAGGTGGAGTGATTCTCTCTTGTGGTCGCCCAGGGGAGGGGGCACAGGGGATTGGAACCAAGGATGCTAGGCTTTTCCTACATGTCAGCAGTGCTCTTTACTCCACATCATGCAAGTCCAGTGGCCTGTGCCCACAGCCCCTCCATCCTTCCCCCTCTGCCCCTGCACACTATTTTGGGGATGAACTCTGGTTATGGTGAATGCCATTCTGCGGTCCCCTGTGGATGGAGCTTTCACGAAGCCATTAAAAACCACAGAAAAGCAGGGCACCTGGGTGTCTCAGTCAGCTGAGCATCTGACTCTTGATTTTGACTCAGGGCATGATCCCACAGTTGTGGGATTGAGCTCCACATCATGCTCTGTGTTGACAGCATGGGGCCTGCTTAGGATTCTCTCTCTCTTTCTCTCCCTCTGCCCTTCTCCCACTTGCATGCGCTCTCTCTCTCTCTCTCTCTCTCTCTCAAAATAAATAAATAAACATTAAAAAAAAAAAACAACAGAAATGTGTCTGGACAGTGCTGTATTCACTGTGCTTAACCAGACAAAGATCACATGACATTGACACTCAGCAATCCCGGCTGTGACCCAACTCCTTAACAGGCATCAAACTGAGACCTTTGACCTTCCTACCAGGATCTGGCTTGTCTTGCCCTCCCCTCCTACCCCCAAGGATGGGGTTTTCATGAGAAACTGAGGTCTTTCCTTCCTAGAGGTTTAAAGCTTTGGTTCCAGGGACTCCTTCACTAATTTAGGAATCTAGGACAAGAAGGGACTGCAGTGCCCTTAACTGAGCCTCCAGGAGTCAGTCTATGCTGACAGCTGTCAGCCATGAGTCAGTGACATCCTGCTGGACCAGGAGGACACCTGAAGTCCCCATCTTCACCTCACTGAAGGATGGCTGCTCAGGCAGGAGGTGATGGAAACATGTGTGGAGAGATGTATGTCTTGGCTCACTCCTGAGCCACACAGCCATCACGCTATCCTTCCAAACATCCCTCTGCTTATTTATTATTCATGCAGTCCGTGGTTGGTGGGAACTGGGAGACAGCAATGTCACTAAAGTCATGAGAGAAGAGAGCTAACAGCCGTGAGGTGGTGTTGACTCTTCTCTTTCTCAACCACACATTGGTCCCAAGTTCCTTGTCCTCCCACCGCCACTGCCTACTCAGATCTTCCCTTACCTCTTCCTAATGACCTCCCTACCTGAGGTCTGCCACACTCAAATCCATCCACCACACTGGCTGCCAGGGCCCCTTTCTAAAACGTAAGCCTGATATAATCACCAGGTTATGCCCCTTCCATAAAATCCATCCAAAAGTCTGGCAGAGACTGGAAGATTTCACAACCTGACCCCAACTTGCCTGAGTCATCTCTACTTCCAAAGAGGCACTAATGAATGTGAATGAATGAACAGCACACTCAAAACTCTGGCAGGGCTCACACCCTACAGACATTAGCATCCAAAAAAGCCAGGCCCCAGCAGTGGCCAGAAGGACACAGACTTGGTCTTGCTCTCTACTCTTTGATGCTGCTCCACAGCTCATATCTGTGGGGAATGTACCTAGATTAGCAACCTTCACCTGGGAAGTCTGCAGAGCTCTGGAACCCTCAGTTTTATGGCTCTTCCTAGAACAGTGTGGCTGGGATGCCACCTCCCTAGAACAGGGCTCTGACCCAGAGACCACGGCCACTCCCACAAGTGGTTGGGGCCCCAATCCAACATAAGCTAAAATCATTTATTTACACAAAAATTCATTTCTGTAGAATTTGGGCTTTAATCTGTGGGCTTGTGGCCTCTTTGGGTCCAGAGGGATTTTCTCAAGTTCTGAGCCAGAGGTGTCCTTAGTTCATTATCCTCAGGTGCCACTCAATTCCCCCAGCTCCTGGGGCAGTATCAATGACAAGTAAGCCTCTCGAAATGATGCCAAGTCTTATCATCTTCAGGAAGGATTTTCAGGATGCCCTTCTTACCTTTCCTGGTCCCAAGGAGTACATGTCTCAGGGCTTCAGTTGTAGTCACTAGCTGGGCAAATCCAAAGGAGACTCAGTCCTGAAGGTTCATCCTGCAGTCTGTAGGCAGTCAGAAAAAGATATGTATGGGAATATAAAACACAGTTTGGCAATTTCTTTAAAAGTTAAACATGGGGCACCTGGGTGGCTCAGTTGGTTGAGCGCTGACTTCAGCTCAGATCATGATCTCACAGTTCTGTGGGTTTGAGCCCCACAATGGGCTCTGTGCAGACACCTCGGAGCCTGGACCCTGCTTCAGATTCTTTGTCTCCCTCTCTGCCCCTCCCCTGCTCACGCTCTGTCTCTGTCTCTCAAAAATAAATAAACATTTTTTTAAAATTTAAGTAAAATAAAAGTTAAACATATATCTGTCATGGGAATACAAGCTGGTGCAGCCACTCTGGAAAACAGTATGGAGATTCCTCAAAAAACTAAAAATAGAACTACCCTACGACCCAGCAATTGCACTACTAGGTATTTATCCAAGGGATGCAGGTGTGCTGTTTCGAAGTGACACATGCACCCCAATGTTTATAGCAGCATTATCAACAATAGCCAAAGTATGGAAAGAGCCCAAATGTCCATCAATGGATGAATGGATAAAGAAAATGTGGTACATATATACAATGGAGTATTACTCGGCAATCAAAAAGAATGAAATCTTGCTATTTGCAACTACATGGATGGAACTGGAGGGTATTATGCTAAGTGAAAATAATCAGTCAGAGAAAGACAAATATCATATGACTTCACTCATATGAGAACTTTAAGAGACAAAACAGATGAACATAAGGGAAGGGAAACAAAAATAATATAAAAACAGGGTGGGGGACAAAATATAAGAGACTCTTAAATATGGAGAACAAAGAGAGGGTTACTGGAGGGGTTGTGGGAGGGGGGGATGGGCTAAATGGGTAAGGGGCACTGAAGAATCTACTCCTGAAATCATTGTTGCACTATATTCTAACTAATTTGGATGTAAATTTTAAAAATAAAATGAAATAAAATAAAATAAAATAAAATAAAATAAAATAAAATAAAATAAATAAATGCATGCATGTGCATGCACACACACACAACATGGAGGTTTTCAAAGGTAGAAGTACTCAGGTAGAAAAATAAAAGAAAAATATGAAAAAAAAAACCATACATCTGTCATATGACATGACCATTTCATTCCTAGAGATTTACCCAAGAGAAATAAAAGCACATATTCACACAAACACTTGTACACAAATATCCATAGCAACTTAATTTGTAGTAGCCTGAAAGTGGAAACAACCCAAATGTCCATTGATAGGTAAAGAGATAGCCAAATTGTTGTATCATTCATGCAATAGAATACTACTTAGCAATGAAAATAAATTAACTGTTAATATACACAATATGGATGAATCTCAAAACAATTATGCTGATTGATAAGAAGAACAAATAAAAATATTACATACTAGATGAGTTCATTTATGTAAATTTCAGACAATGCCAACTAATCTACAGTGATAGGGCAACAGATGGGTGGTTGACTACAGACAGTGGGGATGGGAGGGAGGGATGACAAAGGGACATGAGGAAACTTTTGGGAGTGATGGATATACTCATTATGTTGATTGTGGTTATGGTATTACAGGTGGACACATGTGTTAAAACTCACCATATTGTATACTTGAAGTATGTTCAGTTTATATATATAATATATAACTTAATAAAGTTTATATACATTAATTATAACAATAAATCTATTTAAAAAGAAGAAGAGGAAAGGGCAGAGTCTCCCTGTATCCCCATTGTGGGCTTCTGTTGCCCTCAGGATATAAGGAGCACCCAGCTCAGTCTGCAAGTCCTTTCTAGCAGCCTGGTCACCCTTTCCAGACTCATCTCTTGTATCTCTCTTGTGTGGCAATGAATCAGTTGCGGCTCCCTGAATGTACCATGCTATTCTACACTTGTGCGCACTGTGCCCTCTGCCAGCAGGGCTGTCTCCTGCCTCAACCACCCAGAAAACTCCTACTCCATTGTCAAGGCCCTGCTCAGTAGTGCCCTTTCCACAGAAGCCTTCCCAGCCCTAGCAGGTCACTGTGAACAGCAACTTCCTCTGTACTCCACAGTCCAAGTACACAATTTGCTGTTAGCATCCGTTCATCCCAGCAGACTATGGGCTCCTTGAGGCTAGCGACAGCATCACATACATCCCTGTCTTGTCTGTGCCAGGCCCATGGGCATCCGTGAGGCTTTATTCAGTGAATTTAATATGCCCAGGAAAGTGGGGTGGGTCAGCATGGGGTGGGGCATGAGAGATTCAGAAGAACAGGAGCTAAGAGGTGGGAAGAACCAGGAAGGGCAGAAGGCACAGCCTCCAAGGAGAGGCAGACTGCTTCCCTAGAAAGAGAAGAGATTATACTATTAGGACTCAGCCAGAGCCTCAGGTGGGTGGGGTTGGGTAAGGTGGGTCCCCTTATTCCCCACACAAGGAGCTGAGGACTCTGCTCCAAGGCTCATCAGGAAATTCCAACAACTGTTTGTTTGCCTGCATTCCCCAGGCCTGGTGAAAAATGGCATCAGAGACTCCATCTGCAGCTAACAGCTCCGAAGGGTGGAATGGGCGGCAGGCCCCTCAGTGACTCCTGGACACAGTAAGAGAGAGAAACACTGCAAAAGGAACCCCATGAGCCCTGATGACTTGAGTAACTGCCCAGCAGTCCTGGCCACCTCTTCCTCCATGTGTTCGGGGGTCCTACGCAGCCTTCTGACTGGATGACTGTGTGGGTGCAACCCTTTCTCCATTTAGCCCTGCAGCCTTGGCATTCCCATTCAGCTGTAACCTATTAGGAGCTGGGCTACACAGGTGGAAGAGAACTCCCACTCTTCCTGATCAATCAGGGAACAGTGCCAGGGCCTAGTACAGTCGGCCCAGAGGAAATCAGTCTTCGGGATCAAATCTGGGAGAATAAATACCCAGCAATGATGGGTATTTCCACAAGCATCTAGATTGGTAACTAGAGACACATGTGTGTGCCAGGGGCTGAAAGTCCCTGCACCACTGGAGCATACTCAGGAGGAGGGACAGCCAAGAGCCAGAGGCACTGCCCCGGGGTAACAAGCCTGGGCCCAAGTCAGAAATGCATCATTTGTCCAATGATCATCAAACTATTTTCTGATGCCACAGGCAGATAATCATAAGTGAAATTCTTCTTTCAAAATACAAGTGATACCACCGGGGCCGATCCCATTATTTACTCTTGAGCAGAACCAGCCATGACCTTGTTGCTCTTGGGTCCCATCCCAGCTGGTTAAGTAAGTGGCTTCCCACCAAAGGGCTCATTAAAGGTCAGCCTCTCTTAGAAGGTATCTTGTGGCACCTCTCTTGGAGATGGGCCTTCTAATGTCACATTGTTTGAAAATTTGTCAAGCTGGCATCCCAAAGTGAGATCCTACAAACTCATTCTTAAGCCCACACACTCTAGCTTAGAAAAGTTGCTAAGACTCTCGGCACCTCAGCATCTTCGATGGCAAAGCATCTGTAATTCACTTCTTTTCTTTCAATCCACAAATGTTCTTAGGTTCCTGCTGCATGTGGAGCACTGTGCTAGGTATCTCAAAGAAGAGAGATGAATACCTTACCAGATAGAGGCTTGCAGCCAGCACTCAGACACTCACTGACCCTCAGCCTGAGAGCCAGGTCCAGTGAGAGTGCTTAGGGATGTCGAAAGTGAGGGCAAGGGCAAAGGGCTCACAGCACAGTGGCCACACAACACAATTCAGAGTGCTCTATGAACTGATCAAAGATGTTCCAGAGCAGGTGTAGTGGGAGCAAAGTGGGAACAGCATCTGGATTATGTCATTATCATTCATATCTCACTCTCCAGCAGAATTAGATGAGCTGGTCTTTCTACCGGGAGTGTCAAGGGTCAGGGAAGGCTTTGTGGGGAGGGGCTGTTTCAACAGTCTCTGAGTAATAAAAAGAGGTTTGCCAGACAGATAAAGGGTGAAAGGGAAGCCCAGGCCAAGAAAACAAGATTAGCAAATCCGAGAGAAATGTCTTAAGATATGAGATAAGATGTGCCTTAAAAGAAGTACAAACTTTGCTATTCAAAGAATTCCAGAGAAATTCCCCAAATTAAAAAAAAAAAAAAAGATGCAGTAATATTGGCCTCTTGATACAAGAATGTGCGCCTGAGTCTGGCACTGGCCTAATTCTCCTCCCTCTGTCTCTGCAGGGAATTTCTTGGAGATAGCTAATGCTAAAAGCCCTTGTTAATGTTTTCTTCCAAAGACACACCGATTCCCCACTGGATAATTAGGATGTAGCTGAACCTTTGGAGAACAGTTGTTTTCTCTAAAGGGTATAAACTGCGGCAGTCCAGGGACTGACTAGGGCTCCTTAACTGATGTATTTTATCTGCATTTGAATCTCATATTCTATTTTGTAAGGGCATGCACCTTCTTTTTTTTTTTTTTTTTTAGCTGTTTGAGCTTATTTAAAGAGCTGTCTATTTTATACATTCATATGAGTAAAACGGCATAAAGTGCCGCATTTGATAAGAAAGTGGTTGCTTTATACAATGTAGTCTATAATGATTTTGGATCATAGAACTGCTCTTTCTTCCAGACCTGGGCTTCTCTATAGCCAGCGCAATGATTTCCAAACTGCTGCCTACCCCACCCGATGGAAATCTAGAAAGGTCTCTCCAGGCAGGGACCGTGCAATACACATTGTCAGAGTGGACGTGTCCAGACCTCACCTCCCAGGGAACTGATATAAGGGCCATAGGGACAGGAATGACTGAGGCTAAGCTCAGGAAAGGACAGGGGGTTCCCTAACCAACACCAAATGGTCTGAAGGGACAGGATACTGCAGTGTCATCTGAGTTTTGGTAGCTCTTATTTTTTCTAATTTTTATTATTATTTTTTTTTTAGAGAGAGAGAGTGCATGCGAGGGGGGGAAAGGGGCTGAGGGAGAGGGAGAGGGAGACAGACAGAGAGAGAGAGAGAGAGAGAGAGAGAGAGAGAGTCTAAAGCAGGCTCCACACTCAGCACAGAGCCTGACATAGGGCTCGACGTGGGGTTTGATTCCATGACCCTGGGATCACAACTTGAGCCAAAATGAAGAGTCATATGCTCAACCAACTGAGCCACCCAGGTGCCCCTTTTGGGAGCTCTTATTAAGAAGAAAATGTTATTGGGGCTTCTGGGTGGCTCAGTCAGTTAAGCGTATGACTTCAGCTTGGGTCATGATCTCACTGTTCGTGGGTTCAAGCCCCACATCAGGCTCTGTGCAGGCAGCTTGGAGCCTGACGACTGCTTCAGACTCTGTGTCTCCCTCTCTCTCTGCCACTCCCCTGCTCAAGCTCTGTCTCTCTCTCTGTCTCTCAAAAATAAATAAACATTAAAAAGAATTATAAAAAAAAAGAAGAAGAAGAAAACGTTATCCACAGAAAACAGTGTCTGTGACCTTGGAAACACAAAACCCTCTGGTGTCAGGGAGAACTGTTGTGAGCTGGGCTGGCAGGGGTGGCCAGGTGGGGGGCTGTAATGGAGTGGGAAAAAAGGTCAGAAGTGACTCTAGGAAGAGCCTGCTTAGCCCCCAGGGGAGTCTCTTGTTGCAGCTTCCCATGATGGGGATGGACACTCCTGGCCTCCTGGCCCCAGGAAGCCGGTTCCTCTGGGAAGGGACACTCACCAGTAGCCTTACAGACCCAGGGGGAGTGATTTTCCCAGAAGTTCAGCTCGTAAGCCAAGGCACCCCAAACCATCTGCAGTCTAATACCCTAATAGGCCTAATGGACTTCCAGAGATACTACTGAGGCCATGGTCCAGACTTCCTGAGAGGCTCTTCATGCTCCCCAGCACTAGAGTTGCTGGTCAGGCGCCTCTCCTGAGAAGTGAAGTGACTTATGTAAGGTCAAATAGCATGAGAAGATCTGCCAACTTCTGTTTTAGGAAATATAGTTGCTGAAAATAACAAAAAATGCTGGCTGAAACATGAAAAATGCCTTCTTGAGAACAATGAAGAAGTGGAGAAAGAAAAAAGAATATGGTCAAAATGGAAGGAGAGGCAAAAACCTAGAGAAGTAAGGAAAACTGAAGTCCTTCTGGCTCTTGCTAATATAGGCATATCTGAATCTCAGTTTGTTTGTTTTTTTTTTTAATTTTTTTTTTCAACATTTATTTATTTTTGGGACAGAGAGAGACAGAGCATGAACGGGGGAGGGGCAGAGAGAGAGGGAGACACAGAATCGGAAACAAGCTACAGGCTCTGAGCCATCAGCCCAGAGCCCGACGCGGGGCTCGAACTCACGGACCGCGAGATCGTGACCTGGCTGAAGTCGGGCGCTTAACCGACTGCGCCACCCAGGCGCCCCTCTGAATCTCAGTTTTAATGGCCTTGAGGGGCAATGTGGATAAATGTCAAAACTCAGGACCTGACCCAAGTAAGGAATCTACCAAAAGACACTCCCAGATTAAACCGGTACCCTAAAACTGGTACCCAGGGAATGAAAAAGAAGGGGAAGGGGCTGTTCCTGAGAAGTTACACCATCAGGTGACCTTCACACAGAGTAGCAGCCCAAATTCACATCAATGGGATGGTTCAAAAAACCCAAAGTCATGAATTTAGTTCAAAGTACTCCTGCACTGCTAATACTGTGGGGCGCCTGGCAGAAGGATGTGTAAATCCTACCTGGGGGAAGGTATCTTCATCCTAAGCCTCAACAAATACCCACTAATAAATTTTCCAATATACTCAGTGGTACACAAGCTAGAAATAACCAAGCACACGAGGAAACACTGAACAAGAACCAGAAGAGACAGCACATAGCCCACATGAACCTACACCTTCAAATGACAGGATTGCCAAGCACAGACTATAAACCAACCATATTTAATATGTTTAATGAAATAGAGGACAAGTTTGGAAATATCTGCAAAAAATAGGAAATTATAAAGAATGACCTAACAGATCTGAGAAAGAAGCAAACAGAACTTCCAGAAACGAAAATACTATAACTGTAATTTTAAAATGCAGTGGAAGATTAGATTTAGCTAAAGGGGCTATTTGCAAACTGGCAGATGGATGAGAAAGAAAGCAAGAGGAATGAGCAGAGAGAGACCAAAAGACAGAAAATATGGAATCCACATACTGCAAAATTCATCCCTTTAAAATGTACAATTTAGAGGCACCTGGGTGGCTCAGTTGGTTAAGTATCTGACTTTGGCTCAGGTCATGATCTCACGGTTCATGGGTTGGAGCCCCGTATCTCTATGCTGACAGCTCAGAGCCTGGAGCCTGCTTCGGATTCTGTGTCTCCCTCTCTCTCTGCCCCTTCCACACTTGCACTCTATCTCTCTCTCTCAAAAATAAATAAACATTTTTAAAAAATTAAATAAATAAAATATATAATTTAGTAGTCTTTAGTGTATTAACAGAGTTATGCAACCACCACTACCTAATTTTAGAATATTTTCATTACCTGAAAAAGAAACTCTATACCATTAATAATCACTCCCCATTCTCTCCTACCCCCAGACCCTGGGGGTCTATTGTCTCTGTGGACTTGCCTATTCTGGATATTTCATATAAATGGAGTCATACAATAAGTGGCCTTTTGTGTCTGGTTTCCTTCACTTGGCATAAAGTTTTCAGAGTTGATCCCTGTTGTAGCTGCAGCCATACTTCATTCCTTCAATGGCTGGGTAATGTTGCATTGTGTGGATATGCCATTTTTATTTGTCCATTCATCTGTTGATGGACATTTGGGTTGTTTCTACTTTTTGGCTATTAAGAAGCATGTTGCTATAAACATTTGCATTTAAAAAAAGAAAAAAATACAGAGGAAGGGCTCAGAGACATGGAAAAGAATGGCCTAAGATTCTCCTCTAGAAGGAGAGAGAGACTGGAGAGGCAATTCTTTTTTTTTTTTTTTTAATTTTTTAAAAATGTTTATTTATTTTTGAGAGAGAGAGACAGAGTGTGAACAGGGAAGGGGCAGAGGGAGAGGGAGACACAGAACCCAAAGCAGGGTCCAGGCTATGAGCCATCAGCACAGAGCCGGATGCAGGGCTCGAACTCACAGGTCAGGAGATCATGACCTGAGTGGAAGTCAGAAGCTTAACCAACTGAGCCACCCAGGCGCCCCTGGAGAGAGGCAATTCTTGAAGAGATACTGGCTTAGAATTTTTCAGAACTGATAAGAGATGCCATTCAGAGATAAGAATACCAAGAAAATTCAAGCAGGATTTTAAAATGGAAGAGGAAAATAAAGAAACACATATAGTAAATTGCAGAACACAAACATAAGAGACAGAGACAGTGACAGAGAGAGAGAGAGAGAGAATAGCAAAGAAAAAGTAGCGTACCTTATACCAACATCTCATTTGTCAATGGCAACAGTAGAAGCTGGGGGTGGAAGGGACCAGACAACCCAGAATTCTTCAACCAGGGAAAACATCTTCCATGAATGACCACAAAGCAAACACATTTTCAGACAAACAAAAACTGAGAGCATGTGTAACCGGAGAACTCTCATTAAAGGATATTGTAAAGAATGTATGTTGGGCAGAAAGAAAATGATCCCAGATGGAAGATCTGAGATATAAGAAGACGTGAAGAGCCAAAAAAGTAGTAAATATGTGTGTAAAACTAAACAAATGTTGGCTTATACTATAATGATAATTACAAGGTCTTGTGAGGTTATAGCAAAACAAGACAGAATTAAAGCACAAAACATATAATGAAGGGGAAAACAGAGTTAAGATGCTTTAAAGTTCTGCACTACCAAAGAGGAAGGTAAAGTAACTAGCTAACTTTAGGCCTTGGTAAGTATACATGTGGTAATTTCAAGGTAACCACTAAAAGGAAAAGGAAAAAGAAACACAATGTGTAACTTCTAATTAGTAGAGGAGAAAAAAAGACAGTAATAATACTAAAAAAAAAAAAAAAAAATCAGTCCATGAGAGAAACACAAAAAAGATAAGAAGAATAAAAAGCACAAAATAGGATAAAGGATTCAACATTGCATTGTGTGTGTGTGTGTGTGTGTGTGTGTGTGTGTGTGTGTGTGTGTGTGT